>NC_142772.1:10220837-10544174 GCF_988280905.1 Pimephales promelas | reverse complement strand
CTATCCCCAAGTCATCAATTTAGCTTGAGAGGGTGGAGAGTTAGCATTAGTGCTAACAGGATGCTATGCATTCTCTTTGTGTTTAGAATAACCTTACATGCATTATTATTGATACACAGCAACTGAAGTGACATGATTCTTTGCCGATTTTGCCTTTTATACATGCTCCAATTAGAAAAAAAAAATAGCTGACTGTGAAAATTATTAGCCTAAAGGGGAAAAGTACAACATGATATTATTGTTAAAATGCCTCTCATGCATTATTCAAGTAACAAGATACATTTTTGCTAGACGATAGGAGACAAAGAATGTTTCAAGCATTGAGCTGGTTTAAGCTACTCTTCTGTGGTGGTAATTCAAATGTGAGAAGAATTATTGTATATGAGGTGATTTGTTTTTAAGAATATGTTGTGCTGCTTTAATCATCCCAGCACTGCGAGCTAACAAAAATACCCTTTCTTTTATTATAAGTGATTATTGCATCCATATTCGCGTGCAATCATTACAATTTCAAATACTCAAAACCTTTAAAGACGTATTGTTCTTGTACCCACAGCCAACGACTCTTATGAACTGTTCACATTGGGTTGAGCTCTGCAACGGATATAAAAATGTTATATCATTATGTATATCATTATTTAGTATTATTTTTTTTAAAAAGAATATACAGTACTTTAAAGTTTACATGAAACAGCATTCATATAACATTTTACTTCTGTAATGTGAGATTTCCAAGTAACAAAAAAAAAAAAAAAATTGAGATGGACGTAGGGTTATACTTCACCCAAAAAAATGAATATTCTGTTATCAATTACTCTCCTCCGTTCCAAACCTGTAAGACTTCATCTTCCGAACCATGGTTACAATCATAACCTCAGATGGTTTTTACATTTTTTTTTTTTTGCATAGTAGGACCAGGAACATGTAAAATATTTGTTGCTATTTCATGTTGACTTTAAAAACAACTTAATATGCTGATGTGCTTACATAGATCCTTGTGGAATCTCACTTCCTTGGAGAAAGCTGTTGATTCTTCATAAAGAAATAAAAAAGATATGTTTCATTATATAGCTAGTGCACTGCATGACATTTTGATGAAAAAAGTCAAAGACCTCTAATACTCACGTAGAGCTCTCCGATGCTTCCCGTAACTCCTCATCCAGTCTAGAGGGGCAGAAATTAAATAATTAATAATTTAGCTCAGTTATATTTTTAACATTATATGAGTTTTTAATGGAAAAAATAGACAATCATGTCATATTTATTACATTATTTGATTGTTAGATTATAGGGGTTTGTCAGAAAAAAAGGTTGGTAACTCCTAAAACAGATAAATCTTATAATGTTACTCTTCACCCCAGCATTTTAAATCATCAAATCTGTTCTAAATGTCTGTTCCCGCATAGAAACGTGTCTTCACAGGTTTTAAATTATAGAATCACAACTCCTGTGCAGATTCTCATAAACACACTCAACACCTCTTCAGCAGCTACATCTGTCAGCGAATGTGTGCTGCTGATCAGTGCCGTGATGATTCCTCCTATTCTATAGTTCAGTGCCAAAAATAAATTGGCATACATGTAATGAAAGACAATTAAACATGTCGCTCATTGACTTGCTCACCTGATGATGCACTCGGGTATGTGGACGTACTCCATTGGGATGAGCTCCTCCAGTTCAGCTAAGCTGTTCACATACTTTATCTTACTGCTGAACTTTGAGCTGGAAAACATTTATGAATACATTTTATTTTGTTTTGTTTGTTTTTGTCCCCAAAGCCACTTGTACACTACGACTATGTTCAGACTGCAGGCAAATCAGATTTTTTATTTTTTTTTGAAGTGATCAAATAAGATTTTTATGTTCAGACATAAACAACCCATCTGCATGGGTTGCTTCGGTAACAATAAGGTTGTACAGTTGTACAACCTGTACAGTTGTGGTCAGAAGTAATGGCACCCCTGGTAAATATGAATAAAATTGCTGTAAAAAAAATAAATCTGAATAATTTATCCTTTTGATCTTTCATTTAAAAAAAATGAAGTCAAATAATTGAAAGTGCAGGGGAAATTACATTATGAAATAAATGTTTTGTTTTTTTTCTCCAAAACATGTTGGCCACAAATATTGGCACCCTTTTATTAAATACTTTTTGCAATCTCCTTTTGCCAAGATAACAGCTTTGAGTTTTCTCCTATAATGTCTGATGAGTTTGGAGAACACCTGACAAGAGATCAGAGACCATTTCTTTATACAGAATCTCTTCCGATCTGTCAGAAGCTTCGAAACTGAAGCTTCATTTTGTGCTCAGTGACACATTTTTGTGTTAATTTTGCTGTTTGTTTTGGATCATTGTCCTGATGGAAGATCCAACCACGGCCCATTATACGATATCTAGCAGAGGCCGTCAGGTTTTGATTTTTTTATCTGTTAGTATTTGCTAGAATCCATGATAACATGTATATGAACAAGATGTCCAGAACCTCGACGAAAAAAAAAATAGGCCCACAACATTAACGATCCAACAGTATATTTAACCGTGGGTATGGGCCACTTTTTATCTCTGTTTGCACCAAACCCATCTGGTGCTTTGCTGCCAAAAAGCTATTTTCTTAAAGGAGAACTCCGGCGAACAATGAACCTTTGGTCTAATAAAACATCGGTACACAGTCAACCGTTCTCTGAGATTTGTTTTCATGATAATCGAATGTAAAGAGTTTTATCTCTAAAAACTGTTAAGCGTATAATGCTAGTAATGGGGGCATTGACTTAGTAAAGAGAAAACGCTATTTTATACCACTAACAAGGCTCAAAATAGCCCCACACTCACACAGTAATATAATGAGGCTCCATACATACAAAACGAAGCATTGAGAACTTTGTAAGTGTACAGACCGTTTAATAAGAAGATACTTTATGAAGACAGTTCACTTCGCGTATACAGACAGGAGCCATCTTAAAAAATAGTGTCGATAAGTCGATCCCCGAACGCAGTGCTGAGTGATCTGAACTGTATGAAGTTCAGCGAACTTCTGAACTGTATGAACGGCGTTCGGGGATCGACTTATCGAGACTATTTTTTAAGATGGCTCCTGTCTGTATACGCGAAGTGAACTGTCTTCATAAAGTATCTTCTTATTAAACGGTCTGTACACTTACAAAGTTCTCAATGCTTTGTTTTGTATGTATGGAGCCTCATTATATTACTGTGTGAGTGTGGGGCTATTTGTGAGCCTTGTTAGTGGTATAAACCAGCGGTTTCTTTTTACTTAGTCAATGCCCCCATTACTAGCATTATACGCTAAACAGTTTTTAGAGATGAAACTCTTTACATTCGATTATCATGAAAACAAATCTCAGAGAACGATTGACTAGGTACCGATGTTTTATTAGACCAAAGGTTCATTGTTCGCCGGAGTTCTCCTTTAAGTTTCATCTGACCATAGATTCCATTCTCTTTTGAAGATCCAGTCATGTCTAACAACTATGCTGGAGTTTGTTTTTGGATGAGTGAGGAGAATTTTTCTTGAGGATTTTTGGATGAAGGGGTTGTTCGATTATTATTATTGGTAGGCTTCTGACCCCAAGACTCAACTAATCTCTGCAATTCTCCATCTGTGATCCTTGAAGAGTCTTTGGCCACTCAAACTGTCCTCCTCACCGTGCATTAAGACAATATAGACACACGTCCTCTTCCGGGCAGATTCGTAACATCTTTAGTTGATTAGACCTTCTTAATTATTGCCCTGATGGTCAAAATGGGGATTTTCAATTCTTTAGCTATTTTCTTAAAGCTACTTTCTATTTTGTGATGCTCAACAATCTTTTGATGCACATCAGAACTATAGTCTTTGGTTTT
Organism: Pimephales promelas; assembly: GCF_988280905.1. Classification (NCBI taxonomy): domain Eukaryota; kingdom Metazoa; phylum Chordata; class Actinopteri; order Cypriniformes; family Leuciscidae; genus Pimephales; species Pimephales promelas. The sequence continues at coordinate 10,540,315 of NC_142772.1, read as the reverse complement.
ACTCATTGTGATGGATGATTAAGGGAATTTGACCTTTGTATTTCCTCATATTTAAACCAATATTTAAATATTTAAAGTCGTGGCTAGACAATTTCATGTTCCTATTCACCATGGTGGGCTAAAATAAATGAAAATAATAATGGGAATATACTTCAGAGATATCTTACTCATAAAAAATTATACGGGTGCCAATAATTGTGGCCAACGTGTTTCAGAGTATTTCATTTTACACACATTTTATTTTAAACCCATATTATGTGTTTGCTGCAGCAAACACTTTTTTTGTCTGTTTCATCTGTCCATAGAACGTTTGAAAAGTAACTGACATTATTGGAACTTCAAACGGGACGGGTTAGCATTTTATGGCAGCAAACACTTGGGTTTGGTGCACAGGGATAAATAAGTACCCAATGTGTACAATGAAATACTCTGCTGTATCTCTAATGCTGTGGGTCTAATTTTCTGCCAGGCGTCCTGGACATCTTGTTCAGATACATGGCATCATGGATTCGATCAAATACCAACAGATATAAAAAAATAAAAAACTGACAGCCTGTGCTAGAAATCTTTTAACGGGCCATGTTTGGATCTTCCAACAGGACAGTGATCCAAAAACAAACATCAAAACAAAACAAAAACGTGTCACTGAGCACAAAGCCAAGCGTCTGCAACGGCCATCCCAGTCTCAGACCTGAAACCTATAGAAAATGAGTGGGCTGAACTGAAGAGAAGAAAAACCAACATGGATCTGGGAATCTGAAGGATCTGGAGAGATTCTGTATGGATGAATGGTCTCTGATCTCTTGTCAGGTGTTCTCCAAACTCATCAGGCATTACATGAGAAGACTCAAAGGGGGTTGCAAAAAGTATTTAATAAAAGGGGGAGGGGGGGGGATAATTGTTTTAGAGAAAAACATTTCATAATGTGATTTTGCACAATATTTTTGTGGAAACCATTGTACATTTTTGTCCAGGATTCTTTGATGAATAGAAAGTACAAAAGAACAGCATTTATTTGAAATAAATACTGTAACGTTGTAAATGTCTTCGCTATAATCTTTCAAAATTCAATGCATCCATGCTATTAATCTGCTTTTTTAAATCTTAGTTTTTATTTGTCTTTAAAACAAATGTAAGCATTAACCTTTAGATGATAAGGTTTTTAAGATCATGAGATATGTATTCTGTAGAGTGAATCTAAACTATTGACCAATAGACCTTATTCAGAGCAGCGCCATTTACAATTTTCCACAGCTTACATTGTCGGGAGTTTTTTGTCAACTGACATTTCTTGGAACGATATTTTTCCAGTGTTTCATGAGCAGAACAATCCGAAAACACATTAAATAACAGTACAGCCCATTGAAGAGATGCATGACTATCCCTCACAGCCTCGCTTTCATTCTCATTAAAAATCAAAGATGGCGCTGCCGTGAATAAGGTGTATACTACAAAACTAAAACAAAACAAAAAATTGCCAGTCAACATACCTGATAAATGGTTTTGTGATGGCTAGAATTGTCCTAATGAACCATGATGGGTGAACAATAATGAAAGATTTTAAGTTCTTTCTAAGCCTGAAAAAGTGTAAAAAACAAAAATAAGTCATCATTTTTAATATACTGTAACTGTATATTGTCCATTGCACATTTTAATATATTCAACATACTGTAAATAAATAGACAGAATATAGATAAGTAAGGCATATTATATATACCTCCTGTCAATCATCTGGTAACATCTCTTAAGCCAGTTGAGGCCAGGCATCCTTCGGTGTGGAGTGGCCCCATTCAGATAGATGATCATGTAGTCCTCTGCTACCATGAGCTCTAATGTACTGATAACATACCTGAAGAGAAATTCACATTCATTTAGTGATTTGTTCTCATAACATTTAATATTATTATATTCTAGGATTATTCTATAGAGGGTGCACATGACGTCACATTAGGTGAGGGAGGGGGGGTAGCAGAATGCCACACAAAACACTTCTAAAATGGGGAAGAGCTTTGCAGTTGACTACAAATAGATTTAACAAGAAATCTGAGCTATCTCTTTGCATACTGCCGAAAGCTTCACGATGTGTCGAACACAACATGGCACTGCTTTCCCCTCAACCCTACTGGGACATGGAGGAGCACCATTGGAGACTTCCGTCCCAGCTGAACTACTGTCACCACATCAGCATGTTTCTTGGTCTCCTTAGAAGGCCCCTTGTCCTGGATTTTCTTTAAACTCTTCTCCTTGGCCTTTTGCTGGTCCACCTTCCCCCAGTATTCTTTAGACAAGGTCCAGTCTTTCTCCACCAGGGACCCAGCCTAAACCAACTGGTCCACGTTTGTGACAGTACCCTGGAGACAGCCAGCTATTCGAGGATTGCAGTTGTTAAGGATCTTGCGCACCAACTCGGTCTCTGTTATGTCCGGCTTCCACCACAAACAAAGAGCATGGTAATTTTAGGCAAAGTTCCTCAGACACTGATCTGGCAACTGTACCATGTCACAAGCTTTTCTTCTACATCGGTGAGATAATCAGGAGGGAGGAAGGCATCATTAAAGGCAATCTTAAACTCAGACCAATTGTGCACACTGTTTTCCGCTACCATCCACCAGCTATGAGGGAGTCCTAGATGTACTGGCGCTTTAAGAGTGTTAGACAGGGCCCCTGACAGGAACATAAGTCGGCCCAGATCCGGGCCACGTCTGGTACACATGGATTCCACACGGCCCAGATATGGGCCGGATCTGGGCCGACACTATGTTGTTGTGTGCTCTGCATCAGACAATGGCCGTACTGCAAAAAAAAATAAAAAATTTGCAGCAATCAACAAAGTTAAGAACATTGGCCACTTCTCTGGACCCACTAAATGAAGGAAACTCCATCCGAATAGCCGTCCTGGAATAATCCACAGAAGTTGTGATGGCTTGACTACATGAAGCACCTAAAGGTGATAAAAGACTTTGCACTTGATATAAAAGGCTGCATAGGTGGCTGGGAAAATGCTCCAGTGAATGTTGTCTGAAACTGGGCACCTACCACATTATGAACTATGGCATGGATTGAACCCTTGAGCATTAGGATTCGAGGACTGAACAGTACTGTCAGAACTAGCAGCCAGATAAGGTGTGGTCCTGTTGTTGTGCACGGGAGGATTGATTAAACTGATAGACGGGCCCATAACCTGTACTCCCATACTCAGAGGAGCACCTGTTTGTGGGAAAGCACTGGAGGAAGCTTGAGCAGGAGTAGAGTGGCAATGAGGTGGATTATTAGTAGCTCCTATGCGTGGAAGAGGCATAGGTAGAGCAACAAGGCTGGCTCGCTTCAGCCTTTCATGTTATGCTTTCCACTTTTCATCACGTCCCTTTAAGCACTCTACTAATTGCCCACTTCTCTGTTCAATGGACTATCAACATAATCTCTGAAGTTAGTCTCAAGTTTATTTAATCTGTCCATGACTGACCCTAAATCATTGGTAATGGTAATGAGAGTAGGGTGAGATAAGATGCGTCTCCCTCATCTCTAATGCTTTATTCAATCTCTTCTTGGTCTGATAGTTGAAGTGAACTAATCAGTGATGTTATCTCCCCGCAGGATTTCTCCAAGTGATGAATCTCCCCTTGATTCATTGTACTGTTCACTAGGCCCATGCTCTGATGTAGGTGTAGAACTGTGGTGCCATGCTCAGATATTTCTTCTGGGAATTCATCAAGGTTAACCAGGGGTGCGACATTTGTTTCTATCATGTTTGTCTTTTTTTACAGTACCTAACTGCAACATCAAACAGAGCAGAGTATGTGTAATGAAGTATTCTGCAGATTCCAAGTTAAAAGCCCCAGCAAACAATATTCACATCACTATGGTAACAACAAAACAAAGTTGTACAGGCCACCATCTGTAACACTCCACCCTTTAATGCTCTTTTTTAAACAGATGTGTCACTATATACTGTACATGCACAAGGGGATCTTTAGAATAAAAGCAATAATCACGAATATCCCACACTTCAATAATGACACATCCTCAATGCTTTCTTAAACAGGTAAACATGCCCAAGAACAAGTGTATGGGAGTTAAAAAGGCACACAGCAATAAACCAACATTCAGACGGCGCTGAACAACATTCAAGGTAGAAAGTTTGGGTCTGGGAACGTCCTACTTGCCGGAGACGTGCACGCGAGCAAACAGTCCAGATGGTTCAATAAGTTTCTGTCCTTCTCGCTCGCATTAGAGCATCTCTCAGCGTATCGTTTGAAAAATACTATCAAACCATAATTAACAAGCTTTAAATCTCTATAGACCCTTTTACAGTTGGTAAACATGGTGACGTTTTTTTTGTAGGCGGAGCTTAGGTGGAGGCAGAAAGAAACATCAGGTCGCTTCACTAACGCTAGTTAGCAAGTATTGTTAGCTTGTTTTTTAACAATGACTGGAGAAAATCCAATATTATCTTAATGTCGCTATATACAGCACAAGGGGATCTTTACACTGTAAAAAATATTTTCAAGATGTGTTATCACAATTATTTTCTTTTGTCAAATCAACCTTATAATAATTTATTTAGTTGAGATAACTTATTATTTTGAGTTTCTGGTGATTAAATTAATCTCCTTCATTGTATTAACTCACTTTTTCCAGTTCAATCGACTTAAAAATTTAAGGCAACCCGCAGGTTACTTACTTTTTTAAGTTAAACCAACAATATTTTTTTACAGTGTAGTAAACACAACATTTTTTCTTTTGTCAAATCAACTTAAATAATTTATTTAGTTCAGATAACATATAATTTTGAGTTTCTGATGATTAAATCATTCTCCTTCATTGTATTAACTCACTTTTTCCAGTTCAATGAACTTAAAATTTTAAGGCAACCAGGTTACTTACTTTTTTTAAGTTAAACCATCAATTTTTTTACAGTGTAGAATAAAAGCAATAATCACGAATATCCCACACTTCAATAATGACACATCCTCAACGCTTTCTTAAACAGGTAAACATGCCCAAGAACAAGTGTATGGGAGTTAAAAAGGCACACAGCAATAAACCAACATTCAGACGGCGCTGAACAACATTCAAGGTAGAAAGTTTGGGTCTGGGAACGTCCTACTTGCCGGAGACGTGCACGCGAGCAAACAGTCCAGATGGTTCAATAAGTTTCTGTCCTTCTCGCTAGCATTAAAGCGTCTCTCAGCGTATCGTTTGAAAAATACTATCAAACCATAATTAACAAGCTTTAAATCTCTATAGACCCTTTTACAGTTGGTAAACATGGTGACTTTTTTTGTGGGCGGAGCTTAGGTGGAGGCAGAAAGAAACATCAGGTCGCGTCACTAACGCTAGTTAGCAAGTATTGTTAGCTTGTTTTTTAACAATGACTGGAGAAAATCCGATATTATCTTAATGTCACTATATACATGCACAAGGGGATCTTTAGAATAAAAGCAATAATCACGAATATCCCACACTTCAATAATGACACATCCTCAACGCTTTCTTAAACAGGTAAACATGCCCAAGAACAAGTGTATGGGAGTTAAAAAGGCACACAGCAATAAACCAACATTCAGACGGCGCTGAACAACATTCAAGGTAGAAAGTTTGGGTCTGGGCACGCACTCAGTGTCCAGGACCGCGATTGTTATTTCCAAAAGTTATTTTTAACGGACGGAACCAGATTGGCAGACCTGTAGCCGCCTACACGCTCACTCAATGCATGGATGATCTGACAGGATTAACGTACGTTACCTCGGTTGAGTGGCCTGACTTCTAACTTACACCTACCTTATAGAGAAACTGATCGTAAATAGAAACTGAGGGCATATAAATCTTTAGATGCCTATATGGTCCTGTACAAGACTTGTGTGTGTGATCTGCAGTCCTGCCGAGCCAGCGCCGAGACCACGACAATATAAAGAGTGGCATTACAGTGCGATTTTAATGATGTGAATATTTTCTAGAAATAAAAGTTCCAGATACAGCATATTATTTTTTCATCAATTCTTGCGCCAAACAACACAACAAGATGACATTTAATAATAGTAACAATTATTTAAGCTCCTTATTATGTAGCCGAATCTGTGCTGTTTTGCATTGACCGCCTCCAGTTTTCACTTTGTTTTGCCTCCAGCTAGGGCCGTGACGTAACTGTGACATCGGCGCAAAAGGGGTCTATAGCTGCAGCAAACAATACTGGCACCATGTATTCAAAACACACCTGTCTTCTTTTTGATTCTCACCACACCCCTAAGTAACCTTTGGCGCACCTTGATAGGAATGGGCAGCTGAGGCCTTAAAGAGATATCCCCCATTCTCACCAGAATATATAGTGGAAACTAAGTATATTACACAGGAATACATACTAGTATCATTCATCATACATAAACATTATACATCCAATGTAATACGTTCTAAACCAATTACTGTTTCAAAGGAACACTTAAAATTAATGTGACAATGTCACAGGATGTCCATTCGATGTAACCTCGGTACCCTGAAATGAGGGAACGAGACATTGCGTCATTGATGATGACATGGGGAAAATCACCTCATATTCTTTTTTGTTTGCTCAGCGCACTCTCCGAGAGAGCCATGAGCAGCCAATCGTTCAAATATTTCAGAATGCGCACCCAGCACAGACACAGAGCTGAGAACAGCATTCAGCCACTTTTTGAATGTATGGGGGAGCAATGATAGCCTGAAAGGAAGGACTGTAAACTGATAAGTAACTCCTTTAAATTCAAATCTCATAAAGCACCTGTGATGAGGTGCTATCTGAATATGGAAATCTGCATCTTTTAGATCTACCAATACAAACCAATCCCTTGCCATACAAGAAAAGGGATTTATTTTACTGCTATCATTCTAAATGATCGCTTCATTTCAGCGAGGCATGATTTTCAAGAAACGGCTGTGCAAGCCTTACTGAGGCGTTCACATCCTCAACTAGTGTTGTCTAACAGATAGAGCATTCACAGTCTTTGCCTTGTGTATTTCCCCAGCGTTGAAATCAGGTACACATAAATGTCAGGAAACCTGATTCCTATTCCTGACCACATGTCAATATCCATGTACGACTGTTATTATCATTATTTATTTATTTATTTATTTTTGTAAGTTGTAAGAAACACTGTAGAGTCCAACTGCTTTTAATTTGAGAAGATAATCAATTGTTTTATTCCAGTTTTCGCAGTCTCTAAAATCCATTTGTGTTGCGGGATGTTTTGCCACAGCTGAGGGAAAGTGACGTCAGTGCATAGCCTCTATTGCAACGCATTCTCACCCCAAGGCGTCACCTTTGACAATGCTTCAATATTTGACGTTTTAGGCGCCCTTTAGCGTCACTTACATGACGCGATCCTACGGCGTCATCTAACTGACGCTAAGGGAAAGCGTCAGTTAGAGGACACGGTTAGGTTTAGGTGTGGGGTGGGGGTAGGGTACACGCGATCCTAGGGCGTCATCTAACTGACGCTAAAGGGCGCCTAAAGCGTCAGATATTGAAGCATGTCCAAATGCTTCCCAAGGCGTCAGTTAAGTGACGCCTTGGGGTGAGAATGGGCTGTCTATTATATCATAGGATTAACAAGCCTTTTGACATCAGGGCAATTGATTGGTTTATATCAGACTGAACTCACAGAAAGAGGTTTTCCATGATCTCGTGATAGTCCTCTCTGTCACTGTCAGGGAGGAAGCATGCAGCAAACACGATGATGGCATTTGCACCATTGCTATAGTAGCCTGTGGGTAAATATAAAATATATTTTAATATTAATTGCTCAACACCATTTGAAGGCATATTACAGGTTTTCCTTGTGGAAGAAGTGGTCTAAATTGTAATAAATGTGCACTAAGTAGTGTATTTCAAATGTATTTAAAAACTTTACTTGCAGGTGATATAATACTGATCATAGATCAAAAGCACATGTGAAGTAATTGATTGATGTAACTGTTAATATATTTTAAAATGTACTAAACTACAACTTCATCATTGCAAATGTGTAATTACAAATATGTTTATATACATGACATACATTTCAATAGAAATTATCTTTCTATTAATACACAATAAACGCTTGTCAATATATTCTACAATATGCTTTTACCATATTTCAAGAGAACAGAATTATGAAATTACATATAAACATGCTGAAGTCCTACTTAAGTGGGTCAAAATCACTGTTACGTTTAACTAAGTAGTATGCAACTTAACTGCAAAAACATTACATTTTATTTTCACCTAAGTATGTTATATTATAAAGTATATTGTTTCTGCATAATAATAGCATACTCTTTTTAAAAGTGTACTTCTTTTTCACAAGTATAAATTTACCTTAAGATATATTACCAGTGTCTGTCTGCTGTAATAATTATATAGATTACATTACATACATCGGGTAAGGACCACAAATAAATTCAAATTTCCTCAAAGTATATCCACTTAACCCACTTAACTTTCAAACATTTACTCATGATTTGATACAATCTCTATCCCATAATTTCTGACCAAATTAAATCCTTAATTGGAAGATTTGGGCATTAAACCTCAAAATATCAAACATTACTCTATATTCCATGTCCATGTAAGTCAGGGTGTCCAAACTCAGGTGCAGCTGTCCTGCACAGTTTAGCTCCAACTTGCCTTAACACACCTGCCTGGAAGTTTCTAGTATGCCTATTAAGAGCTTGATTAGCTGTTGCAGGTGTGTTTAAATGGGTGTCTAAACTCTGCAGGACAGTGGCCCTCCAGGAGCAGGACTGGACACCCCCTGATGAAAAATAGGAGCTTCACATTTGTACTTTTAATACTCTAGAGACTTCCATTGTAAGGATACTGTACATGCATTCCTTGAAATATTTCTTTAATGTACCTCCATGGGATATGACTTTTTGGTAGGGTTCAATGCTCTTCATGTTGATGCGGTGCTCTTGCTCTCCAATGATGACAGTTCTCCAGAGTTTGGAATCCTGCCGCTCTTCTTCAGCACTGTATGTGGGAATGGGCTCAGTTGTTTCTTTTACTGAATCTCTCTGGGATGCTTGAGGCTCTGAAAAAATACTGTGCATTAGTAATCTCTTTTTAATAATAAACAATTATTTACAAGTGTTTATGTCCAACCTTCCCAGTCTATTTCATGGTCAGTATAATCTGCTTCATCAGGTGTGTCCAGATCATCAACATTGATGTCGAGGTCATCCGGTGTGTCAAACAGGTCATCCTCACTTTGGTCCAATGATAGACTAATTCGAGGAGCGGACAGCTTTTTCCTCTGAGAGGCCACACCCCCTTGGCCTTGTATGGGCAGGGAGGTGGGCGGAGCTAGTGGAAATTAACAGACAATCAATTAACATCTAAAAAATGATCCGGCATTACACCGGGTTCTGTACACTGTTTCAGATTCCAGGGTCATTTGAATTGTGTTCCAGGGCCTATAAGGATTCAGAACATGTCCTACTTAAAGCTGCAGTCCGTAGCTGTTTTGGGGTTAAAAATGATCCAAAATACATTTGAGAAAATACATAACCACCAAGTGTTCAAAACTATTTGCTTGCCTTAGCTTTATTCAAAACAGTAAGCTTGTAATGATGTTTTTAATTCCAGTGGTACTGGTGGATTTCCGCAGGAGATCCGATCATGTCTTTGCGTCATTACGTGACATCTGTACACATAAAGAAAGAGTCTCGGCTAGTATACTCTATATTGCATGTGTTGGAGGTGGAGATTTGTAGCATTTTCTCACAGCACTTGATATAATTAAACTTATCAATTTGATGGCTTAAAAAAGTTTGAAAGTTTAAAACGACAATCACCAGTGACAACTAGAGATTCACTCGCTGAAAAATGCAAAAGACTTTGTTCGGATTTCGGAGTGGCTACAGAAAAAAATAGACTGGCAGGACCCATGCAAAAACAAGGAAACAGATCAGAAGGACATTACATGTAGTCACTCAATGCTGAGGTTGTTAACATTAACAATTTGAGAACAAGCTATAATTTGCATGGTTTTGCGTGATATATGATAGCTTGTAACCGATTGTTAGATTTAATCAGCGTGATTAGGGGTGGTGATGGCCAGGGTGAGACCAGGGTTTGAATCCACTGTGAGACACTAATGTGTCCCTGAGCAAAATTGCGACAAGGCGTCATACTTAATAAAACAGGCTGTAGATCCTAATATGGTGTAATATCTAATTTGTATTCCCTACCACTAGATGGCAGACATGTAATACTTCGATTCAAGATCAAAATGACATCATGTTCCTATGGGCTCTATGCACGGCGTTATTTCCGGTGAAGGATTAAGGATGCTCGATAACTTCCGCCGATCATAGAGTCCCCTCGTTGTGTTTATGCTTCTGTCACGGGGGGACCGGACACCAGATGACCGGCCGTCCCAACCCCCGACACACGTACCACCGCGAGGAGCCAACACCACAGAGGACACAGAGGCAAAGTAAGTTAGAGAAAATTCAGAATCTTTATTAAATAAATTAAACTAAAACAGCCTTCGGCAAGCTGAAGCAAAACTCGGGTGGGCAGAGCAGGTGAGGATTCACAGCTGGACTAGTTCTCGAATTCACAGCAGAACAATTTCTCTTCTCCCGGGATTCGGATGGACGGAGAGTAGTACGGAATCCAGCGCAAAGCTGGCCCTCTTCTCCGGACCCAGGCCAACAGAAGACAGGTGAGGGTGCAACAGTATAACTGGTTCTCTCAGATTCACAGCAGAACAATCTCTCTCTTCACAGGATTCGGATGAACGGAAAGGAGTACGGAATCCACGGCAAAGCTGGCTCTCTTCTCGGGGCTCAGGCAGACAGAGAATACAGGTGAGAATTCAACAGTGTAGCTGGTTCTACTCACAGGATCAAGCAGCACATGGAGGAGTAAGGATTCAACAGCGAAGCTGGCTCTCTTCACAGGGCTCAGGCAGACAGAGAATAACGGTGCGGGTTCAACAGTGTAACTGGCTCTACTCACAGAATCCAGATGAACAGAGAGGAATAAGGGTTCAACAGCAAAGCTGGCTCTCTTCACGGGGCTCAGGCAGACAGAGAATACAGGTGAGAATTCAACAGTATAGCTGAACTTCACAATCCTACGTAGAGATTAAAGAGGAGAAGAGAAGAATTTCACCACTAGATGACTTCCTCCATCCAACGAGATGCGGGCGATATATCCACAGCCAGAACCGTTTCCCCGATGTCACTGCATTACACTTCCACTCGTGTTTAACTGTAATTCACACAAATCGGCACACGTGATTTAATGAACAACACTGCAAAGTCTTGTCACTCACAAACTAGGGCGTAGACAGGGGATCTGGTCCACTGCACAGCACTACAATCTCTTGGACTTCTTCCAATAAAGCGTGGGACATTCAAACTTCCTCCAAAAAGACAGATTTACACCTCATGAAGTCTCATCACATCCTCCAAACAGATTTCTCGTATCACAGTCCAAACATCAACAGCACTTATCTCTTATCCACATCTCCAAATCCACCCGAACGTCACACACAGCCTTTCATCTCTCCTGCCCCCCCTTTGTTGAAGATGAAATGCCCTTTTATCCTTCCCAACTGACAATGTGTCCCAATCGCGATCGCGATAGTCCTGCCCCGCACCTGTTTTGAATTAACTAATCATTCTCCGTCTCCGCTCGGAGTTTTCCGACGCTAGAGTCTTCCGGGTCCCACACCGGAAATCCCCCCCCACAGAAACCCGGCCATGATAAAAGGTTCCGCCTGCCTTTTTGTCACCCCGGTGACATCCCCCCCTACCATTCGGGACTAGTCCCTAGGACCGAGAAACTTCAGCCCACTCGCCGTATCGCTGGGGTGGTCGCCCCTGGTTATCTCTCCGGGAACGTCGGGGTGGGGATAAAGGATCTACCCTTGCCGCCTCGATTTCGGGGCCTCTTGGGACGACGGCCCATCCCACCGATGGAGCTGCTGGGGTCATAGACCGTTCGGGGGCCTCTTCCATCGGGACCAGATAATTTGGGCAAGGACGAAGCAAATTCCGGTGGAGTACCCGTTCAGGGCCTAGTCTCCCTTCGGGGCGAACAGTATACACAGGTAGATCAGGCTGTTGTTGGCGTTCCACCACATACGGTACGGTCTCCCAACGATCACTGAGTTTTCCCTTTCCTGGGCGTCGATTGTCTCGCACTAATACTCGCTCTCCAGGCAGTAGGGGGGCTTCTCAAGCCGTCCGGTCATACAACCGTTTACTTTTGGCTGCTGCTGCGCTCAGATGGTCCGTAACCTGACGATAGGCATGATGAAGCTGCCGATGATGACGACCCACCCACTCCGTCGTACTCTGAACTCCCTCCGTAGGCTTGGTCCCCAGCAACAGATCAACCGGTAAGCGCATATGTCTGCCAAACATCAGGAATGCCGGGGCATAGCCTGTGGTGCTGTGCACACTGTTGTTATAGGCTTGCACTAGGGCAGGGAGGCATTCCTCCCACTGATTCTGTTGGTCGGCTTCCAAGGTCCCGAGCAACCCCAACAAGGTCTGGTTAAACCTCTCGCACCCCCCGTTACCTTGGGGGTGATACGAGGTAGTGCGAGTCTTCCGGCACCCATAAAGGCGGCTCAGTTCTTGTATGACCCTAGATTCAAAGTTCGGGCCCTGGTCAGAATGAAGAGTCTCGGGGCACCCGAAGGGCTGGATGATAGCTCGCCAGAGTACACCTGCAGTGGTAACGGCTGTTTGGTCTGGAGTAGGAATAGCCCATGCATACTTGGTAAATAGGTCGGTTGCCACCAAGATGTTCTGATACCGATCTGTGGGCCGACCCAGCGTTAGAAAATCCATCCCCACAATGTGTAGAGGTGCTTTAGGGCGCATAGGGACTAGGGGGGCTCTTGCCTCTTTCCTGGTCTTAAAAAGTACACACCTCGGGCAGCTCCGAACGAAAGACTCGACCATTGCTTCCATCCCCACCCAGTGAAAGTACCTCCTTAATAGGGATAATGTCCTTTCCTGTCCTTGATGTCCTATATGTGTGTGGTAAGCTTCCAGCAGGGCCAACCGCTGTCCCTTTGGCACCACCACCTGGTGTACCACCTCCTGGGTTACTGGCTCTTGGACAGAACGACAAATCACTCCCTCTCTCAGGCTGAGTTTCTTCCACTGCCCCATGAGTTTCCTTACTGCCACGGTTTGAGTCCGCCTCTCCTCTACACCAGGCCTAGAACCCTGTTGCAGGTAAGCATACACTCTTGCCAGATCAACATCTCCTTGCTGTAGTTCTTTCCACCGGCCTGGGTCCCACCCCCAGCCGGTGGGTACTCCCTCCAAACGAATTCCGGGGGCTTCCACTACCCCCACCATCAATCCCTCCTCTGGTTCCGAAGTAGGGGATTCCGTTTGCTCACTCCCTTTAGTCACGGGGAGTCGGGACAGTGCATCCGCATTAGTGTGTTCTCTACCCGGTCGATATTGAAGCTGGTAGTCGTAATTGGCCAGCTGGGCCACCCAACGCTGCTCCGCCGCCCCCAATCGTGCTGTCTGTAGGTGGACCAAAGGGTTGTTATCGGTCACGACCATCACCTTTGCTCCCCATAAGTAATCTTTAAATTTTTCTGTCATCGCCCACTTCAACGCCAGAAGTTCTATTTTGAAGGAACTGTAGTTGGAAGCGTTCCGCTCGGCTGGATGCAGACTCCGGCTGGCATATGCAATAACTCTCTCAACTCCCTGTTGTCGTTGTGCAAGTACAGCCCCCAACCCTGCATTACTCGCATCAGTATATAGGATGAATGGCTGAGTAAAATCAGCGTAGGCCAGGATCGGGGCCTGCAGGAGTTCGCGCTTGAGCTGTTGGAAAGCCGATTCGCATGCCGAGTCCCAGTTCACAGAGGGAGACCCCCGGGGTCGGGAGCGTCCGGTACCTTCGAGGAGTCGATTCAGGGGCTTGGCAATCCCTGAAAAACCCTTGATAAAGCGCCGATAGTAGCCTACAAAGCCCAAGAAGGACCTTACTTGCCGGACAGTCTTCGGCGCCTCCCAGCCCTGGACGGAAGACACTTTCTCTGGGTCAGGGGACACCCCTGCAGCACTGACCCGATGACCCAGAAACTGTACCTCACTCCTAAACAACTGGCATTTGTCCGGTCGTAACTTCAATCCATATTTTTCCATAGCCTGGAACACACGTTCCAGGTGGAGTAGATGGGAGGCGAAGTCTGGCGAAAATACTATGACATCATCAAGGTAGACCAAGGTCGAATCAACTAACTGTCCCCCCAAGCACCGCTGCATCAGCCTCTGGAAAGTTGCAGGGGCGTTGCACAGCCCAAACGGCATCCGATCCCACTCAAAAAGCCCAAATGGAGTTGTGAAGGCAGTCTTTTCTCTATCCCTCTCATCCACCTGCACCTGCCAGTACCCACTGGCCAGATCTAACGTTGAGTACCAAGTGGCCTGAGTCAGACTAGTGAGGGAATCCTCAATGCGTGGCAAGGGGAATGCATCCTTCTTCGTCACACTGTTCAGCTTTCGATAGTCAACACAAAATCTCCAAGCACCGGTCTTTTTCCGAACTAGCACAATTGGGGCCGCCCAAGGACTACTACTCTCCCGTATGATTCCGCCATCCAGCATCCCGTTCAGCAAGGTGCGAATTTCTGAATAAAGCGTTGGGGGCACTGGCCGATACCGCTCTCTGCTTGGTGGAGCATCGCCTGTAGGAATCTGATGCTTGACAATCCCCGTGCACCCATAGTCCTCATCGTGAGTAGAGAATACATGTTGCCATTTTGTCAGGAAGTCTCGGAGTTGGAGTTGCTGCTCCTCTTCCAGGCCCTCTCCTTTTAAGGAATCTACTGCCACATGATCCAGCATTCCGCCTCTCTGGGGGTCATTCCTCGGCTCCACCGATCTAACAGCCACTTCCACTACCACAGAACTCACTTGGCGGAAACAAACGTCTCTCTCTTCTCTCACCTGGTGGGAACGCACCGCGGTGACTCGGACCAGGCGTTGATGGCGGCGAAGGACAACAGGATATGGGTTAACGTTCCGTACCCGCACCGAGACCCGGCCTCGATGGATCACAGCCAGCCCTCGGGCAACTCCGATGGACTGGCAATCCCAATGTGGTTCGAGGAGGACCCAGTCACCCGCGCCATAAGCCCCTAGAGGTAGCCTGGCCCATATCACTGCCTCACTTTGTGCTGGAACTGCCAGGCCATACCGGCAAATTACTCGACCAACAGTTTCGCGATCCTCCTCACAGTTAGCTGCTTGAATCCTACGGCAGTCAGCCAGAATATGCTCCCATTCCTTTTGTTCCGGAACCGAGGGGATCTGGGCCAGCCGGTTCCGGAACAGCTCCTCCCAACATTCTGAAATTACATTCATACCAATTAATGCTCGATGTGAACCCAGGCAGTGGTCTCTAACGATAACAACTCCTTTTTGTCGTACGGGGACCCCTTGAACATGGAAGTCCACAATCACATAGCCTGTATAGGGAATATCCAGCCCATTGGCTCCTCTCAGTACAAGTTGCGAAGTCTCGGCCCCCTGGGGTCGTCGGTCCTTAAAGAGTTCTCGGGACAGGCTCTCGGAGAATAACGTGACTTGGGAACCAGTATCAACTAAACATGCAACTTCCACCCCATTAACCTGGATCTTCACGGTTGGGCAATGTCCAACCCAGTCGTCTCTGGGAATAGGCATAGAAAGGGGGTCACTTAAGGGGGTCCCGGCCACTTGACCCACAGTGGCCGGCGCAACTAAAAACCCCCTTGGGAACCGCGTCGGGAGCCACACTGACGGCTATAATGTCCTGATTCTCCGCAGCTGTTGCAAATGGGCCTGCCCTTATCATCCCACTGGAATCTCGGATTAGCCGGCCGTCCAGGGCGCCGTCCGGGCTCTCGGCTCCCCTCAGAATAGGATCGGTCCCGGTCACTGAGCTGTCCCCGGCGCAGTTCCTCTAGAAGGGTCTTAGATAGTTCAGCCATCTGGCCTTTAACATCCTCGAACAGTTCCGCCCGCAACTTCTGTTTCCAATCCATGGTTGGAGGAGTGGAGGCCTCACCAACGGCCATGCACATCTGTCCTTTAACATCCTCCAACAGCTCCGCCCGCAGCTTTTGTTTCCAATCCCCAGTTGAAGAAGGGGCGGCACCACCAACAGCCATGCACACCGGTTGGTCAGCTGCCTCACCCTGATCCATCTCCAATGCCAAGGCCTCCTGTCGGAGGTCCTCAAAAGTTAACGCTGGGTCTCGGCGGAGCTGGAGCTTTATACTCTGTCGAATAGGCCCGTCTCGGAGCCCCAAAACAAACTGATCTCGCAGTAAGGAATCTCCGTCTCCCAGACCATGATCTGGTCGGCCTTTCAATCGAACAAACTGCTCACGCAGCCTCAGCGCATACGCCCGTAAGGCTTGCCTAGGACCTTGGCGAAAGTTGAAGAACTGAGCCCGGAGGGCGGCCACGGGGGTAGTATCCCCATACAGTTCCGTCAAAAAGTCAAAGATGGCCTTGGCAGTGGCTCGTGCAGTGCTGGGTGCAGCTAGAACTTCCCTCTTCGCTTCTCCCTCCAAGGATCCCAGAACAAACTGTGTCTTTTGTGCATCACTCAGCCCCTGGAGGCCAGCCAGGTATTCCGTTTGAGTCTTCCAGTCCTGGAGAGGTAGCTCTGATCCTGGTCCCCCATAACGCTGGGCCCAAGGGGCTCCCATAAACACGGGCATGACTTGTGGTCTTGCGGCCACCACCTCTTCGTCGGCCATCGTGAACCTGTAGCTGCTTCAACTCGCGGTGGCAAATCCTGCCGACTACGCCACTTTTGTCACGGGGGGACCGGACACCAGATGACCGGCCGTCCCAACCCCCGACACACGTACCACCGCGAGGAGCCAACACCACAGAGGACACAGAGGCAAAGTAAGTTAGAGAAAATTCAGAATCTTTATTAAATAAATTAAACTAAAACAGCCTTCGGCAAGCTGAAGCAAAACTCGGGTGGGCAGAGCAGGTGAGGATTCACAGCTGGACTAGTTCTCGAATTCACAGCAGAACAATTTCTCTTCTCCCGGGATTCGGATGGACGGAGAGTAGTACGGAATCCAGCGCAAAGCTGGCCCTCTTCTCCGGACCCAGGCCAACAGAAGACAGGTGAGGGTGCAACAGTATAACTGGTTCTCTCAGATTCACAGCAGAACAATCTCTCTCCTCACAGGATTCGGATGAACGGAAAGGAGTACGGAATCCACGGCAAAGCTGGCTCTCTTCTCGGGACCCAGGCAGACAGAAGACAGGTGAGGATTCAATAGTAGAACTAGTTCTCTCAAATTCCCAGCAGAACGGTTTCTCTCCTCACAGGGCTCGGATGGGCGGAGGGGAACACGGAATCCACAACAAAGCTGGCTCTCTTTCCAGGGCTCAGGCAGACAGATGACAGGTGAGGATTCAACAGTATAGCTGGCTCTACTCACAGAATCCGGATAGACGGGGGAGAGTAAAGATTCAACAACAGGCTGGCTTGCTTCTCAGGGCTCAGACAGGCGGAAAGTCAAGATGACAACTTCACAGTATAACTGGCTCTCTTCACAGGGCTCAGGCAGACAGAGAATAACAGTGGGGGTTCAACAGTATAACTGGCTCTACTCACAGAATCCAGATGAACAGAGAGGAATAAGGGTTCAACAGCAAAGCTGGCTCTCTTTACAGGGCTCGAGCAGACAGAGAGAATTATGATGACGATTCCACAGTACGACTGGCTCTCTTCACAGGGCTCAGGCAGACAGAGAATAACGGTGAGGGTTCACGGTATAACTGGCTCTACTCACAGAATCCAGATGAACAGAGAGGAATAAGGGTTCAACAGCAAAGCTGGCTCTCTTCACAGGGCTCGGACAGACAGAGAATAACGGTGAGGGTTCACGGTATAACTGGCTCTACTCACGGAATCCAGATGAACAGAGAGGAATAAGGGTTCAACAGCAAAGCTGGCTCTCTTCACGGGGCTCAGGCAGACAGAGAATACAGGTGAGAATTCAACAGTGTAGCTGGTTCTACTCACAGGATCAAGCAGCACATGGAGGAGTAAGGATTCAACAGCGAAGCTGGCTCTCTTCACAGGGCTCAGGCAGACAGAGAGAATTATGATGACGATTCCACAGTACAACTGGCTCTCTTCACAGGGCTCAGGCAGACAGAGAATAACGGTGCGGGTTCAACAGTATAACTGGCTCTACTCACAGAATCCAGACGAACAGAGAGGAATAAGGGTTCAACAGCAAAGCTGGCTCTCTTCACGGGGCTCAGGCAAACAGAGAATACAGGTGAGAATTCAACAGTGTAGCTGGTTCTACTCACAGGATCAAGCAGCACATGGAGGAGTAAGGATTCAACAGCGAAGCTGGCTCTCTTCACAGGGCTCAGGCAGACAGAGGGTACATGTGATAATTCAACAGTGTAACTGGTTCTACTCACAGGATCCAGATGAACAGAGAGGAATAAGTGTTCAACAGCAAAGCTGGCTCTCTTCACAGGGCTCAGGCAGACAGAGAGGATTATGATGACGATTCCACAGTACAACTGGCTCTCTTCACAGGGCTCAGGCAGACAGAGAATAACGGTGCGGGTTCAACAGTGTAACTGGCTCTACTCACAGAATCCAGATGAACAGAGAGGAATACGGGTTCAACAGCAAAGCTGGCTCTCTTCACGGGGCTCAGGCAGACAGAGAATACAGGTGAGAATTCAACAGTGTAGCTGGTTCTACTCACAGGATCAAGCAGCACATGGAGGAGTAAGGATTCAACAGCGAAGCTGGCTCTCTTCACAGGGCTCAGGCAGACAGAGGGTACATGTGATAATTCAACAGTGTAACTGGTTCTACTCACAGGATCCAGATGAACAGAGAGGAATAAGGGTTCAACAGCAAAGCTGGCTCTCTTCACAGGGCTCAGGCAGACAGAGGGTACATGTGATAATTCAACAGTGTAACTGGTTCTACTCACAGGATCCAGATGAGCAGAGAGGAATAAGTGTTCAACAGCAAAGCTGGCTCTCTTCACAGGGCTCAGGCAGACAGAGAATAACGGTGCGGGTTCAACAGTGTAACTGGCTCTACTCACAGAATCCAGATGAACAGAGAGGAATAAGGGTTCAACAGCAAAGCTGGCTCTCTTCACGGGGCTCAGGCAGACAGAGAATACAGGTGAGAATTCAACAGTATAGCTGAACTTCACAATCCTACGTAGAGATTAAAGAGGAGAAGAGAAGAATTTCACCACTAGATGACTTCCTCCATCCAACGAGATGCGGGCGATATATCCACAGCCAGAACCGTTTCCCCGATGTCACTGCATTACACTTCCACTCGTGTTTAACTGTAATTCACACAAATCGGCACACGTGATTTAATGAACAACACTGCAAAGTCTTGTCACTCACAAACTAGGGCGTAGACAGGGGATCTGGTCCACTGCACAGCACTACAATCTCTTGGACTTCTTCCAATAAAGCGTGGGACATTCAAACTTCCTCCAAAAAGACAGATTTACACCTCATGAAGTCTCATCACATCCTCCAAACAGATTTCTCGTATCACAGTCCAAACATCAACAGCACTTATCTCTTATCCACATCTCCAAATCCACCCGAACGTCACACACAGCCTTTCATCTCTCCTGCCCCCCCCCCTTTGTTGAAGATGAAATGCCCTTTTATCCTTCCCAACTGACAATGTGTCCCAATCGCGATCGCGATAGTCCTGCCCCGCACCTGTTTTGAATTAACTAATCATTCTCCGTCTCCGCTCGGAGTTTTCCGGCGCTAGAGTCTTCCGGGTCCCACACCGGAAATCCCCCCCCACAGAAACCCGGCCATGATAAAAGGTTCCGCCTGCCTTTTTGTCACCCCGGTGACACTTCTTTTTAAAATTATATTAAATAAACATAACTATATATAAAATTACATCTAAACGTATGTACGTTTCGTTTCAAAGACGGGAGGACAGTAAATATTGAAGACTCTGCCATAATCCCGTTTTCTCCGGTTTTCCTCCGCTTAATCTACACAACCGGAAATGGACGAGCATCCTTACGTCAAATGCGGAACTTATGCGTGCATATAGCCCATTCAATGTGTTGGAGGAAACAGCAGAGCAAGAGAGCAATCGTGTTATTGATGCGGAAGCAGTTCTTTTCAGAGCGTCCGAGTAAAGTGTGACATTTGTGAGAGAAAATCGTCATATAGCTAATAAAAACTTGTACCGTGAGGATGTGTTGCAAATGTCATTCGCCGATTTTGACTCTGAAGGGGAACATTTGGCGTTTGTAAGTGGCGATAGGCCGTCTAATGACAGCGCTTCTCCCGGTACATCTTTGCTGCGCAATGGTGCCGCCCGCGCCTCCCGGTACAACTTTGACATGCAATGGTGCCGTGCGCGCTTCTCCCGGTACATCTCTGCCGCACAATGGTGCCGTCGCGCAAGGTGCTAGAGTTCACGAGGCACAAACAGAACATTTTGACCATTTACCCAACGGGGATGGGGGTGGCAGGGGTGGACGTGGTCTTAGTGTACATAGGAGAGCTGTTGCTAGAGGTAAAGGCAGCAGGGGTAGAAGAAATTTAGCTGGAAGCAGATAGATCTTTGGATCCGGTCAGAGCGGCTCAAGGGGGGAATGGCCGAGGTAGACGTGGATAATTTGGAATGAGGATAAAAAAAAGAAGAAAAAGCATGTACATAAATTCCAACATCAATTCAATATCTTCTATTTCCTGAATATTACTAATGAACTGATCAAAAAGTTGGCTACTGTTCACATGTGTTTTACTACTATATAGTATAGTAATAATTTATCATGTTATAGTTGGTTTCCTCTTTTCTCATCATTTGGAATAAGGATAAAATAAAAATAAAAACAAGCAAATAAGTTCAAACATCAGTTCAATATCTACTATTTCCCGAATATTATGATATTCAAGAGGGCCGCCCCCTTTTGACTGTAGACCATTTAACTGTAGACCATTTCAAGCCACAAGCTTTTGAAAATTTGATGTCAAAATCTAGCATTTTTTCAAAAAAAACCTTGGTGCCTGAAGAGTTACCCTCAAGTTGCTCCAGAGGCGTGCGACCTTTGATATATATATAGCAATTGTAAGTCGCTTTGGATAAAAGTGTCAGCTAAATGAATAAAAATGTAAATGTAAAAAATGATTTACTCCAATGTCAGAACCAGAACAAAAGTGAATGTCTCTTACTAGGGTTAGTGTTCAGATTACATTTTCCGGTCAAAATTCGTATTGGCCGTTCTTCCAAAAAGAATAATCTGTGATTCTGAATGCCAGTATGCACATCGGCGCGGTGACTGACAGACTCACTCAAACATTGTGTTCATCCACGCTGAGTTGTGTCGAGGGTGTTGTACAACTCACGTAAAGTTGATAATTCTGCAAATGACTGCAATTGCAGATTTCGAACAGAGATGGCGACAAAGAGGAAAAACTGCGGACTGCAGCTTTAAGTAAATATTTCAGTCATGAAACTCTAAAGGGTGCATGCTGATAGGTCCACACATCATTACCACATGGTACAAGCTGATTGGCCTTTACTGATCCTGCAGCCAATTACATTTCTTGCTTAGCATTTAAATAGTCTGCTTCATTGTTTGCTGTTAGCTAATCTTACATCAGAATTTCTCTGAAACCCTACACCTCCCCCAGCTCCACCTGCCGATATCTGCTACGGCATTTATCTATACGTGTATTGCAGCAGCAGCATATCTTACATGCTCACAGCACGTCTGTGTATCTATTGGCAGTAGCAGGTCCATACTTGCTCTGCAGCAGCATAGCAGATCTAGTCCACCAAGACCAAATTTAACATTGCCAAATTCAATAAAATGCTAAAACTATTCAGAGAGTAATGATGATTGAAATTGTGTTAAACCTAACAAGATGAACAGAAGAAGAGAATGTTACTATACACCTATGATTTATAACCGATCCACTGTTCTGTGAATCTGAACCAGTCTTTTTAAATGTATTCAGTCTACTTATATCTTCAGGCAGATTCTACAAGTGTCAGTATTTAGCGGTCTTACCTGGTCTACTCTCTGCACCTTCAAAGCTCATCTTTCGTTCATGAGTCAGGTCCATCCCCACATCGCCAGAAAGGGAACTATGAGAAACACACACATCACAATGAGAGATCATTTTCACTTATCGATGCAGGAGACTATAATAGCAATAATAATAAATACATTAATAAATAAATAGACCTTTATTTAAAATAAGTAAAATTTAAAAAAAAACAATAGCAACAACTCAATAATAATAATAAACTACTTAACAACAAAATGTACAGTTTTAACACACCCTTGTTAAAAGTGGAGCTACAAAACAAGGACTCACAAACACAGAGAGCTGTTTCAAACAAGACTCCAGCAAAGTAGATGACTTAATACTGTGAATCCGGAAATGTTGTCGCTCTTCGATATGTTGTAATATATCTTGCATTTGCTGCAGCTGCAATGCACAACAAACAAACTCACTTAAGAGAACTAGTCTCTATAAACGTATCTGCTCTCCATATCATCCTATTACCATTCCTATTTGGAATTTAGAAGCGGTGTGAATTCATGTGTAAATGTATGCATGGACACACACAGCCACATGAGAAGAGAAGCCTATCTCGCGGGAGTGTCTACAATAAGCTGCCAGATGGTTGCCAGTTCTCAGACAGTGAATGTGTGTTGAGAGAGAAAGAGAGTGGACGAGGGTGAAAGTGGAAAGGTCTGTTGCTCTCTCCTTTCATTAAGACTTTGGCTTAATCCATCTATCTTTCCATCCTCCACAGCAGGAAACAGGAAAAGTGGGCGGGCATTATGTCATCATCATCATCACCATCAACAACCCTTCCTACTCTGCTCTCTCTCCCCTCTTCTTTGTGAATCACTCTTCCGCATCAGTGTCCACACACATTTACATTTACAAACACGCAATCACACACACAGGCAAATAAATGAGCCGTACATGCAGAGCCATGAATTTGAATGATGGCAAAAAGTAGGTCAAATGTGCTAAGCTGAAACCTCAATACAACAAAATGTGTTTGTATTAAACATAACAAACATTCATTTATGATCCATGCACAAACAAAAGCAGCTGCCCATGTCTTGCATCATAAAGGATGCTGATGCTAAGCCTCTTCCGTTACCAAACACTGATGCATCACAAACAAATGCCCATCCCTCCCTCTTTCCCCTCCCATCCCAACACTCAAGGTTTCAAATAACAAAATGCCTGATATAATCACTGACAACTCACTCACCACCACAGCTGAGGCACAGTTTTCTCTCCTGCTCTGCGTTTCAGATCATGGATGTGTGCCTGTGTCTCTCTCAGTCTCAGGGATGCTCTGTTCACCCACAGCTGAGAGCCTCCACCATTTTGTGGTCATGTGACCCTCTCAAGCACCAAACAAAAGCGTGAATCTGTTCTCTCCGCCCTGAGCTTGAGATACAAATGAGTGAGACTCAGCACAGCAGTACACTGCTGTGAGGTGAAATGGGCACTGACTGTACAAGTGAATTGTGAGTGAGTCTGACTGTGCAGATGAGTAAAGAGAGAGCTTTGTGACATGGCCTGTTTCCCAGCTGGAAGTAGCCATTAGAAGATTAGTGCTCGGTGGTCATAAAGGGATAGACATTGTCTATCCCTGAGCAACAATACTCAGGTGGGCTCTGGCATTTAAACGATGCTCAATAGGGAAGAAAAGGCCATCACAACTTCCGTTTCATGCTGACAAATCGGAAATGTTGGGTTGAGGTTATGGTGCGTTCATGTGCTATGGTATTTATGGTAAATACCAAAAGCCGACGTGGATTGCCGAGATGAGATAAACTTTGACCTTTTCAAAAAAAATGCCGGAGAGTACCGCGAGAGTCGTGGATGGTAAAAATATATATGATCTAGAAAATATACAGCATATTATTTAACTTTTGAGTTTTGATAAATCATTTTCTTGCTGTTGCAGATGACTTAAGCAATCTAAAATAGTTGAAGCTAAATAACAGGTCTGGATCTCCATCTTTTTACCACATTACGACAACAAAAGCACTTGAAAGCAAAACACACTGGAAAATACCAGTTCACAAGTGGAAAATATCCTATTTTCCATGAACGAACGCAGCATTATTGGCCCATCCTCATGTTAATGAACACTTTCGTCAGATAAATAAAAATATGTCATTACAAACGGGCGGAAGATTTTCTTGATTAAAGTATGTAAGGTAATAATCTTTTAATATTTAATATATCTTTGAATATTTTCTCACAAATATCTTGTATATTTTTCCAGCACAAACATAAGTACATAACTAACTACAGCTGCTTGAATCTGCTGCGACGAATCTCAAGCGCTATATTTTTTGCTTTCAAGTGACAAGTTCCACACGTTCTCCCTTTTGCACCAAGTGCACGTGAAATATGGGGCAAAAGTGAGTTATGATCTGTAAAGGCAGTGAGTTGGAGCCTACATTTGTGAGAAAATATTCTAGTGTACAACTCTCATTGGATGAATTCACATAATGATTTGCAGATGATAAAAATTTCTCTGTGACTTCACATTTTTGATGCAGGTGTGTAAATGCATTTTGTACCAATTTCACTGCAGCAACTGTAGCAAAAATGTGAGCGTACGAGTTTCTTAATTTTTGATTTGTTGAATAGGATTTGTGCCTGCAATGGAGAATTTGAGATGGTGTAACTGTTGTGTTGTGTTTGTGGAAGATAAAAAAGTCTACAAGTTTGCAACTCCTAGAACATTTCTCTCTGTGACTTTAAATTTACTGATAGACGTGTGACTGTTCTCTACAACTATAAATAAGTGTTCTTCCTTAAGTGTTCTTAAGCCGTGTTGTTGTTTTATTGGAATTGCAATTAGGAAGCAATAAGAATGGGAATCGATACCCAACAGTAGTAAAGACATTACAAAAGTAATCCATGTGACTCCAATGGTTTTACCGAAATTTTGTAAAGCGACACAAGTGCTTTCCCAGATAGCAAACTGACATTGAATCAACGTGGAAACATGACATCGAAACAACGTTGATCTGACATTGTTTTGCTCATCGAATTAACGTTGAACCAACGCCAGACGCGTCATTCTTTCAAAACTAACGGAAAATCAACTTGAAATCAACGTTGTTTCAACGTTATGAAAGCAAACCAATTTTCGATTTTCATTTAGCTTTGAAGAATGCCGCGTCTGACGTTGGTTCAACGTTAATTCGATGAGCAAAATCAACGTTGTTTCAATGTCATGAGAGACGTCGTTTCCACGTTGATTCAATGTCAGTTTGCTGTCTGGGTTGTTTCTGGAAAAAAAAAAATACTGTAAATTACCACTTTATTTACAAATATTAATCTCCAACAAAAGTGCATATTGTTATGCTTTCCATTACATGTTTTGCACTATTATGTTCTTTTTTCACTTAAATAGGACTACAGTGTAACTAATCATATCAGAAAATATTCCATATAGTCTACGTACAAGTTAAAAGGAGGTCCTAACCATTCTGTACATATTCAAATCATATACACTATTGAGTTCACTATGCTTTATACTGTAAATAGAGACTTGTGTTCTCAGTTGATCATTCTCGTGATCACCCATAAAGATTCACCGTCTTGAATCTGCACCGTGAATGTGTCCATAAAACAATTTACACCTTAAACCACAAGGTAAAACATTTTTCCTGCTATCCAATGATTTATCATGTTTTGTGATTTAAGATCTTCACGGTGTTGAGAGAACCGTGTTATGTGCTCAGTTACTCACCAGCTTTTGCAAGTCTCTTTCTGTTGCAAGTCTCTCGTAAGTGTTTAAGGAAGCAATGGGAGGTGCTCTATGACCTCTTACTCAGAAAGTGTTTGGTCCAATGTTCATCGCTACGGCAACTGCCACACCTGACATAACTAAGTGTAAAGTTATAAATCTCTGCTGGAGTGCTCAGAAACACTCACTCTCTCTCTCTTTCTCTCTTTCTCTCTCTCTCTCACACACACACACACATAGGGACTTTCAATATAGGGGAGGGTAGGGTAGTAAAACATTTTTTACATTTGCTCCCCTCTGAGTGAGCTAAAATGTTATATCAGTAAAATGTACACATTTCCCATTATTTCAGGATGTATTCACGACAACAGGCAGTGAAAATGTGACTGTTTTTTAAAAAGTGTTCTTGTGTCTTACTTTACCTCAGCTTAGGGGTAAACTGAGACAAACCAGAGAAATCAAAGGGGTAAAGTGAACCAGCTGAGGGTAAACTGATCCACTGACTTTTTTCACTCTGAAACTGCCATAAAAACTTGTTCCACGCTGAAACTACGATACAACATAATGTTGTAACATTTAGAATCCTGACAGCTTGACAACCATACATTCCAGAACTAATGTCGGACTAGTAACAGATTCATAGGGATTGGTCGGTAACACTTTATTTTACGACCCGCAAACAACTGTGTAAGTACACTGAAATGACGGTGTACGTTTCTGTAATTATAGTGTACTTCCGTGTAGGTATAAGGGAACATTATGCTAAGTTTTTGGTAATAAATGGGTAACAAGTACCACTTTAATTTACGGCCCGCAGGAGTTACACTTAGGCTACCCTGTAATTGCAGAGAAAGGTACTGTTATCAGGGGAAAAAAATCGTTTTAATTACACAGTATATTTGACCTGACATTTAAGTGTCATTGAAATTCAATGGCATAAGGTAAGTACTAATTACAAAATGGTACGGTCTAAATTAAAATCATAGCAAAAAAAAATATATATATACATATTTTGACTTAAAGGTGCATTGCGCAACTTTTCATGTTAAAAATAGCCGTTTTCTAACCCATACATGCTTAAACAATCGCCTGATGGGCTGAATGAGCCCTTCTTTGATCACTGCGATCGCCTCTATAACCCTGTACAGTGAAATATATAAGAGGGATTCGGGCTCGAATCTGAGACTGGGCGTGACGTCATGCGCGTTCACGCTCGCCTGGCTATGTCTGGCAGGTTCGTGTAGCTATTCGCCGCCGTTCTCCGTATCAGAGAAGACAACTCGAGCGACACAACTCTAGTCAGCTTTCCACAAAAGTAGACGATGGATTCAAAGGGGCTGTTTACACCTGGTCACTTCATGTGTTTTCTGTGATCGGATAGCTATTCGATCGTGAAAAGACCAGGGTGTAAATGCCCTCCGAAACGCATTAGAGACGGATTTGAATTCGATCGCTCAAACCACTTGAGGACGTGGTCTGTGCCGTATTCCAGACGAAACTGGACAAGTGTAAATGCATCTGGTTGTTGAAACCAAGCTATATGTCATGATATTTTAGTCATATATGACGACGCGCATCACCTGAGCAGCTGAGCTGAGCCCCTTCATCAAGCGCCGCAATCTATCGCAAATCAAAGTGAATTAGTGAAAGTAAGTCGCAGACGCTTAACACTACCATCTTCATTAAAAGTAAAGAAATGAAATGATCTTACCAGTTCTGTTGCCGATCTCTCTTATTGCTGTCTTTGCTGATTTTGAAATTAGCCGATGATTAATAAAATCCAGCTCATGTCTGTTGCTTTCGGTGACTGACGTGCACTTCATTAAATCTGTATATGGCGCGGAAAGAGACCGGCTTGTAGCTCATTACAAACCCCAACGCAAACTCCACGTGAGACAGAAAATAAAACTTCTGTCTGTCCAGTGCCATGCGTCGGAATAAGACGAGAGTCAACATCGGGAAGCTTTCAACAAACGGAGAGATCTCCGGTCGTCTCTAGGGCTCAAACGGGTCATAGCCTATACAAAGTGATAACTGAACGTGTTTCCATAATAATTCAATCATAAGTGGATACAGTAAGCACAGGGAGATAGATGGAAACAAAAACCGAAGTTTTCTACTACCCCCGTCTCCCCCTCTCACACAAGTGTGTAATTTACTCGAATGCCTTTCCTTTCATATATTTTAAATGACTTGCAGATTTATTACTGTATTACCTCATTATGACTGTAACAAAAGATGTGTGCCGCACAGTGTGCGGCTGATGCTCCGTTATGTGTGTGTGTGTTCCATGAACGCGCACAGCTCTGGTTGCAGTTTCGCTTGTCGCCAGAGGGGGCGTAGTTCTGCAAAAACTCAGAGACTTGCGTTTAGCTCCTTTAACATTAAGTAATCTAGTAAGAAAAGCCAATAAATTTAATTTTCATCATAGTATATATATATATATGTGTGTGTGTGTGTTTAATTTTTAACCCACAGATGTCAAAATTACCCTGTGCACAAGAACATATTTTCCCAGAAATATGATACATTTTAAACAACAGACGTACAAATTTTGCCTGAAATATATTAACAGAATAGGTACTGTTATTTTTTAACTAATTAAATAATTTGCTTGTATATCTGCCTGTTACCCCTTTATTACCCCAAACTTAACATATTGTTCCGTTATACTTACACTAAAGTACACTATAATTACAGAAACGAACACCATAATTTCAGTGTACTTACAAAGTTATTTGCAGGTTGATATCTGTTTGTTACCCCTTTATTACCCCAAACTTAACATATTGTTCCCTTGTTACACGGAAGTACACTATAATTACAGAAAAGTACACCGTATTTTCAGTGTACTTACACAGTTGTTTCCGGGTCGTAAAATAAAGTGTTACCGATTGGTCAATTAAGCACTTTTTTTTTCTAAACACTTGAAAGTAACTCTGAACAAAATCAAACACAACATATAATTCAAAATGTTTTAATTGACATTCAAATGACGGATAGAACTAGTTAAATTAGAACACAGTCTGGGGGTCAGAACACAGGACCCTTAGAGTCTGGGGGTCAAAGCAAAGTACAATCAGAACCAGCTAGAACAGCCTGGGACTCAGAACACTGATTCCTCTGACTCAATATGATTCTTCTGAGAATTTGTGCAAGTATTTTGTCATCCTCAACTTCCTCAGCCATGCCATTGTAACAGACGCTTTTGTGTTATGATAAAGTCACCCACGAACAGATCTGTGTTTCCTGGATCATTTCTCTCATCCTCAGAGCTCTCTCTCTCTGTCAGACACATTATCGATTGGGACAGGGACATCACTTTCCTCAGGGATGCTAACTAAGATTTTCTTATTGGTTGCTTTCTTTTTCGTTTTTTCCCTGCCAGTTTCTTTTGTCTTTTTATAAGCCTTTTCAATTGACTGCTTCTCAGGAGTATCAGTTAGGATGGCTTGTATTCTGGGGTGGATAAATACACTCTTACCAGAATAGTTATATTAAACTAGAGTTTATTTTAGTTAAAGCTGTTTAAGTTTTGCCAAGAATAGCCAATAACTAGGGGACATTCAACAGGATTCACAGTGGGTGTTTCACTGAATGGGGAAAATCTGTTTAATGTTGTAATCAGAACGGAAGAGCTGTGTTTTGTCCTGCGACTACAGGGTCTCATGGTCACCCAGCTGCCCTGCTGCACAGGCTCTACAGCCAGAACTGAACAATGTACAGAGTTCACTAAGCTAGTCGCATCCAAAGCAGTATCTAAAGCCCTCGCATTCTTACTATCCTCAGTTAAAGTTTGGAAACGTGTCTCTTGCTCAGAAATCTTCTCCGTCAGCCTGATTATCTCCCTGCATTTATCACATTTAAATCCCTCGTTGCTGACAGAGAATGCTACACTATACATGTGGCACAAAGTGTTGCTGTCCTCCTAAACTGAGATCCAGGGTACTGGCAGAGCTGCACACTGGGCATCCGGGTGTCGTAAGGATGAAGGCAGTTGCTCGGAACTATGTCTGGTGGGCTGGCATTGATGCCCAAATTGAACAATTGTCAAAAACCTGTCACTCATGCCAAACGAAGCAAAAATCTCCTAGTCCATCACCATTACACCCTTGAAAGTGGCCGGAATCACCTTGGCAAAGAATACATGTGGACTTTGCAGGTCCATTTGAAGGACACATACTTGATAGTCCTGGATGCTCACTCCAAGTGGCCAGAGGTGTGTGGGATTTAGTCAACTACCTCTACCAAGACCATTCAGGTGCTGAGAGGATTATTTAGTCGTTATGGACTCCCAGAAGTGCTGGTTAGCGATAACGGACCTCAGTTCACCTCGGAGGAGTTCCAGACATTTCTCAAGTCTAATGGAGTGACACACACGTTCTGCACCTTTTCACCCAGCTACGAACGGTTTGGCTGAACACTTGGTCCAGACATTTAAGCAGGGGGCACTACGTTGTTCTAAGGGGCCAACTTCGATTCAACAAAGGCTGGACACCTTTCTACTGGCGAGGAGATACCCGGAACGTGCCATTAAGCCCCCGATATGGTTTAGCCCTTAAGGTTTACCTTGGTGGTATAAGTTATTTTGTATTCATTTTGACAGTCATGGCACTGGGGTTAGGTAAAAGAATAAGAACAACACAGTTCAATGAATGATTATAGTGTTCAATCACAGATGTTCTATATTTTTGGCATTACTCAAAGTACTGTATTAGACAGGAGTATAATTGTGTCAAGAATGTTATAGATTAATATATATATATATATATATATATATATATAGAGAGAGAGAGAGAGAGAGAGAGAGAGAGAGAGAGAGAGAGAGAGAGAGAGATGAAAAAAGGTTACACTGTTCATGTTCTATTTAAGTGTATATGTAACAATGTTACTATATGGGGAGGAAAATGTGATATATGCACTTAATATGCCTGTGCACTAGAGGGCTCTCTAGCTCAACCCCTGTATATGTTGTGTTGAACATGAAGAAGATTGCTCACCAAAATTGGACAGTTGTAGACTGGAAAAATGTTGCCTGGTCTGATGAGTCTCAATTTATGGTGAGACATTCAGATGGTAGAGTCAGAATTTAGCTTAAACAGAATGAGAACATGGATCCATCATGCCTTGTTACCATTGTGCAGGCTGGTGGTGGTGTAATGGTATGGGGGATGTTTTCTTGGCACACTTTAGGCCCCTTAGTGCCAGTTGGGCATCATTTAAATGCCACAGCCTACCTGAGCATTGTTTCTGACCATGTCCATCCCTTTATGGCCACCATGTACCCCATCCTCTGATGGCTACTTCCAGCAGGATAATGCACCATGTCACAAAGCTCGAATCATTTCAAATTGGTTTCTTGAACATGACAATGAGTTCACTGTACTAAAATGCCCCCCAGAGTCATCAGATCTCAATAGAGCATCTTTGGGGTGTGGTGGAACGGGAGCTTTGTGCCCTGGATGTGCATCCCACAAATCTCCATCAACTGCATGATGATATCCTCTCAATATGGGCCAACATTTCTTTTTTAAGACAGTTACCAATTAAGGCAGCACCAATTAAGGCAGTTCTGAAAGCTAAAAGGGTCAAACACAGTATTAGTATGGTGTTTCCAATAATCCTTTAGTTGAGTGTACATACTTTTTCTCTTGCATCCCGCCAGGCCAAAATGACAGCAGCAAAAGGGGGCAGGTATTACAACCGATCGCATCACACCATGGGCGCAGACCATTTTCCTGATCTGATTCTCCACACATATCCAATAGGTTGTCTTGTCTTTCTCCCGCTCCCTGTGTTTTCAAACTTGTGGATTATTATAATAAATCTCTAACTGCACATTAATATGATTCTCAGTAAGATCAGTCTGTCTGCGTCAAGGTAATCACCCCCTTGTTGACCACACTTGAGATTTTCATTTTCATCCGACTACATGTGGATCCAATTCTCAGCCTGCCTGAATACCAACATGTTACACTACATTTATCGTGAATAAAACAATGATCTGAACTTTTATCTTATGATGTTCATGAAGTGTTCATGTAATACAATTTTAAATTGTAAAATTGTATTTTAGATTAATTTCAAACAATTTTCATTTCCACCCTTCTGAAAAAAATAAAAGTGGGATGGCATGTTTTGGCACCTAAATGCAAAAATGCATAGTTACTGCTTGATGGAATTAAGAATTAAAAAGAATTTGATCTGCAATCAATTTTATTTTGTCACACTAAAATACAACTGCATTGCATCTGTTGTAAAAAAAAAAAAAAAGTAAATACAATTTAATGTCATACTAAAGTTTTACACACATTATTTAGCTTCTAAGAAATTATCACATTAGAAATTGTGACACTACATACAGTAAATATTTACAAACATGATACTTAGAGTCGTTCCATACAAGGGTAAGTAAATGAACATTATTATTGTTGTTGAGGGGTGGGGAGTCTATTTCTTCAACTTTAAGAAATACCATAAATCAGTATGATTTCTTTAGATAATCTCATGTTTCTTCAATCGCTTCAAACATGATCTCATGTTTCTTTAATCTCATAATCTTCAATTGCTGCTTGGGTGCTGCAGAAAATGGTTGCCCACTGCTCTAGGTGTGTGTGTCTCCAATTTGCAATGTTTGTTTTCACTACTACACCTAATGTGCACTAACTTGAATGGGTTAAGTACAGAGGACAAATTCCAAGTATGGGTTGGTTACCATAATTGACCTTCACTGTCACTGTCACTGTTTGTTTCCCACTACAAAAAGGACTTTACTAAGTGTAGAATGTTTAAATAATATCTAAATAAATATATTTAGCCAATGCACATGCAAAAGTTGGACTAATTATTTTAGAGAAACAGCATTTATTAAACACTACAGTATCTTAACTACAGTTAACTACAGTTTTTCCTCTTGTAAACTAAGTAAGAACCACCCAAACAATCTGTGATCAGATGCATCAGTTTCACAGTGAACATGCCACGATATGTACTGAGGTAACATTCATGTATCCATGCCAGTGTTGGAGAGACTATTTGAATAGCTAAGACATTGTCAACACATGATTTGCATAGATTCAAAGTCTGTCTTTCATGCTACATGTCTTGATTCATATTTCATTTAAATTTTGTGTGGAATGGTAAAACTGGGAAAACCCAGATAACTTCCAGCAAATTTAGATTTGCTCTGAAAGTTAGTCTGGTAAAGAGCTCATAGGCTTTATGCCGAGCGTCACGTGACCAAACCGGAAAACAGGTCTCATCGCATCCGCTTGTCATAGAAAGTGTTAACGGCTGAGAACTGACTACGATATCTATGGATTTTTAAGGTAATCAGCTAACCTACCTAGTTCACTTTGTTGTTGGCGTTTTATTCCATTTAAATATCTAAACGTTACTGTGGAGAAAAAATAAAACGTGTAAATAACAATCTGCACATGTGAGGGACATTGGTTATGCTAATCTTTGCTCGCTTCTTTTAAGTTATCTTGAGTAAAACCACAAAAAATTTCATGAAGCACATACAAAAGACCTGGACCGGAAGCGATGTGACCTGTTTAACAGAATGCGGAAGTAAGTTGTGCAAAGAGCCTATTCAAGCCCATTTCCAATCCGTCGAAATCGAGGCACCAATCAGAAATGCTGGGGCGGGCTTTACACAATGATTTTGGATTTTGAAGCAGATTCTGTAGCCTACATTACAAAGATGGATGCCGCCGTCAAACGTCACTCGTTCGAATCAGCTATCGCGTCTCTTTTAAGCGATTTGAACGTTTTCTTATTGTTAAAAATCAAGCAAAGAATAACACTCGGAGATATTTCTCCGCCGCTCTGAATACGTCATCTCTAATTGGTTTTAGGTCTATTCATGACGTGCGTTGGTGACGCCCCAAAGTGTCATAGACAATCTTAGACAATCATAGACAAAAGGGTAACACTTTATAATAACTGCACGCTATTAATCATTAGTTAAGCATGAGTAAACAGTTAATTCATCATTTATAAAACATTAATAGACATTAATATGCAGTTTATAAATACAGCTATACATGTTTTTTCTTGATTTATAAGCATATCTATAATGCGTTTAATGATTGTATTTTCATACTTTGTTAATGATCAATTAATAATTTCTAAATGAAGTATAGCATTATTTACAAACCAGTTGTTTAAGAGTTGTTAGTCATTCATAAGATCATTCAGAAAGTGTAAGTAAATGTAGTAATACAGGTAGTTATAAAGCATTTAGTAGTGGTTAGTTAACTATTTTTGTGAGCTAATCTAAAGTGAGGACTATTCATGCTTTGTAAAGCATTTATAAAGGTGATTTAAAGACTCGTCAATCTTCTAAACAGTAAAATGTAACAAACACAACGCAGTGATACAGAACATAGAAATATTTAACAGCCTTTAAAAATGCTTTACAAGGCATGACTAGTCCTCACTTTAGATTAGGTCACAAAAATAGTTAACTGACCACTACTAAATGCTTTATAACTACCCAAATTAACCCTTAATTACAGCATTAATACATGTTAATAAAGCATTTATTAACACATTAAGTTACCATCACTATATGTCTGAATAATAAGATGTATGAATGTACATTTAAATAGTTTATTAATCATTTACTTACTCTCTCTAAGTAATCGTATGAACCACTGAAAACTCTTAAATAACTGGTTAATAAAAAATGCAATTCTTCATTTAGAAATGATAAATTGATCATTAATAAAGGATGAAAATACAATTATTAAACAAATTATAGATATGCTTTTAAATCAAGAAGAACGCATTTATAGCTGTATTTATGAACTGCTTATTAATGTCTATTAATGCTTTATGAATGATGAATTAATGGTTTACTCATGCTTAACTAATGATTATTAGCGTGTAGTTATTATAAAGTGTTACCGACAAAAGTTGTCTATGACACTTTTGCTCAGTTACAACTGAATGGTCTGGCTTTAACCAGGCTAGTGGAATGGCGGATCCTCACTTGGACGGCACTCATTCACCTGATACCACACATTTGGGGTTTGTCTCTGGAGTAGACTCAGTTTACTGGGAAGTTTTTGGATAGGTTGATGGCAAGTTGGCAAGGTCAAATCACTGAATTACTTAAAAATAATTAATTTAATTGCATCATGGATTTTAATACAATCAGAAAAATTCATGTCAGTCATGAAGGAAAAAAAAAAAATGTTACACGGAAATCCAGGGGGTACTGTCCCTAAGAACAAAACTAAACAGACAATCGCCCCCCCACCCCCACCCCCCAAAAAAATTAATTTCATGACTTTCTTTATTCTGCAAAACACTAAATTATTATTTTTATATTTAGTAGACTTCTCTTTAATTTCCACCAATGCAAGAAGAATTCACAAAATTGCACTTTGATCTCAGCACTCACACACAGATCATATTCACATTTTCACTGACTCAGAGGTAAAAAAAAAAAAATACAATCTAGCCATATATAAAGCACTTTTATCACCTAACCCAAGTTAAATGTGGAAAGGATGTGCCGCAGAATGGTGTCCTTCACAGCGCTAAAAACAAAGCGGATATTCTCAGTGTCGGTTGCACATGTGAAATGTGCGTAGATGCGTTTATTTGTGTCCCTGTTCTGTTCCTCATACATACTCAAGATGAACTTCATTGCGGCGTCTGCATCATTTTTAGGGCCTGTTGAGTAAGCAGATAACACAGATTTCATTATGTCAGTGGAGTACAGTGGCACTGCAGCACTGTTGGGGAGTAACTAACAAAAACATTTGCAGTAGTATGAGAGTAGTTCAAACCAGAGTAATGTAGCTTTTCTTTTTAAATATATCATAATTTCATTGCTTTTAAAATAGCTTCCCCCACACTGCACTTTTACAATTTAATTCATTTTTATTTAGTAAACACTGCATAAAATAAGGCCTGTCTTGTCTTTAAAGTCAGTATGAAACGTAAGTGGCGATACTTTTTCTTCATTATATGACGTATATAAGTAAAACAGCTTCTTGAACTATACATTGTTTTGGAGTTGGAGTTGGATTTTGTCCATCAGTAATTGATTATATCATTGGATTGTTGTCATTTGCTAATTGCTGCGATCTCACTTAAGTGACAGGTTGCTGAGCGGGAGGTTTTGGTTCTGTCCTCACACCAGTGAAACCATCATGATTCATGACAGAATAGAAGAGATCGTAAGGGACAGGGGAAATAATTTTTATTCAATAATTACGAGGGCACATGAATTAAAAAAAATAATAATAATAATGTGCACAGAAAAATCATTTAAAATAAATACTGAAATATTCCCTATAGAAAGATTTTGTTCCAGCCTACTGGTAGATTTTTTTTCTTCACTTAAATTGTTTTAAACATGTTTATACCTCAAACAAGTGTGGAAAGACAAATAATTATGTCAAAACAAGTCTTATGCAGTGTTGTTTAAATTATTTATAGATATTTTAACTGAAAATTAAGACACAAATGCTTGTTAAGAATAAGAATTTAAGCCATTGTCGGCACTCCAACCTGTATAATGTGGAAAATACGTTACAAGGTCTGACTTTGAGATCTTCTCCTTCAGGATATCTGTCTTATTGAGGAAGAGGATGATAGATGATTCCTGGAACCAGGTGTAAGAGATGATTGTCTTAAAAAGTGCCTTACTCTCCTCCATGCGGTTCTGTGGGGGTAGAACATCAACAAAATTACCCACCATGAATCCAGAATTGATATGTCAGATGAATCACCTAAGAAGGCAAATCTTAATAAACCATAAGAGCTTTTCGAGAATGCAAGGAAGTGGGCTAACCTCATTCGCACACTCATATAAGACCTGATCGTACTCGCTCAGAGCCACCAGGTAGATGATGGAAGTAACGTTTTCAAAACAATGTATCCACTTCCGTCTTTCTGACTTTTGGCCTCCAACGTCAACCATTCTGCAGCAACAGCAGGGATTTTATCATGTACAAAAATGAGTTACAGTCATCTTCTCACCACCAATAAATTAAAAGTTACCTGAATATGACAGTCTGTAGGTCAAAGATGTATTCAAT
Source organism: Pimephales promelas (assembly GCF_988280905.1). Lineage (NCBI taxonomy): Eukaryota > Metazoa > Chordata > Actinopteri > Cypriniformes > Leuciscidae > Pimephales > Pimephales promelas. Next base: position 10,503,433 of record NC_142772.1, on the reverse strand, counting down.
GATGCCTGTGGTTGGAACTCGGACTCGTAGAATATCCTGCAGAGTCGGCAAGTAAAAAGCTGCAGATATTCTGTCAATGTCATCAAGGTAACTAGTGAAGAGAAAAAAAACATTCAAATACCTTAAAAATGATTTGTCCCAATGAACACCAAAGCTCACCAAACACAGAATTAAGAATATTTAAGATTTGCTCGATAAACCGAGACAAAATATTTTGTTCTTAAATTACCAAGCATATGCCATAATAACTTTTGGTTTTCACAGAACTGTGGTATGTTTGATTGTGTTCTAAAAAATCACTCATTCAAGGAATACATTTTATCAGTTCATGAATTCCCTGGGAATCAAACCTTGCTGTTGCTAGTGTCATCCTGTACAGTCTGAACTATACAGGTATTAAAAATAGCAAAGAGCAGTTTTCTTCTAAATTGTAAGTAGAGCTCTAACAAAAAGCAATATAACACAGTGATAGTATCAGGGGTAAATAGCAGGTTTATATATATATATATATATATATATATATATATATACATACACACTCACCGTAAGGTTTATTAGTAACACCATACTAATACTGTGTTTGACCCCCTTTCGCCACCAGAACTGCCTTAATTCTACGTGGCATTGATTTGACAAGGTGCTGAAAGCATTCTTTAGAAATGTTGGGCCATTATGATAAGATAACATCTTGCAGTTGATGGAGTTTTGTGGGATGTACATCCAGGGCACGAAGCTCCCGTTCCACCACATTCCAAAGATGCTCTATAGGGTTGAGATCTGGTGACTGTGGGGGCCATTTTAGTACAGTGAACTCATTGTCATGTTTAAGAAACCAATTTGAAATGATTCGAGCTTTGTGACATTCCTGCATTATCCTGCTGGAAGTAGCCATCAGAGGATGGGTACATGGTGGCCATAAAGGGATGGACATGGTCAGAAACAATGGTCAGCTAGGCCATGGCATTTAAACGATACCCAATTGGCACTAAGGGGCCTAAAGTGTGCCAAGAAAACATCCCCCACATCATTAAACCACCACCAGCCTGCACAGTGGTAACAAGGCATGATGGATCCATGTTCTCATTCTGTTTACGCCAAATTCTGACTCTACCATCTGAATGTCTCAACAGAAATTGAGACTTATCAGACCAGGCAACATTTTTCTATTCTTCAACTGTCCAATTTTGGTGAGCTCTTGCAAATTGTAGCCTCTTTTTCCTATTTGTAGTGGAGATGAGTGGTACCCGGTGGGGTCTTCTGCTGTTTTAGCCCATTCGCCTCAAGGTTGTGCGTGTTGTGGCTTCACAAATGCTTTGCTGCATACCTCGGTTGTAACGAGTGGTTATTTCAGTCAAAGTTGCTCTTCTATCAGCTTGAATCAGTCGGCCCATTCTCATTTGATGTATTTCCCTTTTCACAACATTCTTTGTAAACCCTAGATGGTTGTGTGTGAAAATCCCAATAACTGAGCAGATTGTGAAATACTCAGCCCGGCCCGTCTGGCACCAACAACCATGCCACGCTCAAAATTGCTTAAATCACCTTTCTTTCCCATTCTAACATTCAATTTGGAGTTCAGGAGATTGTCTTGACCAGGACCACACCCCTAAATGCATTGAAGAAACTGCCATGTCATTGGTTGATTAGATAATTGCATTAATGAGAAATTGAACAGGTGTTCCTAATAATCCCAAGTAGAGTTCAATTCAGTAGTAATTGTTTCAATGCAGTTTCATAATAATAAACAGGAAATGTCATTATAGCTTGCCAGATTTGGGCCAGTTCGGCTTCGTTTGTTTTGTTTATGGCTGACATGTGGCATTGCTATGGATTAATTGTGGTCCAAATCTGGCAAACAGGAGTGGACCGCCCATTGCTCTCATTCCACGCGGTATGAGGGCCAGATGAAAGTGTAGAGTGTGGGCCGGATCTGGGCTACAGCAATTTTGCTTTCTGGGATAGTATTAACATGGTATTCCAAAAGAATACCATGGAAAATGCCCAAAATGTTGTTGTGCTATTGTAAGTCCAAAAAAACAACAACACTGCATTGCATGGTGTACATCTACAATATAGTAGCCTATAAAATACAATGGTATAAAATACAAGTGTCAGAAGTGAAATATTCAATGCACTTACTATTTGGTAGAGTCTGACAACTGGAACTCTCTCCTGCGTTCGAAGCATGTCTGCAGGCCTTGATCTTTCCACATACTCTTGATGGCTTCAGCATATTTAGCCTCCAGTGACAGTACTGTTTCGGGGATCACATTTTTAAGCATTGCAGCATATGTCTACAACACACAGATAGATTTCAGTGTTCTCTCTCTCTCTTTCTTTTTTGAGGGGGGGTATAACACATGTTTAGTTAGATATTATATATAAATATGTTGAATAAAACATATGCTTTGTCTTAGAATTCCTGGTGCATACTGCGTTTTTTCCATCAGCAAAGGGGATGCTCAGGTTCTCCATTGCTTGAAGTATGTGGTGGATGGAAACAAAGATATTTTGGAACACCAGCTTGGCATAGGCCCTCCTGTCTTCCTCACTGTAGCCCCTGCCATGTATAATTCTCATCTGCTTGATGAAAGTGCTCTTCCCGCTCTCCCCTGTGCCTGTGGAGGAACATATGCATAATGCATTGGATGGTTACTGTGTAGCTAAAATATTGTTTCTAGTGAGAGAAAGCTGTACCATCATTAAAGGAATAGTTTAACCAAAAATTTAAGTTCTGTCTTCCTGTCACTTAAACCTTGTTCTTTTAAAGGAGCATTATGACTTTTTTTTTTTAATTTTGCTCTCGGGGTCCCCCTACAGTTGGGAAACAGTATTGTCTTTTACTACTGTCGTAAAATCTGTCATGGTTACACTAGGGAATACACGCGTGCATTTGTTGACAAGCTCTACCCCGAACTCTGCAGAAGGAAGGAGTTCTTACATCTTGGGCAGACTGCCAGCGTTGCATGCGAAATGTCTTCATCCCAGGTACATTGGCATATATTTCTGCATATCATATGAATATAGTTTCATGGGCCTTATTTTTTTCAAATGTCAAAAGATCGAGTAGTTCACGTTTACAAGCCAGCATCTTTATACTGTAGTAACGTTAACCTAATTGGTTAGTGGTTATATGTTTTACATAATTGATATGCTAATTCAATGTTTGTGTGGTAGATAATAGCCATATCATCAATATTATAATATCAAGCTGCAATGAATCTGCAAATTTAAAAAATCGATTTGCATTATAGCCAGAGGCAAGACACTTTCACCAGAAAAATAAATATCAAACATGACTTATAAGCCTGCAGACATAGGATAGTTATCCTGACCGATTATTTTGTCCGTCTAATTATGTATTATTTACGTGCAAGAATATAGCCCCTACCAAACTCAGTAATCAGTATACTTTCACGTCTCGAGCTGGTGCGAGCTGCCTGCCTCGGCTCTACAGGGATGCTTGAGTGTGTTAAGTGCCCTCAAAAGAAAGCAATGAAATCTACATTGGATGCAGCGAGGGGCGAAGCTACACAACACATTACCAACAGTAAACTGATCATGCGCGCACTCTGTTTCTGACGCACTTCATGCTTCAGCTTTAGCTCGCTAGCGTGAGCAATATTGATCTCATCCAGCCTTTTATTTTGCCACTCTCCCTTTTTCTCTTTCTACTGTCCTCCGACAAAACCTTAATCTTCTTGGTTTTACTTGCTGCTTCAGCCATGACAACATACAGAGGGGAAAAAAACGCTTGTTGGGCTCTCGCGTCGGAATTTGAGGAAGTGGGGGAAGTGACGTATGCCGTAAAGGGTAACACTTTAATACGGTTCCTTCGTTAATGAATAACTACACAAGAACCAATGAGTAACACAATATTAACAATCTATTAACTATTATTAACTAACAAGAAAATCTGATTATGAATTAGTAAGTAATATTGCGCGGATGGAAGTGTTACTTATGTGGGAATTACGAATTATTTGGATCCGTATTATAAAGACCATGGGAACTAGTAATGACTCAAGTGTTACTACATGATCTAGTCATATTTGTGCAACCAAACACTAAAGTTATTTCAAGCGTTTGAGATTTTTGGTGAACTTTAGTATACTTTTAGAAAATATCTTTAGTAACTAGTCATTACTAGTTCCCATGGTCTTCACTTTATAATATGGATCCAAATAATTCGTAATTCCCACTTAAGTATGTAGTAACACTTTCATCTGCGCACTATTACTTACTAGTTTGTTAATCAGAGTCTTTTTTTAGGTAATGGTAGTTACTAGATTGTTAATAAACTTTTTCAGTAGTTCTCTGGGAAGCATTAAAAAATACTAGTTATTAATTAGTTAATAGCGAAGTACCACTTTCATCTGTGCACTATTACTTACTAGTTTGTTAATCGGAGTTTCTTGATAGTTAGTAGTTACTAGATTGTTAATATTGCATTACTTATTGGTTCTAGTGTAGTTATTCATAAATAAAGGAACCGTATTCTAAGGTGTTACCCCGTAAAGCAGTCGAATTTTGTAGTTCTCTTTGTGCTCGGGTTCCTACCTGCTCCCCAAAGTTACATCAGGCCACGTCAGGCTATGGCAGACCTGTCATTCAACCTATTGAAAGAAAAGGTTACATAGTGCTGCTTTGCTTTTGGCTTGCTTTTGGCTTGCTTAATCGGGGTTATTTAGTATTTAATATTTATCAATATTATTGATCTGTGTTGTACTACTTTCATGTTATCACTGTGAAGCTGCTTTGATACAATCTGTATTGTGAAAAGCGCTATATAAATAAATGTGACTTGACTTGACTTGACTTTAAAGCTTTATCTGGTCACCATCCAGTTTCATTTGAAAAAAAAAAAAAAATAGCTCTCTCTATTTGTGTTCCATGAGGAAACATAGGCCTACTGTATGTGTTGCAAACAATATTATGGTGAGTAAATGATGACAGAGATAAGGGTTAGGTTTCTTTTTTGTGTGATTATTCACTTATATAATGGCATAGCTTTAAAGACCTCTAGTGGACTACTGCTGTATTGCTGCAGTCAATGGCTAAATGTGTTCACTACTCACTGCTCCTAATGTATGTGCAGTGCACTAACTTGGATGTGTTAAATGCAGAGGACGAATTCCGAGTAAATTCTATTTTCCAAATCACCTGCTGGATGCTGGAGCCTTTCCCAGCATCTCAGGTCGTAGGCGGATAAACACCTTGGACAGATGGCCAATCCATCACAGGGCTGAAAAGACTGAAATATTTATTCATCGTTCACTAATAATTGTCTAAAGTTGTCTTCGACAGTACTTATTCAAATGGGGTTTTGTGTAGTGAAAAAGCAGCTTGGCAATCAAAACATCATAGTTTTTTGTTAAATCGAAGAAAGAAATTCATATTAGTCTGACACAACTAAATGACAGATGTGTTTGTGTGTTGGGGGAGAGGAGGCTACAATCTGTTTATAATATTACTGTTCTAACTGTTATTTTGCAGACAGCCAACTTTACCTACAATTCTCTCACACAAAAGGATATTCACTCATGCTCATTTTTAGAAACACATAAAGACCAGACAAAGACTTCTAGTATGAATTTACTAGTTTGCATATTTGCCTTAGAATATAAACATTGTGAGTGTGTCATCAAAATGGTCTGCCAGTAAGGTGTGAATGATTTGTATATGATTTGTATTAATATGAAAATATGAAACCATAGTTAAACTATGTTTAGACACAACTTTTCAGTATAATAATCTATAGACTGCAATACATCAACTTGAATCTTGAATTTTACTTAACTACTAAATTTGTACGGAAAACCAAACTCAATTTGTTGAGTTTGATAACACAAAACTACGTATGATGCCACCCACAAATAAATCATTCCAACATCGCAGCACTGCATGCTGATCTATTACATGTCAAACAGGTCTGACAAATGGGATGGGAATTTTGCTGAAAGGGTGCAGATTATTATCACAATTACAACAAGGAAACACTGGATGAGCTCATTCATCTCTTCTTTTATTAATTAGTATTAACTTAACTGATCGAAAACAAAATGAAACGAAAATTTAACATACAAGTACACACCAAGGAAAGAATCTGAAACACATGAATAAAAGCTTATACTCTAAAACAAGTAAAAAATCAACATCCTATGCGTGAGGAATTCATAGAATGTTCTTGTTCGCATGCTTGCCGTATCCTGAAATGCTTACTTGCATTTCAGATTCATTAAGAATAGAAAAAAATAATGCTATACTGTATAAGATGTGAATGACTTTCCATTGACATCTTTTTTGCATGTATTTGCATGTCACCACTAACAGTTAGAGGAAATATGTCATCTATACATCCGAAGAGTGAATTTCATAAGTTGTAAAAAATATTTTATATAAGTTGTAGCAAATATCATCTGACATTGTGTAAACAAATTTAAACGATTGTTAGGATTCTGAACAACTCAAATGATTAATATTGACCGTTACACATTTTTGGATGTCAATAAAAAGAAACCCACATACATAAACAAACAAAACAAAAAAACAAGAAAGTACATACCTAAAAGCAAAAGTTTCATTTGTCGGGTTGCATCCTTTTTGTCCATTCTAAGCTGTCTCTCAATTTCATTGTGAATCCTGGCACTTTCCCTGTCTTCACCTGACATGCAGCAGTCCCCCATCCTGGACAGCTTAAACCTCCTCCAGTACTTTGTAGTAAATAGATTCATCAACTCACTCGGCAGTGTTAAAAGAAGTGTCTTCAAGAAAACTCTACAGGAACACGCCTACCTCAGGAGAGGCTTGATACACTGCAATTTACAGGTGAAGTTTCTTCCTCATTCAATGGACGGGGTGGGTAGTGTTAGGTGAGGTATGTGTTTCCTTTTTCCTCTCCACTAATGTCAGTTGCTCTCTGATCATTAAGTAATAAATAAAACAAACAAAAAGTATGACACTGTAAAAAAATCCAACTTCCATTTGGTCACCACGTTTGATTGGACTGTCGAATGTAGAAAAAGTTGGCATTACATAAAGTATTAAAGTCCATTTTTAACCATTTAGTTTGACCAAGTTAAAATATTAAAGAGCAAGAGGTTAAGTTTGGTGTTAAATACAGCTTGCTGTGGTAGAAGTAATTTGATATAACCATTTCAGTTCTACACAAATTAAACAAACTAATAATGTTTTATAGCACTATTATGTTATATCAATGCTCATATAACCTTAAAATGGACGCTAATTAGCCAAAAAACATTATTCATTTTGATTTCATATATAGAACGTCTGGGTTTCTATTGTTACCTTTGTTCCCTTGATGACTGACACTAGGGGGTCGCAACTGGGAGCCCCAAACACCTCTGATACTTCGAGAAAAGCTTAATGACAACTGGCGAGTGGAATTTGCATGCTACTCCCCCAAACATAAGGGTGTGTATCACTCATTCAGGTTTGTGCAATTGGCTGAATACTATTTAACTATCAATTATAGACCAGACCGTGTACACTGGGATGCTGATAGACTGTCAAGGATGCCTTTAGACATGGAGAGTTACATGCAAACCTGTTCACAGGATGCCAGTGCAAGAGTCATAGATGCTGTCACTGATAGACTTCTCTTGAATAGGAGGAAGAGCCCTGGATGTGCCCAATCACCCTAGCTACAATTTGCTCTGAGTCAGAGCAGGAGAAGGTGGTAACTCAAGTGATCAAAGTGATTTTCTGCATCTGGAGGGCTGCATTGGTGGCTATGGATACATCCTGGTATTAATGGACCACTTCACACGCTTTTCTCAAGCTTTCCCAATCCACTCGCAATAACCTCCATTCTTTTCACAATCGCATCAGTGATTTCTACCCCTGCTCCCCGCAGGAGCCCCTTCGTTTTCTCTTAGCTTTCACAAGAGATTCACTTCATGAGCCACCCTATATTTCTCCATAGTGAGAAATATTCAGTGAAATATTCTACTCATCTTTGGGTGGGAGAGGACTTAATTTCTTAAGTCTTTTCAACCAAAGCCTATATCGGCAAACCATTCATGCTTTATTGCCTGGCTTGCTGTCTTTTCAATATTTTTGGGGAGGTTTTAACTCAGCCGAGCCAAGCCTCGGGTTCAAGCCTCCTCCAAAGACAGCAAGCCAAGCTAGTTTAGTTTACTATGAACCTTTGAGCCTGAAAGGGCAGGCGAACTGGTGAAATGAAGTCCAAACATTGGTTCGAGAGGACCCTAAACATTCAGTAGTGTCAATCATCATTACAGGCATACTATATGAGCAGAAGACAACACGTCATCTAATTGACAAATTCTCCTCCTCCCCTTCTAAATTATTGAGTAATTTATCTCTATCCTCTTATGCACAATTCCATCAAGACGAGCCTTGGGTTTAAGCCTCCTCAGAGGAGAGCAAGCCAAGTTAGTTTACTATTAACCTTTAATTTTATTTTTATAATTTATTTTTATAACAAGATTAAACAAACTCGTCAAATTATACATGCCTGGAAAATCATTCCTTTCGACATGCAACACTTGCATCACAAGTACTATGCCTGGGCATGTAGCCCGGCTGGGGTCTCAGGATTACGTGAGACGTTTTGCTGCCAGAGAATGCCTGCATGTCCCCAGCCCTTTTGATGGAAGTGAACACAGTCAGGAAGGCTGTCTTCATAGAAAGGGCACTTGACTCTACTGACTCCAATGGCTTAAAAGGAGCTCCCTGTAGGCCCAGCAAAACTACAGATACAACTTTTCCACCAAGGCAGAACTGGTGCTGGTTCGGAGCCAGAGCCTAGTTTCAAATCGGTTCTTTGTTTTTCGACCACCAAAGCACCAGCTGCGAACCAGTAAAAGTGGTTCTTAAGTAGCACCAAATCATTGCTGGTCTAAGAAGGAAGAACCGCTTAGGTCAGCGGCTGGCGGCGGGGTTACCGTGACCAACAAGATTAATAGAAACTTGTGACCGCCATTTTTTTTTTAAAAAGCAGCTAAACATGCTAATAGTAGCTCGATTGTAATCTCCGTTAATGCAAGTTACGGCGATCTGCACGAATGATGTATGATGAATGATTATGGTATGATTACGAACCATTATGGTAATGGCATGTTCATCTCCAACTATTGGAAATTATATCCTTTACCATCTCTGTCTGACAACAGCTAATTTGAATTACATTTAATTACTATCCCCAGTCCTATTAAAATCCATTTTATATATAGTTTATCATCCCCTGGGTCAGGTTGGCAGGTTCTCGAATGAGTTGGATGTGCTACCCTCATCCTACCCACCTTCTGAGGATGTTACTCTTCTCGTAGATCATGGAGACTTCAACATCCACCTAGCAAAGCCTCAGGCTGCTTTTTTCCACACTCTGCTTACCTATTCGACCTCAAACAAGTATCTACAGCAGCTACTCAAAATTCAGGTAACCAAGTCCTTATTTACACACTACTGCTGCTCCACTGACCATACACTAACACTGGTCACATTTCACACTGAACCCATTAGGCTAATTAATGGTTTAGTTAGTCATGAGTCATACATTAACTCATGATTATCTGTTAAGTATGAATTAATGCTTATTAGTGCACCCGTATTGTAAAGTGTTAAGAAACTTTTATATCCTATATGAAGTGAAACTGTTTGGAAATAAATCCAGAACTTGATTGTATATTTATTTACTTATTTTGAATAAAATAAGTTTGTTAATATAGCAAAGAATTCCATGCTAAGTGACACATTTGTGGAATATTCCACTCATTACATCACCCAAATGAAAATTTGAGAAACAAAATCACATCATCACGTTTTCCGATAGGGACAGGCTGGCTCATCTATGCCTCTTGTCTTCAGAAGACACTGGTTACTGATTACATCAACCAGTTCCAGTTTTCCAGTCTTACACTACGATAGTGAGCCAATAACCTGTGCTGTTTGCCACAAATATGCAGAAAAACATACTGTCATAAAGAAGATATATATATATATATATATATATATATATATATATATATATATATATATATATATGCAAATACAATTTGTGGCTGTTAAAGTGTTCTCTTGAAAGTTTTGTCAAAGGGGGTGCCTTGTCTAACTCCTGCACTAAATGTTCTTCAAATCTTCATGCTGGTTTTTAAGCAGCAGAAGATGGTTTTGTAAATAACTGGAAATATTACATTCTTTGTGAAATATTAACTTCTGTTGAATAGGAACAGACTACATACTTAAGAGTGTAAGGTGTCTTGTGTCACAGCACATTTATGTAATGTTTTGGGATGGAATGAGGAAGTATGAACAAAAACATGCTATTAAATAGCCTTAGTAAATCCAGCCTAGTCCAGAACTTATTAAACTTTTTAACTTATTTGTACTAGATTCAGTCCAATGTCTCCTGAAATTTCTATCAGAAGCATTAAGATATTGCAATAATCTGAGCAGAGAACAGTAATGTCTCATTCCAGCAAGCCTGTTCTGTAACCTGTTTTTAACACTGTGCAGCAAAATCATCAGGAGCATTTAACTTCTTGAACCGATAGGTATGAAATGAAAGTATAGAGTTTAACTTTCACTTTGCACACATGATTTGTTTTCATGTGTTTTCTGGAATGCTCGAAGTGTGGTTCTGCTTATGTTCTTTAAAATACATGCTGCTCGCTTTGATATTTTGTTTAATGCAGTGACATTCAAGCAGTTTTAAGTGGCTTACGTGTGTATGGGGTTTTATACTTATTGGTACCTTTTCAGCAAAAAGTATACAGTTCTCTCTAAAATAGCAGCCTTTTATTGCAAAAAAAAAAAAAAAGTTTTGAAGCAGAAAATTGTCCAGTGATAAACCCAAATTCAGCATCGTTCATACTATGCAAACCACACAATTGTCAGCTTCACTCCAAAAATAAATAAATAAATAAAGGTTTCAGAGGAATACAACAGCAATTGGGTCCTTTACTCTTGGCTGAAGCATCTAATCACATGATACTCTTTACAAATCCGCATTGTCTTTAAAAACAATATTGGCCTAAGCTTGATTACACCACACTAACCACACTGTACAGTCAATACAAATACCAGTAAGAGCATCATTGGCTCACTGAGAACACTTGTTGGGTAATTTATCACACACACAAAATTCAAAATAAGTGCTACAGAAAATCTGAATGGCACATTTGTAGTTTAAGATAAGGATGATTGCACAGGAATCGTCTCTCTTAGCACATCGTTCAAGCTTTGTTAAGGAACACTGATGACCTTAATGGATGAGATCTTGAACAGTATGTCATCATCTTTTCAGAATAAATACAAAGAACTGGTATGGTATAAAAAATAAATGTCACTGGCAAGTCTAACTTATTGCCTGTGGTATGATTAATAGTTTGGCAATACATAAAACTACCACATTAGAGGAACTTTGGCACTTTTAATGTAAACCTTAATGTAATCTAGCTGTTGTCTATTCTTTACCAATGCATGAGCCGTGAAAGGTTGAAAAGCCCCTTATCTACTAAGCTTGCTCTAATTCTTAAAAAGAAACTACCGTGTTACAAATAAGTACATTTCATTGCCTTCTAATGACCACTTACCCCACATAATACTTTATATGTCCAAGACGGAGAAATCTACATAACATTTATAGCAAATTGCTCAACGGGTACAGCTTAAACCAAAAATAACCTGCTACAGAATAAACCTTAAACAAGAGGAAATCATTTCATTTGTAATAAAAAGTTCAATAACAACATTTTTCATTAAAATGGAATAATAACATTCAAGTTGAATCCTGTGAAGTAGCTGCGAGGTGCAAATAAATAATGACAAAGTCGTGAGGAACTTGTTTTACAGTTCTTAGATAGAAATAACTTGTACGACCAATTTCATGGAGCAGAAACGGGGACAACCGAATGCTCCTACAATTAAAGCAGACTTTATTGGCTGACAGCAGGCTCTAGCAGCAGACTGATGAGTCCTTTAACCAGGCCAGAAGAATGACAAAATTTGTAACTGGCCGTTGTTCAGACTAGATTGTACTCCTTCAGTGTGAGCTGCAAGATGGTGTCCTTGACAGCAGCAAACACGAATCTGATGTTTTCTGTGTCAGTGGCGCAGGTGAAATGAGAATAAATGATTTTTTCGCAGTCTGGATTCAGGTCGACAAACATCTTCAGGATGAATTCCCGAGCGGCTTGAGCATCTCTCTGGGCACCTTGGAGAGGACAACAGATCTTGGTTAACTTGGTCATACTGAAAATCAATAAGATTTTACTTAAAATAACCTCTAACTTGGACCACGTTCACATTGTCAGTCCTATAATCTGATCACTTTTGTATCCGATTGGATTCGGATTGTGTATGGTAGTGATGGACGCTTTTGAATCACTGCTTCGTGTAGCTTCGGAATGTCTACGAATCTTTTGCTTCGGGGCATGTATGAAACTGCCAAAGTCATGTGATTTCAGTAAACGAGGCTTTGTTACGTCATAACAGTTTCAAAAGTTTTTGAAATTTCAGTGGTTAAAGGAGTAGTTCACTTTTAAAAAGACTTTTGCTGATAATTTACTCAAACCCTTCATCCAAGATGTCCAAGTCTGTCTTTCTTCAGTCGAAAATAAATTAAGGTTTTTGATGAAAACATTCCAGGATTTTCTCCATATAATGGACTTCATTGGGAACCAAACTGTTCAAGGTCCAAATGAGAGTTTCAGTGCAGCGTCAAAGGGCTTTAAACGACACCAGACCATGAATAAGGGTCTTATCTAGGGAAACAATCGGTCATTTAAAAAATAAATTTAAAAAAAGGTTAAGTTTTATAAGCACAAATGTTCGCCTTGCTCTATTCTGTGATGAGCGTCCGTGACTCTCCTGTTCGAACTCGTTCATCAAAATGAACAAATCCTTTTTCGAGTCATGACTCGAAGGGTCCTAGATACCCATCGTCTGGTGTCGTTTAAAGCCCTTTGAAGCTGCACTGAAACTCTCATTTGGACCTTGAACCGTTTGGTTCCCAATGAAGTCCATTATATGGAGAAAATCCTGGAATGTTTTCATCAAAAACCTTAATTTCTTTTCGACTGCAGAAAGAAAGACGCGGACATCTTGGATGACATGGGGGTGAGTAAATTATCAGCAAAAGTTTTTTTGTTTTGTTTTTAAAGTGAACTACTCCTTTAACCGGTGGGAAAGGGGGTGATGATCTCGAGGATTATGAAAGCGTCTGCGTTTTTTACCAGATCTCTGATCAATTTTAAACATGTAGACATTTTAATGAGACATTAGTGTTTTTAAAATGAATAATAATAGTTAATAGTCTCTCATTGGCCTGTTTAGCTGAGCCATCCATGGAAAAAACAAACAAACAAACAAACAAACAAACAGAAACCTAAAAATTGATCATATTAACCATTAGTTAATTCTATTTGATAGATTTAACTTTCAATAACACATTTGATTAATGTTTGTCCAGAATTTTTCTTGTATTTACATTTTTGACCAGCAGGCGTCAACAGTGAATCACTTTGCGAAGCACTTGATTCAATTGACTCACAGCTTTGTAAGGCTTTGTTTCTCCCATCACTAGTGTATCATAACTGTTCAGGGCTGTGTTTCCCAAAGGCATCATAAGCCTAAGTTGCTCAAAGAGACCATTGGCAATTGTTCTACGATTAACTTAGGCTTACAATGCTTTTGGGAAATGCAGTCCTGATCTGATTTGTGTGTCCCATTGCTCTCACTCTCTTCCATGGTAATGACATTGCGTTGGTAGAACTATGCCAAAAACAACATTGGGGGGTTTGCAAAGTTGTATTAGAATATGACAATGTGTAGCTACAGTGCTAGCACTGGACTATTAATGAAGCAGCGACATCAATGGAAGTGGCTTTACTTCATGCTGCCATGTCTGTCGCACAGTTAAAGAAGTGAAGATATCCCATTACTGGACCACAGAGAGTTGGACCACATAGGTGTCTCACAGTGGATTCAAACCCAGGTCTCTCACAACAAAGGCAATTGTCTTATCCACTGTGCCATCACCACCCCCTGAGATGCCTTCATTATATTACAGTTTTAAGCATGACTTGCACATTGACAACACAACGCAACCTGCAACGTCTGCCGCCTCAAGAGAAAATGGTAAGAGAAAAGCAATGGATTTCCAGATATGAGATTCGAACAGGATTTCAACCCACATATATTTTTGCCGTTCTCACTTGCTAAATATGATCGGAATCCAGTTGGATATGCATTTGGACTGACAGTCTGAACAATGCTTTAAAGTATGAGCAAAAGTATTAGCAATGCATTAGCAAGCACCACAGAAAGACTCATGAAATGCTACATAATGGATCATATACTCACAATGGTAAAAACGGAGTCTTAACCATTAGTTCGTTTCTCAGAAAACAGATTTAACAAAACAACAAAGTATTTTTAGACTTACCATCATATTCAGGAAAGTAATCAACAAGATGTGAAAACATTATTTTCTCTTCCAAAATGTCTTTCTTGTTCAGAAAGAGAATAACTGATGAATTCTGGAACCAGGGGTATGTTATTATCGTCCTAAACAAAGCTTTGCTTTCCTCCATTCGATTCTGTGGGGAGAAATAACATAACAGGGCCATTTCAGTGGTTATTTTAGTCCAACTTTAGTCCAGCAATCAACACTAACATTCAGTTCACTGCTTCTGACAATTTCAGAAAAAATAAAAATCAAAGTACTTTCATTCAAGCATTGCTAAAGTTTGCCAGCTTGCTATTTAAAGTAAATAAAATAAAATAAAAACTAGTTCAATCTCTCCTGGTTACATGATCACATCATTCAACCAGAGCTCAGAGAAAGCTAGTCAGATTTTATACGGTCAGTATAAGTACAAATTTGATTAAAATGTAAAAAAAAAAAAAATGCAGTGGTGTAACTATGTAAAAAAAAAAAAAGAAAAAAAAAAAGTTTCTTATCACACATCAACAAATGTCCCCCTGCCCATTGGTAACTGCAATAAATTTTGAAGGTATTGATTTCACAGATTGAATACAGAACAGTAAGTAATATTTCAAAACAGCTTTACTACTTTTTATTCTTTAAGAAATAACAATAAACAATCTTGAAAATTTTAATTCTATAACTATATCAATATTCTAGGGGCTCTATATTTTTATTCAAAATATTCACAAACTTGTTAACTATATAATGACCCATGATATATTCCAATCTGATTTGTCGTATTTATCAAATTATTGTCGTATTTATTTGTCAATCTGGATCTGTCGTATTTAGCCATTCTCCCGAAATGCGTAGATGGAAAAGGATAGAAGAAACTATAGTTTCCAACACAATGTGTAGGCCTATCTGAAACTAATAAAACACAATCAAATGAAGTATTATATTTAAAGCTACCATAGACACTGATGGTGTATGGAATTTGTATTTGATTAACTATAAATGTATTTTTTTTCTTCATTTAAATGTCTGAAACCTAAAACAAACACTGAATAGTTGTGATATATGAAAAGCACTGAACACGTCTGTCTGTGGCTCAGCGTCAGCATGTTTGAATTTAGCAGTAAAGTACTGAACGTTCCAATCACACCGGTGTGGTCGTATGTGTTAAAGGGTTCAAATCGCGTTTCGGAGGTGGTGGGGAGATGAACTGAAACTGAGAGGGCACACATCAGATATGAGGGAGCAATGCCCCCTTTTGCCCCATCGTCGCTAGGCCTCCCTGTCCTTTAGTACTACATTTTAGTGCTACTTACACTACCTCTGCCCACTGACAAACAGCTCAGACAAAATTATCTACAAGTTTCCGAGGGGCGCTCCTGTAAAAAATAAAGTGGGTGAAACTTCCGGTGAGGCGGCGGAAGTAGCATTCCAATGCTATTTTGTGTGTTAGTTAGCGAAGAGGCTAGCTGTTTTTCGGAGAATTATTTTACTATTTAAAGACGCAAATCTTTGAGAGATGTCGTTACGGAGCTCAGGGACAACATGTGCTGTTCGCGGTTGTACGTATAACCGGACTAAACTAATTCAGTGGCTTAAACGTGATAGTTTTGAACATAAGCTGAAAACGAAATCAGAGTGATCCTGCCAACGACTGTAGTTTCCATCACCTCCCAAAAGACGACGAATCTTCCTGTGTACATTTGTTTAAATTCTTAATATTCTATAAACTCTATCAGCAGGTGTTTGGCTGTTCGCTTCTGATGTTACACCTAAACTCAGGATCAAAGCCTGAGTTGACAGAATACCAAATGTGCCAGTAATGTATTCAAGTAGCACATTCCGTTATAATTTTGAATAAACTCCAAAGCACAATGACTAAGTGTGTATTTTTTTATTTTAATTGTTTGTAGCTCGCACAACTGTGTCACCATGCCTTGATGAGTATTGATTATTAATAATGTTATTATAATACTCCCAATCAGCTACTGCGGAGGGTAAAGGTACTGTTATTTCACCCTTTTGAATTTCGTTGAGGTTGTGTTCCCACATCGTTAGCTAGTTTGGATCGCTATAACTTGAATGACTGTCAACTGTTGAATGAACGAGTGTCAAGCATGTCAAATCGCGCTTTGTTTACTTCGAACCGGAAGTCGCGCCCACTTTTGGCGCAAGGCCTCATGGGGCGTAGGAAACTATTGGAAAATAGTGTAGGGGTAAGGTGCGTGGCAGAGGGTTTCGATGCAAATTGACCAGAGGTTTAAATCCGCCTTTTGCCGAATTCGCTTTACTCCCTTTTCCCCATCACATCATATCGGAAAGGCATTTATTTTCAATAAAAATGAATAAAATATTTTTAAAAAGTGTAAATAAAGTGTGTTTAATAATAAAATGTTTATTGGTTAGGGTTAGCTTTATTGTCCCAATAAGGCGGCATCCATTTAATAATTATAAAAAATTAGACCTTAGTCCTGCCCATGCAGTCTAGAATATAAGGCAACGAGAACTCTCCACTGCTCACGATCAGACGCACGGTCCTCGGGTTCCACCAAGCTGATGCTTCAATTTGTCTTTGAACGTGGATCTCCAGTTGGTCTTAGGTCATTATGTTTTTATTGCATACCGTTTAATGTACAACACTGATGTGCAAATAGTATCTTCCACTATTTATAAGTATAAATATCATCTAACTACTATTTACTCTTATTGCAACGAGAACACTGCTTTTTTTACATAGTAATCTGCTATTTACTCTAAGTGAAAATAGTGATTGATTTTATTTACACTAAGAAATGCTGTTATTTTCACTTTGTTTAAATAGCAATAGATTCTATTTACACTGTGTAAACAGCAGCTATTGCTATTTGTACTTATTTTCTTTGCGACAGATGCTATTTACACTGTGTAAATACTACACTAAGTGAAAATTAAAAACACTGCAAAAAAAAAAGAAAAGAAAAACACATATGCATGTATAAAAACACTGTGTGGATTTGTTGATTATAAAAGTTAAAGATGCCAAAATTTACATTAGATTATGTCACTGAATCTTATATTTGCAATTTAAAAAAAAATCCATCACACAGAATAGTGTGTTTGCCAGCATTTGATGCGACGAACAGCTTTGACTCCCTCTGCTGGTACTTCCTTTACCTCATTGTCAGACTCTACCAGAACTTGGTCATATTCGCTGAGTGCTACCAGGAACATGATGGAGGTGACGTTTTCAAAGCAGTGGATCCACTTCCGTCTTTCTGACCGCTGTCCCCCTACATCCACCATCCTGATGAGAACGAGAGGTCATGAGGTTAAAAGGTCACACGCTTTGGGAGCAGTTTGGGAACATGCATGCATCTGATCACGGGGCTGTATTTTTATATCAGTGCAGTACTAGATGAACACTTGACAAGAAGGGTAACTGTAAAGAGAGGACTTACCTGAATATGACACTGTGTAGGTCGAAGGGGTATTCAATGATGCCTGTTGTGGGCACTCTCACCCTGAGCACATCTTGCTGGGTGGGAACGTAGGAAGGGTTGGCGATGCGATCTAGTGAATTTAGGTAACTGTAGACAAACAATGAACATTTTACAGTTCTGAGGCATCTCTGTTTTCTACTGCAATATAAGAATATGTCTAAGTT
Organism: Pimephales promelas; assembly: GCF_988280905.1. NCBI lineage: Eukaryota > Metazoa > Chordata > Actinopteri > Cypriniformes > Leuciscidae > Pimephales > Pimephales promelas. The sequence continues at coordinate 10,485,359 of NC_142772.1, read as the reverse complement.
GCATTTTACCTCAAACAACAACAAAAAGTATTATATGTAAATCAGGCTATGTTTACACGGAAACGATTCTGAAGAGAAAACGCAAAAGTGGCGTTGCATCATCTTTTTTTATTCTGCGTTTAGACGAGCGTTTTGTGTGGGAAATCTGCGTGCAAATGGAGACGCAAAAGTGTGTTAAATTCAATGTAGTATGCACTTCAGGCGGCTAGGAGTGCATACTACAACAACACCAAGTCAATACGCCTGCGTACAACCTTCACTGTCGAGCAGACTTTCGCGTTTTACCGTTTACACAGGAACGCGGCGGTGGAGCGTTTTTAAGATTTCCACTCTGGAGGGTGGTTTCACTTTTTTACGATTTGAGCCTCAAAAATGCCGTCGCCGTGTAAACGAAAGGCACATCCGATAAAATATTTTTACGTTTTCACCCGTGAGCATTCTCGTGTAAACAGGGCCTCACTCACCCAAAGGATTATTAGGAACACCAGTTCAATTTTGCATTAATGCAATTATCTAATCAACCAATCAAATGGCAGTTGCTTCAAAGCATTTAGGGGTGTAGTCCTGGTCAAGACAATCTCCTGAACCCCAAACTGAATGTCAGAACGGGAAAGAAAGGTGATTTAAGCAATTTTGAGCGTGGCATGGTTGTTGATGACAGACGGCCCGATCTGAGTATTTCACAATCTGCTCAGTATGGGCCAACATTTCTAAAGAATGCTTTCAGCAGCTTGTTGAATCATAGCCACATAGAATTAAGGCAGTTCTGATGGCGAAAGGGGGTCAAACACAGTATTAGTATGGTGTTCCTAAAAATCCTTTAGGTTAGTGTATATTCTGGATAAAGGAAGCTTATTTTGTTGGGATTTTTTGCACTGTGAAAATAAGCTAATTAAGCACATTCCCCATTCTCAGTAGCGTATTTTTTTTTTCTATTTATTTTTAAGAAAAATTTTTAAAAATACATTACAAAATAACACATATAAAAAAACTTTTCTACTAAAGTGATAAAAACAGATTTTTAAACAACTGTTTGTGTAGATTAGAATATAAAAAATACAGAACAATTTCGATGGTATCCCAGAGGTATCAGAATTACATGTTGGTTTAGCTTATTGAGTAAAGTGAGTTTTTGCAGAAGATGTAACCAATGTTTGTCAGACTACAGATAAATATTTCTCAGGAAGATTTCATTGAGTCACCCTGTAGCCAATAATTTTATCCCTTAAAACTTTTAAACGTTTTTGTTTTTTTTCTACATGCCTTAAAATATGTATGAATGTAACTACACCCTTGTCTCATTAAGTGTACGCGGTTTTATAAATATATGCAAATTAGCCCTGCCTCCACTCACTCGCACCAGCTCAGAGATCCACATGTTGACTATTATTTACTAGATACTAGTTTGTGGCGTCAGAAACACCAGTGTTTTCAAAGACTGTCTGTGGTTCACTGCAGAGAAAATACGATGGTGCTGACTTAATTTGGACATGAGTTTTCTTAAAGCATATTAAAAACATCAGACAGACATATAAACAACATTAAAAGCTTGATTTTCACCACAGGGGGACTCTGAGTATCAATTTGGTAACAAATGTTGACAGTAACAGTAAAGAGCTCAGATCATTCAGTCTTGGGAGAATTTGATGAGAAATGTTTGGATGAGAACTTTGAGTGCAGACTTTGGTGTCTTGGCAAATTTGAGCACTCATTAGAATAGCGGTGCCCTTTTCCTAACAAGAACACTCAGAGAAGCAGACGACTTAATTTAAAGCCCAATTTGTCGCCCATTTAATCTCATTGGCGTGTAGGAGAAACAACTGAGAAATTAGAGTGGTCTCATTGTGATTCTTCTATGGAAGGTAAAAAGCACTTACTATTTTGTGGAATCCGAGAGCTGGTATTCTCTCCTCCGGTCATAGCATTCCTGAATTCCTGGGTCATTCCATAAACTCTTGATGGCATCTACATAGGGGTTGACCAACATGAAGACCTTCTCTACATCTACTTCTCTGACAATGTTTGCATTAGCCTGCGAGGAGGAAAACCATTTAAAAACAAGGCAATGCATTTAAAACAGTGATAAGAAGCTGATGCTTCTTCAGCCAATGGGACACAATCTACACTAAACATCATGTCCTACTCCTAGCCCACTTATACGTAACCTGGTTACAACTTTATTGACCCATTTTACTTGAGACTCAAATTTGTTCAAGTACTACTTGTCTAAAGTTCTCACTTCACCTGACCCAATAAGATGGAACTTGATTGAGGCTGTGTTCCATAATATTTCAGCTACGCACAACGGAAAATGGGTTTTCCTTTGGGGGTATCCACAAATGGAAAAAAGCAAGACGGCCAGGCAGTAAAATGGTATAATTAATTTCATAGCTTGGAGGGGTAATTGTGTTAAGCCTAGGCAACATGATTAGCCAAAGTGATTGTATCTCTCTCAGGGTATTTGACTCAGTGTTTGACCTACTTCATGGCAAAGTTATTTGAGTGGCACCTAATCAGTTTCAACTTCAGTGTGTACTTTTATACACATTAATGAATTTGGAGCAGTGGCAAGCAGCACAATTGCTTGGACACAATTTGAGTCCAACTCGCAACATTTCCCCAATTCACTACAATATTTTTATATCCAGGGCTTGACATTAACTTTTTTTGCTCACCAGTCACTGTGGCTAGTGGTTTTGGTTACTAGCCACTCGGCATTTTCACTGGCCACAATTTTTACATTGATACCATAGGGAAAAACTGTCATATAGATATTTTTAATATTATCTCATAATTTGATGCCGATATATTAGGCTGCTGTTACTTTAAGACCTGACTCACAGATCCATTATACTGTTTTATCTAGCCAATATACTTATGTGCGTGCACTTCCAAAAAGGAATGAGTAATAATATGCTCAATACGAGAAATTCCAAGCCAAAATTCAAGCCCTGTAACACCAACAATATTGTTTACACACCACAGCTGAAATACACACTCATTTGGGAGGTTGGCAGTTGTTAATGTCAAGCCCTGGTCATATCTATGGAAGATGCAAAGAAATGCCAATCTATAACATCACAGCACTATATAACGTACTGTAACACAGGCGTAACTATCGGTAAGCAGGGTACACAGTTTCTTACGGGCCCGGACCAATCAGGGGCCCAAGTGGCTGGAAAATATTGATTGACAGCTGGCGCCCCCTATAACATTTTACTACTTTTAGTCTGATCGCATTTTACTTTTTCGCGAATTTATTGGAATAAATAATGACAAACCCGGAAAATGCCCCTATAATGTAACTGAGCATCTTTTTTATTTGTTTGGACCTAGGCCGTCTATGTGTGTGTAGACATAGCAGTAAGTAACTATATGTTATGGTGCACTGTCACCAGCAGTGTTTCTTCAAGTTTTATGGTGCGCATTCACCAGTTTTGTTGTTGTTGCTGTGGTGGTGGTGTGTGTGCGTAGGCTACTCATGATTTTATCAGTCATCTCATCTCTTATATGCTGACTCTATGATCCTATCCTGTCCTATTCATGGTAGCCTACTTGTGGACATTGCGTCATCACGTGCTGTACTGTAGTAGGGGGTCTTGTTAATACTGCATAAGGGCCCGGTGTTGGCTCGTTACGCCACTGTACTGTATATTCCTTCACGATGAAAGCCTTGGCTCACAAGGCTTAACAAGTTTGACCTGTGACCATGTCAAGGTAATGAAATGGAAATCACAAAAGAAAGAGTGAATGGGGTACGACAAATTAATGTACCTTATTATGTTCATATTTGTAAAGGATCTGGAGAGTTTCCATTGCTCGTATCATGGACTGCAAAGATGTGAAGATGTTTTGGTAGACCAGCTTGGTAAAGCTTTTCCTGTCCTCTTCTGAATAGCCTGAGCCATGAATGATTCTCATCTGTTTAATAAAGGTGCTTTTCCCACTCTCTCCAGTTCCTGAAAGTTGTGGAAAAACATGTGAAAAGTAAAGTGTTAAGAGTGGACAAATCGAGTTAATTCAACAAACTGGTTTGTTTGAATGGTTCTTTCCCATAAATAAAAGTGATTGCATTCGATTTTCATGAATCATCACTCCAAATATGTTCGGATGAAGTCTATTTCAAGTCAAGTCACCTTCATTTATATCTGAGCTTTTTGCAATATAGATAGTTTCAAAGCAGCTTTACAGCGATAACAGGACATTAATGCGACAAAGATTGTTTTGGCTGTACCGCAGCTCCAGAAGAAAGTCATTGTCTAGCTTAAGTAAGTTTTTAATTGATTCATTTCCGTTGTAAAAATCCTAAGGGCCATTTACACAACACAGTTTTCAACTGAAAACAGAAAATGTAAGGCCTTCTGACAGATCATTTACAAGACAACATGATCGCCTGAGAAAGCAAACTTAGAAGTAAGTTTCAAAGTGCAAGTTTTTGAAACGGGTTTTAAAAGCGGTACTGTTAACTTTAGGGGCTTTCGCACTAGACAGTTCTAGGATAAGTTCTAGGAACTAAGCACCATGGTTCCCCGAGAACTAATGGGCTCTATGCACGGCGGTATTTCCGGTGAAGGCTAAAGGATGCTCGATAACTTCCGCTGATCACAGAGTCCAATGCAAAACCGAGAATTTATATTGAATTTTATACTCCATGGTTATACTAAAGAAACGTTAGTCACAAAAACAGATAAAACAGACAGCCCTCGTTGTGTTTATGCTTCTTTTTAAAATTATATTAAATAAACCTAACTAAATATAAAATTACATCTAAACGCATGTACTTTTCGTTTCAAAGACGGGAGGACAGTCAATTTTGAAGACTCTGCCATAATCCCGTTTTCCTCGGTTTTCCTCCGCTTTAATCTCCACAACCGGAAATGGACGAGCATCCTTGTGTCAAATGCGGAACTTATGCGTGCATATAGCCCATTTCACAAGATGTAAACAACACTGGTCCAGAAACACTTCCTGTTTCAGTTTGTAACTGTTTTCTTTATTTCACATGTAAAGAAAACATCTTAAAGATGTTTGTTTAACTTTTCGATTCAGTTTTAAATGTTCTGTTGGTTGTATTTTATCCCAGCTTTTATGTAGTGTTAAAAAAAACTGAAACAGGAAGTGCTTCTGGACCAGTGTTGTTTACATCTTGTGAAATGGTCTATAGCCCATTGCTCCCCTAGGAACTTTTCTGGTTGCATTCGCACCGCCAGTAGGAACTCTGAAGTGACAAAATAAGCCGCGCATTGTTGTGACTTTTATTTTGACGGTGTTGAGAAACGCCAGAGCCTAACAAACAATGCTCCCATTTTCCGTGTACATTAGATTACGATCTGTCTAACAGTCCTGTCTAATCTGTTCTTAGATAGAACTATTATACATAGAAAGTAGACAGTAATGAAAAGTTATTAGCGTATGCTGTGTGGTTGATGTCCAGAGATGCTATGGCAGAAATACATAATCCTATTTCACTTGGTCCCCTCAAAGTTGCGTTGGATTTTCTCCTCCGAATAAAGGTTAAGAGGCCCATCTATCACTGTTTTTCATGTTCATAGAGTTAGTTTATGGAGTAAATATATAGGCAATAATTCAGCCAATCAGTGTACACCAATGACATGGATAGTCTATAATGCTGGTTTAACCCTACTCTGAAGTAGGAGCTAAATTAGCCAACGCGAAGTACTAAATTAGTACTTCGACCAATAGTTCTAGGAGGAACTGTGAAAAGGTTCCTCTGGTGTGAAAGCCTTTGAGTAAACTTCAAAAACGTGAATCTGTGAAAACGGTGACGGCGCACAGTCTATAGGCATGTGCGTTTGAATGCGTATGTGCGCAGTCATGTATGTTTGTATAGTTAAATAATCAGTTGTATCATTAAGTAATCAATTAAGGTATGTGAATGAGCACGTTTTCAATAAGGTTAAAGATTGTAGCTATGTTTTGGAGCATGGTAGCTTGTTTCTAGCTGGATGACCATCAATCATGTTCCTAACCAGCTTGACCAATTAAAGGATTGTTCACACAAAAATAACAATTTTATGGTTATTCAATTACTCACCCTCAAAAAGCTTATCCAAACCTGTATAATACTATGGAATTCAATGGGTGCCACCAACTCTCTGGTTACCAACATTCTTTAAAATATATTCTTTTGTGTTCAACAGCAGAAAGAATCATACCGGTTTGGAACAACGTGAGGGTGTGTAAATGATGACAAAGATTTATCTTTTAAGATGATAACTGGTCTCTTTCTGGTCTAAGATAGCAAACTTACACCAACTAAAGACCAGCTAATGTCCAGTTTAGACAAGTAAAAAAACAACAACTGTTAAATTGTATTTTCCAACAACATAGAGAAAAATAGAAGGTCAAAAAATTTTCTCTCTCAATAAATAATTCCCATTGGAATTCAGGAATTAATCTTAAAGGTCCTTTAAAATATTTTTCTTATAAGAATGAATGATGATAATAGGCATATTGTTAATATAGGTTATTATATAAATGTTTTGGGAGTCGACTCGAGTGACCAAAAAATCGAATCAAAAGAACAATTAGCCTATGCATCGAGTTAACATTTTGTTAACAAGCACTAAAGCACAATGTTAAGAGACAATCAAATCCCACCGCACCTGCAACAGTTGTCCCACCTGTCGAGCTTATAAAATTCTAAATATAGTGGATCTTTTTTCCTTCCTCTAAAAATAAAAAAATACGTGCAGTGGTCGAAGACACTGAATCAGTTACCTCAGAAACGTATTTGATTAAATACTTTCTGTTTACATATGCCAATTTAAAAATAAAACTATTTGCATTTGTTGCGCCTTGCTTGACACATGCACGCAAGTTTAGTAGAGTCGCACGGAGGCACCGACCCGTACCCAGCAGGAGCAGTTTGAGCTCGCGCCGAGCGTCCTTCTTGTCACGGCGGAGCTTTCGCTCGATCTCATCGTTGATCCGCCGCGCTTCTTTCGCCTCCTCGCTGAGGCAGCACGCCATGATGGAGTCCAGCGTCATGATTCTCGCCAACAATTCACAATTACGAGCTTATCAGCAATTCCATTGAAAGAACATCTGTCCCAACTCAAATGCAAGCGTCCAGTCCAGATGAGGCAAGAGAAAGAGTCCCCCTGTAGCGCGTTGAGGAGAGAATCCAAACCACATTCAATGCGTAACGTTAACTGAAATCCTGAAGCGGTGTGAGCTGTTTTATATCATTCACAAAAGCCACAGATCCTTTGGGATAATAACTCCATTGCACGTTGTTTTTATATTTGGTGGTCAGTCTTTCTTCAATACAGTGAGAGTTCCTCTTTAGACTGTGTTAAAAGCTGTCCATGAACTTGTGGTGGGGATTGTTTGCATGAATGGACGGTGTTGCCCCCGTGTAAAAGTCTCCACACCGGGCGTGGTATCGCTGAATATGGCCGACAATTCCCTGGAATGCCGTTTGCAAAGGTTGTGAACGCTAATGTTCCAACACACTCGTTCGTCGGACAGGATCCGCGCGTTTGAAGCGATTGTGTAATTTAATCCATGAGTTCTTTACGCCTGTTGAATTAAATCCGTTTGAATAGGCTCGATTTTGACTCTCGACTCTTCCATAATGCAATAGGGATGTATGATTCGCGAACGAATCATTCTTTTGAACAGACTCTTCTTAATGTTTCGAACGAACCGATTAGCACGCATTTGTGGAAAAAGTAACGGTTAGACCGTAAAGACATTGTAGTTAGTAAACCGTACAGCGGTTTGTGTTTTTAAAATATGTAAATGAACAAGCACAAACGGCTATATTTAGCCTACCTCAACATTTATTTTGCTACAAAAGTAACGAGAAAAATGATCAGAGGGACTCAATGAATCAATGTTTGAAATCGACTCAATAAAATGATCCGTCCGAACCAACCGAATCGCTAAAATGACTCGGACTTGTCTGCCAATAGCCTGCAATGTTCATCAAGGCATCAGCATCACAGGGTTCCTACGCAGTTTGAAAAAGATTGGAAAAAATAAAGTAATTTGATTTGAATATCAAATTGAATATAAAAAAAACAGAGCATGGAAAAATACCTATTTGTTTCCAGACTGTAAACTATTAAATTAGAATTTCTAAAATATATGTATTATAGCCTAAGCAGAGTGTTTCATGGCAAATTTTGATCATTAAGTGATTCTCAAACACGACCGAATGGATTCAATGCAAACATTTTCATTACACAAACTGTTAAACCATAAGCGAATCTCTTCTGAACTTCTCTAAAAGAATGTTTATTTGAAAGCCACTCGAACCAGCAACTGATTATCTAAACTGATTCAGATTTTGCTGTTTGCTGAGCGTCCAACATCAAACAATGCAATATCAAATATAGGCTATGCAGGTTATATCGTTTTAGGTTTCTTATCATCACTTAAGTGCATTTTATTACTAGAAAACACATAACAAAAATTATTTACAAATGACTGCCAAATATAATGCATGTATTGTTGCATGTATAAAGATGTATGACCCATTTATGTTAAATATGGTCTGAAAAATCCACAAGGTTCGGAAATTTGAGTCTGGAAAAGAATGGAATAATTTTGAAACGGAAAATGTGGAACCCTGGACCATCTTAATACATTAATGAAATTATATTAGAATTTGGAACCCATAATTTGTAAGTAATCCTTTCTTACATTATTCCAAAATACCACATAAAATAGATTGGAGACATTTTTTGTCCTACAGGGAGCTAAATGATTACAAACATAATCTGTATAGAACAAAGTAATTTAATGAAAATATTTCAGGATTTTAGCTATCAGTTTCAAAATAAAAAAATTTCTCATTATCTGTCCTGATCACCCTCTGGTTTATTTTGACTGATTAGTTAAATGATTTTCACACTTTCTTACAGTCACATGACATGTTTTCCTTTTACTGTCTTTTCAATACTGAAAAACACAACATTCCATAGAATATGATTTAGGAACTTGGCCTGTTGATCTTTGGGTCTCATCAGTTTTATAGTTAATGGTTCCCAATTACGGATATTTCCAAAGAAATCCTGTATTAATTTCTAGTAGTTCTAATTAGTGTTGGGAAATTATTTTCTTAACCTAAATTCATTTATTGACCTAAATTAGATTTTTAGTGAATATGGTAAAAAAAAAGTTCTAACAATTACTTACAACAAATCTTCCCAGGTTATTTAAATGGTAATACAATATGACAAGAACTCAGGGTTATCAAATCAGTTGATATTTCACTGGTTTTGTCCATCCTTCTGTTAGACTGTCTCACAAATTAATTAAGTTGAATAGCTGCTGTTAAATTTAAGTCCACAATTAGATAATACTAATTTAGGTCAACACATTACCAAGCAATGCTTAATTTTGTTCAGTCTGTGGTGTAAAAAGATCACGTAAGCAATAATAAAAGACAGGTCAGTGTCTGAATATATATATATTTTTTTTGGTCCTTAGTTTATATATATATATATATATATATATATATTTTTTTTTTTTTCCCACTAGTGGGTATACTGTCAAATCAGATTTTTCATATATTGGTGATTTTGGTCTTAATAATTGTTTGGTTTGATTATTCTGATTTTTCCAATCCAATTTGACTTCTGACCTGTAATGTCTGAATCATAATCATACACTGTTCGCTCGTTGGCCACGGGTCTGACCGAGCCCGGGTTCTCCCAAGGTTTTTTCCTCTATTCTGTCACATGATGAGTTTTGGTTCCTTGCCACTGTCGCCTTTGTTACCATTGGCTTTTGGCTTGTTTAGTTGGGAACATTAAATTTAACATTTAATGTTTTAAAATAATATTGATCTGCCTGCATTGACACTATATGCGAACTGAACTGGATGTTGACATCTCGGTTTTCTCCAGGGAAGCTATATAATTGAACTAAATTAATAACTTTTTCACAACAAAAATGAACCGAACTTACTTTTACCCTTTCACTCATAGTGGTCATTTTGGAATTTGCAAGGGTTTTGATGGGAAAGTTGCACAGTGGACCCTGGTGCATCATGCATTGCAACAAAGTTGTAAGCCATTGAGTTTTTTCCCCCCTCCGAACCAAGATAGAATGTAATTTTCATTGACGTCTAAAAAAGTTGTGTAAAAAAATGTAATTACATAATTTGTGACTTGTAATGCATTACTTTACTCATTTCATCAAAAAAGTAATCTAATTGTGTAATGCAAACTTCTTAGATCAAAAAATATCTGTTTACTTGTAATGTGTTTCTTTACTCGTAACATCAAAAAGTAATCTGATTACACAATGCATGTTACTTGCAATGCATTACTTGTTAGATCAAAAAGTAATCTGATTATGTAATGCATGTTACTTGTACATTCTTTTACTTGTGACATCAAACAAGTAATCTGAATGCAATATGCCTGCCCCAAAACTGCTCATTTTAGATGAGATTGAAAAAAACGTATCGGTTTTCTCTATGTGTCCATCTCTAACATAATCAGAATTTCAACGCATTCTCACCCCAAGGCGTCACCTTTGACCATGCTTCAATATTTGACGTTTTAGGCGCCCTTTAGCGTCACTTACATGACGCGATCCTTTCCTTTAGCGTCAGTTAGAGGACGCGGTTAGGTTTAGGTGTGGGGGTAGGGTACACGCGATCCTAGGGCGTCATCTAACTGACGCTAAAGGGCGCCTAAAGCGTCAGATATTGAAGCATGTCCAAATGCTTCCCAAGGCGTCAGTTAAGTGACGCCTTGGGGGTGAGAATGGGCTGAGAATTTTCAGCTAATAAAGGTAAATTGACATACTCTGGCACACTGAGGGAGCATCTGAGTGTTTCCACAGTTGTACATTGACAGGCAGACATGTCTGATGGAATCACATCCTCATGTTCTGATAACCAAGATACACAAAGAGCAACTTGTATGCAGGTCAATTGCCTTTGCAATATTTCAGATATATATATATATATATATATATATATATATATATATATATATATATATATATATATTAATCTATTTTATAGTTTTCACATGATGTGATGTAATTGTATTGATTAGTTTGTTAAATACACATAATTTATCTGTTTGATTATTGTAATACACTATCTCTTCACTATCTCTAAACTATAAATGCATGCTGTCCACTGGACATCTGAAAATCTCTGAAAAATGTGTTTAAAAAAAATCAAATCAATTCTTGTTTTTAGCAATAAAAACACAAAGGAAAAAATCCTGACTGAGGATATCATAATTTATACATGAAAGCTGGAATGTGACATTGTTTTCTTCTAAAAACAAACTTTGTTGCATTATTTTCCTGTTATCTCTGTAAAGCTACTTTGAAACAATCTGTATTAAAGCGCTATATAAATAAATGTGACTTGACATGACTATATACATATTTTTTATAGATTGCTGGGTAGATTAGGGGACACCGGGGACAGTTGCAACACTTTTTTTACTCAGATATGGTTTGAATTAGACAAACCAATTGTTTATACAATAATATTACATCTGTCTGTTAATAATCTAAACCATTTAAAGATAATTACAGAATCTACATTTTTCACAATTTGCATTTGAATGCAAGGAGTCAGATGTTGCAACTGTCCCTGGGCCTGGGGACAGTTGCAACATTGTTCGGGGATGGTTGCAACATGTTACAAAATAATATATGTCAGTGTAAGCAAAATGATTATTATCAAAAATGTAAGTTTTAATAATATCACAGTGTTATTTATTCACCAGCTTTGATTAGATGGCAATTGTAGATTTATCTAGATGAATAGGCCTTATGTTCAGATGTCAAATATTCAAACTGATATAAAATACAGTAGGCTTTTAGTGACATAGGAAGAATGGAACCATTTGTGAGGCAATACTTTTATTTAGCCTATTTTCATGTAAAACTCGTTTTAAAAACTATTTTATACGATGTTTATTTATTTATGCATTGTTCATGATTGTTTTATCATGGCTGAACAGGAACTGTTGCAACTGTACCCATTCCTGTCAGCCATGATAAAACCTCATGTGCCAGCTAAACAAGGCTTGATACATGCTAACCATACAGCTTAAATTTAACATATCACTCATTTAAACCATATAAGTTTGAGCTGAATCACATAAAAAGTGACAACAGTATAACAAAAACATACTTCAAAAACAGTTTTTCGTCAATAAATCCTGGAGCAGCTCAGAAATCTCCTTGATTTTTCTCTGCAAGGAGTGTGAGTGTCATCACTTTAACTTGTTTCTGATAAATGACCATGTTGCAACTGTCTCCGGTCTCCCCTACTTACAAATCGTAGTCAGTTACTGATTCCAAATTGCATGACAAAAATTGTAGTTACACTGTAAAAATGAATATGCTTTATCTAATCAATAAAATTGTGGCAACAGATTACAAACAATATTTTTAATAAAATTTTACAAATTAGAATTGAGTAATAATCAATCAAATTATTCCTTAAAAGTTAACCATTTAAAATGAGTAAAGTTTACACCAAATACATTAACAAAAATATCTGAATAACAGACAGACGTCAAAGATTAATTAAGAACTCTTTATTTTATATTGCCAACATTGAAGACACCTGATGTTAACAAGCAGAACCACAGGAGAAACCTAAAACAAACACCGATCACCATAATGGCGACTTAAATGTATGTTTTTTTTGTGTGTAAGTTTTACTCATTTTAAATAGTTTACTTTTAAGGAATTAATTTGAATAATTATTACTCAATTATAATTTGTTAAATTGAATTAATAATATTGCTTGTAATCTGTTGCCCCGATTTTTTTTGATTAGATAAAGCGCATTCATTTTTACAGAATGTAATCCAGATTACTCATTTTAGGTAATGTATTAATTCGGACTACTTTTTGATTACTTTTGACCAAACCTGTTTATCACATTGTTCATTTGAATAGGATATCGTACCATATTGTTCTAAATACACAGAGTAAATATATTTCATTCTTTATCATCAACACAAAGTGCATTCAATATTAAATTTCATCAGGGTTACCCAGACTGGGGTTTGTGGGTTTAATTAAAATCTATATTAAATCATAAAAATTTAAATAAATAATTTTGAAAATAAAAACGCACAAAACAAAACAATTTAAAAAAGGCCTATTTGTTTACCAGCATGTCATGTGACCATTAATATCAGAGAACCATGAACTTCATTTTATTATTATTGACCTAACTTAAAATCTAAGGGCTTACTTCAAGTAAATATAGGCTTTTTTGGGGGCAAAGAGGTTGCAGAGCAACCTTTCAGAGACAGGAATACAAGGTTAAATGAATCACTAATAGATCATTCAAATAATGTGTTTGGCAACTCAACAAACCTGAAAGACCTTCTGAATGTATAGACTTATAGAAAGGAAAATGTAAAATATAACACAATGGGAATCAATGAATTATGAATAATTTACTGCTATTGCGAAAATGTAATCATCATATTACATTTCAAAATAGGCTACTCTTAATCACACTACTTTTCTAATCTAATTAAAAGTACTTCATGTTTGTAATCCAGATTACATGTAATCAGTTACTAACCAGAACTGGGTTCTAGTTCATTAAAATAACCCTGGTTACTAGATTTCCTGCACATTTGAATTCCATCTGTCCCTTTGAAATTGAAATTCATTGGAAAAGCACAACAACCAAGACAAACACACACCCAACAAGTCATGTTTTAGTAAAAGGTGGCACAGATTTTATTTTGAATTTCTTTTAGATTACACCAGAGGAGACAATGAGAAAGAAAGATATATGATATCATGGAAGAGACCTGCCACAATTGTTTTTATTCCCCTCCTCCCCTAAACCATGGAGAGAAAGAAGTCTAGAAAGATCCATCTAAAATGGTAAAAATGCTTACAAACAGACGTACAAAAGCGCCAGCAAGATTTAACGGATCCCAATGTCAATGGAGTACAAACGGTCAATCCAGCTCTTGAAGTTTTTCCAATCTGAAAATCGGGTTGAGAAAACCAAAAAAAAAAAAAACAACAACTCAGGAATGAATCCTTTTCCCATCCTGAATACCTTCATTTTTCAAATCAAAATAGATGTTTATCCTTTAAATAAAATGGCACTGATATTAAAACTTTAAAGAACTGAGCTTAGTATTTACACTTCCCCCCAAAAAGTCTCATCATCAAGAAAACAAGATAATGGGACAATAAATTCATTGGCAAAAAAAGAAACATAAGATTACATTCTGCATGTTGCACAGACTAAGCATGCAGCTCTGGTAAGGCCAACAGCGGACATCACAGATGGGCTCCCTCTACTTACAAAACAGTACAATCAAAAATGGAAAAAAATCACGTGCAGAAAGAATATGTTAAACAAATAAGAGGATCCACTTGCTTTTGAGAAAACCTTTCCCTCAAATATGTTGTTGAAAAAATATTGTTAGGAGAACTGGCAAGGAGCACATCTACCCAAGAAGCAGAGGAATGTAGGTTCTGAAAACAAGTTGAAGTGAATGGGTATGGCAGTTTGGCTTCGATCTCCACCCTCTAGAAGAACCGACCAGAGTACTGCTTCACGCTGAAAGAGGAAATGACACGGATGAAAACAGAGACAAAACCTCACAGTGCTGCTGGGACAGTTCAGCCAGCGGCCAAGTGATTTATAATCGGAAAACGCTGTTACAATAAATACAAAAACTGTTTTATATAAAAAGGAAATACAGGGAGAACATCATCTGGTTTATGATACACAGTGCAGGAAATATTATTAAACATGTTGATTTATTTATGAGAGCATTTTAAGGTTGTTTCCTGACTCTATTAGCATCTTAATGCTTAAGTTTACTCATACTAGCAAGCAACAGGTATTTAAGTCATGAAACATTTTCATACTTTTATTTCAGAGTAAAACAGGATATTCACAAGCACATTACTGCTGGCCCATCTCTGTAATGTCCACACACAGCTGCTTTAAAGTAGTTCATTTTTAAAAAAATCTTTTGCTGATAATTTACTCACCCCCATGTCATCCAAGATGTCCACGTCTTTCTTTCTTCAGTCGAAAAGAAATGAAGGTTTTTGATGAAAACATTCCAGGATTTTCTCCATATAATGGACTTAAATGGGAACCAAACAGTTCAAAGTCCAAATGAGAGTTTCAGTGGAGTTTCAAAGGGCTTTAAATGACACCAGACGATGAATAAGGGTCTTATCTAGGACCCTTCGAGTCATGACTCAAAAAAGATTTGTTAATTTTGATGAACGAGTTTGAACAGTAGAGTCACAAACGCTCATTAAATAATAGAGCAAGGCGAGCATTTGTGCTTATAAAATTTAAACTTTTATTTATTTTTCAAATGACCAATCATTTCGCTTGATAAGACCCTTATTCATCGTCTGGTGTCGTTTAAAGCCCTTTGAAGCTGCACTGAAACTCTCATTTGGACCTTGAACCGTTTGGTTCCCATTGAAGTCCATTATATGGAGAAAATCCTGGAATGTTTTCATCAAAAACCTTCATTTCTTTTCGACTGAAGAAAGAAAGACATGGACATCTTGGATGACATGGGGGTGAGTAAACTATCAGCAATTTTCTTTTTAAAAAGTGAACTATTCCTTTAAAACATCAGGAATTTGACTTTAGCTCAAATTAGGAAGGGATCGACTAGTTGATTAGTACGGATGACTAGATTTTCCATTCATATTTTGTTTTGATATTTTAGCGGCTATGCTTTAAAGTGCAAGGACAATGGCAAATAAATTTGATTTGACTGCCATTTAACTGTTTTACCTAGGGCTGTGATGATTACCGCAATAATGAGACTCCTACTACGGTGTTAAGGTCATCACCGCACTTTTTCTCTGAGGCCTTTGCGACCAAAGTGACAACAGCGTGACTCGCTATTTGGTTGAAGAAATGGTGCCATTCCGTACTGTTGAGATGCCAGCGTTCAAAGCCATGCTACAGGCGTTTGATAAACAATATACTTCCTGACCAAAAGTACTTTTCTCAAACAGCGATCCCTGTAAAGTATCTGTCAGTGAAGGACAGCATAATCCGGGACTTGCATAAACATGATGCCCATACATGTCGCTAAATCGTACATATTTACGAATTGCCCAACTTGTATGAATTGCGAGCAGAGAAGTCAAGACGGTACAGACAGGTGGTTACAATTTTACATAGGGTTAGGTTTCGTCGCCAAAATCAACTGGTCCAACTGGCTCTCTTAGCTAACTTGAGTTGACAAGAGATGTATATAATTTGAGGGCATCAGGGAGCTGCTATAAATATGTGGGGTATTGAAATCACTTTATCAATGACGCTCAGGATATGTTGCGCACCAAAACCTCTGCCATCGTCTTCAGACATCACTCCTCACTCTCTTTACGTCATAATAAGTCTTGGTTCTACAGCTCTTTATGGAACAGAGCAGATGCTTTTAGTTTAAAATTGAAGTTTAATTGTACAACTCATTTGTGAATTCAAAATTGCTATTGAGAATTGTGAAAATTCAATGGCATCTAAAATTTTGCTTTTGTAGCAACCTTATTTCCAGCGAAAATAACTAAATTGTGGTATATCTCAGAGAGAAGAAATATCTTAGTAATTGTATCTCATGATAAGACAACCAGATCAATTAAGAAGAGTAAAACAGGTTTCATGCTGCATTCACAGCATTGATTTCATGCTGACTTTCCATTTAACAAAATGACTTTATACTCATGCAATAAAGGCCCTTTCACACTGAACGCGATTTAGACGCGCGAATAATTCGCGCGATGGTTTTATTTTTTGATCAGCTGTTTGTGTAATGAGTGCTTCCACACCGGACGCGAATCTGCTGCGGCGAAAAAACGAATTTTATTTTTTTCGCTTCAAGGTCGATTTTTTTTTACTGCTGCGGCGACAGAAAAGGCTTCATCCAATCATATACAAGGAAACAAATGTGACGTGACCACAGCAATGACGGATCTTCTGATTCCTTGTGTGTCGAGTCGTCTGTGAATGAAAATCTGAAACAAGGACTGGTGGGACGTTGTGCTCGTTCGTTCGTATCGAGCCCAACCGGGTGTTTACAAGGCTTTTCAGTCTATTTGAGCTTCAATCCGTTTACTAAAAGTGTTTATTTGATTGCATGTAAACGTAGCCCCTGATGAATGGGACAGCTCACCTTCTGCCATATGTTTCTAGCTCCGGTAGCTCTGTGGGTGCCCCAAACCTTCGTTTCTGCTTTTAAATAAAATGAAAAGCTTGTCTTCACTGGATGATAATGATGGTGATGAAGAAGCTGTTCCACGTCATAGCACTATATACCGCATTTTTTTTTTTTGTCTGCATCCTTTTAATAGTCCTTTAAATAACAATTCTACAATTTTAAAAAAATGTAATAAGAAAACATAGAAAATGCACAGCACAGACGCTAATGGAGCCATCACAAACAAACAAACTCTTCGTGGAGAGAGTGTTTGCTCTGATGAATGCTGCGTGGAAGGAACCAGGCAACTGTGGACCTAAAGTGAACTGGTGAAAGTGAGCTACACCTGCCAGTAGTTACTGACATGTACATAATGAAAAAGAAGGCCCTATCGAAGCTGCGAGATCATCAGACAAACAATATAAATTCAAAATGCACTGATCGAATCCGGTAAGAACGCATTCATCTTTATCTTTCCTAATGGACTTATATGTGCTTATTTGAAAATGTGCTATTTAGAGATTGGGATTTTTTTTTTATAAGCCTATTAAAGCATCATGTTAAAGGAACACTCCGACTTTTTGGGACTTTAGCCTATTCACCTTAACCCCCAGAGTTAGATAAGTCCATACATACCTTTTTCATCTCCGTGCGTGCTATAAGTCTGTTTGACGCACCCACCGCTAGCCTAGCTTAGCACAAAGACTCGATGTGACTGGTTGCAGCTTTCATACTGATCCAAATGAGTGGCAAAATAACGCAAACGTTTTCCTATTTACATGTTGTGATTTGTATAGTCACATAATGTACAAATAACAAAGTCAAATGAGACACAGACATCTTTTAACCGTATAAAACCTGGGAACTATTCTCTGAAGGCGAAGCACTGCTACTTTGACGGCGTAATAACCGCATCACCGGAGACACGCCGTGGTGAGGAGCGGAGAGTTCGCTCGGTGTTTGGGTAATAGAGTCAGCAATTTATAAATAGTAAAAGCGTAGTTTAGAGTCATGGGTTTTCGCTCTATTGTAAATAGCTGCGACTGTAAACAGGGGAGGTAATACCATGTTTCACAGAATTCCAACTAAAAACGCTGACTGGATGAAGAAATGGCTAACTTACTCTGGATATTTATCCAAACACACCTAAGATTATCAAGGGACATTATGTTTGCTCGGTACATTTCAATGAGGACGACTATTTTGAAAAAATGGAATTTGCCACACGGACCATAATGTGCTGAAGGATACGGCCATCCCATCGATAGCACAGACAAGTGGATCACCTGCGGCTGAGGTAAGTGTTCCGTTATGTTTTTAGATGACCTACTGTTACAGTGCCTTTAGCCAGATCTAATGTAACGTTAGTGACACTATTATATGATTAGGGTATGAATATGTTTTTATCTTGATGCGGTGCGGACGCGCTTGGGAAAAAAAAACGAGCGCGTTCACCGCGTTGAACTTGCACCCTGCGCGCGGCGCGCCTAGTAGCCTAAATTTGAAATAACCATGGAAATAACGAACTTGAGCGTGCAAAAGGGTACGATAGGCTGTGAGTTCATTGTGCAAAAACAATTTGTGCTATTACTTTCCCCTTATTCTATCCTATAGTAATGCAATACTGTATATTATATAGTCTTCTGTTGAATACATTTGGTTCAGCTAATAAATTGCATTTAAAATATATTGATTCCTGTAATAATAATTATTTATTCATGTGATATTTATAAATCTGGGTGCGTTTTTGGTTGGAAATCAATGAAACATGGTACTGTATTACCTGGTCTCCCCTGTTTATTGTCACAGCTCATACAATAAAGCAAACACCCATGATAAACTATGCTTTTCTATCTAACGTTAGTAATTGCTGACTCTTTATTCCAACGCTGAGCGAAGAGAACTCTCTGCTCCTCGTCACGGTGCGTCTCAGGTGATTGTTATCACTCTGCCCAAGTAGCAGTGCTTCCCCTTCAGAAAATATAGTATTTATACGGTCAAAAGATGTCTGTGTCTCATATGGCCTTGATATTTGCACACTCTGTGACTATACAAACCACAACATGTAAATAGGAAAACGTTTGCGTTATTTTGTCACTCATTTGGATTAGTATGAAAGCTGCAACCATTCACATCCAGTCTTTGTGCTAAGCTAGGCTAGCGGTGGGTGCGTCAAACAGACTTATAGCACGCACGGAGATGAAAAAGGTATGTATGGACTTATCTAACTCTGGGGGGTAAGGTGAATAGGCTAAAGTCCCAAAAAGTCGGAGTGTTCCTTTAACATCACTGCAAAAAGACATCTAATATAAAATCTATATTTATTCACCTAGTAGTAGGCTATAATCATAAGTATAGATTAGCCTACGTTTTCTGATGAAAATTAGGTCTGCTTTCCTCGGCGTGAATGTTTTGGAATGTTGAAGCTCTGAACGTCGCAAATTCGCGTCGCGGCTGATGTGAATGGTTTTGATGCGAACTATTCTCACGCGAACTATTCGCTTTTTCGTTTCGCTTTTCCGTTACGCGTCCGGTGTGAAAGGGCCTTAAGAGTGAATAATAAGAGCGTTTCATTTGCATGAGAACATATCATTGCATGTTACAGACAGGAGCCAGTTTTGCATTAGAAAGCAGTTCCAGTAGAAAGCTATCATGTAGAAAGGCTGGTTTACATCCATGCTGAATCAACAAACAGCAGAAACACTTCAAAACAGCTTGATTTCAGAGTCAGACAGAGTATAAACCAGCAAAGACATGGTCAGATGAGAGTACAGATGTTAGTCAGAGTAGGTTAAAATGGCAGGCCTCTTCAGTTAGGGTGGGTGAAATGTGTTTGAGGGTAGGGGCAGATGATGCTGGGCCTGTGCTGTAGGGCAGACTGTGATTTGTTGTCACTTCATCTAACTAACAACAACAAAATCACAAGTCTTCCACACAGAAGCAAGCCAGCGTTTACTCCATTCTCCTGGATCCCACTCATTTGCCCCTCTGTAAATTATGTTTGGATTCTATCCCAAATGGAACTAATAAAACAAACCCTTTCGTACACATTTCACAAAAGGAAAAAAAATGCGAAAGGTCAGGCAAAGAGAAGTGCATGAAACAGCAGTCAAATGTATATGAAGCATTAAGCAAGTGTGTAGAACTATTGAAAATACAATTTAGTTCCACATACAAAAGCAAAAAGAGACAGGCAATTTGGATAAGCATTTCAGCACCTTTAAAGAGGCTTTCACACCAGAGAGTTAGGATCTAGCCACCAGGGCAGTCCCCACGAGAACTACATTTTTTCCCTGGGGCTATTTTCCTGGATGCAATCGAACCGCCAGTAGGAACTCTGAAGCTGACACTCTGGTTGTTATGCAGGACTTGTATTTTGATGGCACAGCAGATTTAGACACTGCTGAGAAAGCCAGAACGCGAGCACACAATCCTCTAATTCTCCATCTACATTAGTTTATGATCTGTTCAACAGTCCTATATAATACGTTATTACATAGAAACGTTAAACAAAGAAAGTAAACGGTTTTATAGTATTATAGCGTTTACCGTGTGGTTAATCCCCGATGTCACTAAATGAGCAGAAATACGTAATCACGTTTTGCTTGGACGACTCAAATTCGTGTTGGATTTTCTCAGCGCCTAGACCTTTGGTGTCAGTCCATCTATCGCTGTTTTCCATGTTCATGTAGTTGGTTTGTGGAATGAGTCTACGTAAACTGTTTACACAGCTTTCTAAAAGTGGTTGGTGCCAGTGTTTCGTATGACGTGTTCGGCCAATCAACGTACAGTTCCTTCATTGGTAGTTCCTATTGTGGTGGGTTAGACTCTACTCTGATGTAGGAGCTACTTTAATCCCCACAAAAGCCATTCCTATAACTAAAATAGTTCCCAGTTCCTGCGGTGCGAACATGCCAAAAAGCAGGTACCTTCGCCAATAGCTATAGGAACTATGAAAATGTTTCTCCGGTGCGAAAGCCCCTAACAAAATACAAGACTTAGTATACTTAAGGAAACAAGGATTTGTATAACTGTGCTCAAACCAGGTATGACAATATAAAGCAGATGAAAATCGCTTTTTTTTTTTCGTCCAGGATCGTTATATGAAATCATTAAAGAACCGTAATTGTTAAGTGGAATCAGAACCCACTGAAATCTAATTGGTCCAAAAATCCCATTCTGATTGGCTATGATTCCGCACAGCATTTTCATGAGCACCTGTCGCACCTGGTCAGGACACATGATGGTTAGGTATCAGGATGGGGTTGTGGTAAAGTGATGGAATAGGTGATAGACTTGCCTGTTCTGTAGTAGATACTGGGCATTCTGAATCTGGTCCTGTGTGCCTGTGATGGTAATAATCCGGTCCTCTGAGCCCTCCAGAGGCTCATCTATTTTGATGGATGCTCCCGACTCATGACGAATCTGCTTGATCCTCTGTCCGCCTTTCCCAATGATAGAGCCGGCCAGCTAGAACAAGAGTTGAGAAAAGCTTAAGTAAGTACGATTCAGGGTTATTATGGTATGCTAAAACAATTGATTTGAAGACAGTATTGGAGTTAAATTAAATTAAATAAATATCTGCCAATAACTAAAACAACAAAAATAAATAGTTATTATTCAAAGGCAGTATTTTGGGTTTGAATTAGGGCTGGGTATAGACCTTTATCACCGTCCCCACGTCTTCACATCCGACTCCAAATGGTAGCGGAATCGAATTTCTGCCTGCATTGTTAATGGATTATAACCAATTTTGCCAAGAAAATAAAACTTAGTTGAATTTTATAATAAATGTAATATGTAGTATTATGTGATACCCCAGCATTTATGGGTCTCTTTCATTTTAATATGCACCATTATCCGAGCGATCAAGTTGTCAGGGCTGCCAGATTCGCCACAGTCATGTTATGAATAAGGATCTGCATGCTGCTAAAGTTAATGCCAGAGGAATAGTTATAATGCACTGTTTTAATTTGAGTTTTTTTGTTTTTATTGGTGCAACATGTTCATTCTGATTAATCTCGTATTTTGTCTACAATATAATGCCATCTGATTATTGCACTCAAACTTTGATGATGTCTCATTTAAGAGTTTTTAAAAAAATAAATAAAAAAAATCAACTTTGGGAAGAACTTTTCAACTGTACAATTTTGATACTAATTGATTGTATTAGAAAGTAAAGAAAAACCATTAAAAATGCAAACATTCTTTTTCATCTTTATTTGTAATTAATGGTTATTTGCAATTATGTACTACACATATATATCAGGGGTTCTCAACTCCAGTCCTCGCGACCCACTGCTCTGCATATTGTGTATGTCTCCCTTATTTAACACACCTGATTCAGATCCTCAGCTCGTTAGGATAGACTAATATATGTATAAGCATGTGCGCTCCCCTTTAAATCATGAAATGTGTGTTGGAATAACATTACACCACCTTTTCTGTCATTATACTAGATTAATGATTGTAAACTGGTGTTTTTTGATAAGAAGCTGTGATGAACTGAGCATGTTGTGAATTGGACTGCATTGGCTGAAGATTCAGTAGTGGGAGAACGCTGACAAAGAAACTTCTAATTGAACAGAATTAACAATAAAACCAAACTATACTGTTGTGAAAACAGAAAACAGACAGCGCAAAAAAAGTTATCATAAATAAACATGATTAAATATATAACAATGTGCACTATAATTTCTATTATATTCTATTATAAACAGTATTTAAATAATACCAAAATGGCACTGGTGCTTAGATGTCGGGTCATTTCCCACCCACTTCCTCCCTACTATTTCCACTCATTTAGGTGCACCACCAAAAAGCTGCAAAAACTAAAATCTATCTAATATATATATATATATATATATATATATATATTAATTTAAAATATTGAAGAAATGTTCTTTAAAAATGGTATAAAAGCACACACTATAATAAACTTCTATATATATAAATAAATGTGCATATTTTACACTCACATCTTTAGGGATGGTCACTTGTGTTGTAATAACAGGCCCACCAATGTCGCTGTAAGAACCTCGACCACCTGATGACACAAACATCTTACTGTGATTCAGCCATTTTATAGTTATACGTCAGCCTCTCATTCACACTCTTATACAAGCATAATTAAAATATATAATTCATATTCCATTATCACAGTATCTGACACACTCACCAGATTGGAAGGGCTCCCAAGAAGAATTATTGTCTTCAGGTGAAACAAGAAAAGAAAAGAAGATGGAAAAGGTGATCAAGATATCAGAGCTATGACAGTGAAGGATAGAGAGAAAAGCAGGAAACACTGTGCTATCAGGAGGAGAGCAGTGCTCCATTTGACTGGAGGTAACCTTGAGCTAGTGTGTGTGTGTGTGTGAAGCTGAAAAACACTCACCATATCCACCTCCACTCTGTGTACAACGATGGGGGGGAAAAAGAAAACATGGAGTCAATTCCAAGACCACAAGCATACAATCAAAGCACATGGATAACTCATTTTTCAAGCTCCAAATCTGATGCATACATTTAAAATTAAAGCAATAAACCACGAGGCCATGCAATACAGTGATTTTGCCCTGCTTAAAGGTTTTTAGGTCACCGCTTCACACACGTAACATTCCTAACTACTGTAAAACACTTGTAAGGCTTTGGTTCAAGCGGCCTATAGCTTATAAAAATCTGTGACAACAGCAATATGACAGATACTAGTAAAACTGATTTCTATTGCATTGCAACATTTTCATGGCAATTAAGCATATTTATCCAAATTTTTTATTACCGTAATCACATTCAAAACATTTCGAAATATTTAATTAATTGCATTACAATTTCTGTATTACAATAGTGAGCCCACTGAACAATGAAAACAGAAGGAATAAGTATTATGGTATCAGCAATCAAAGGAGGAAAATTGATTAGTTTGTCATGAATTTGCCAGAGTGCCAAAATCCTTCTAGACTGACTTTTTTTAATCGCAACAAAATATATAGCCGTTATAAAAATAAACTATTCTATAGAATTTATTACACTGTTGATATTAGATGATTGATAGATCACCGATAAATTGATATTATAGAAACAAGACCTGGATGCGTTTTTTTTTTTTTTTTTTTTGGCAAATGGTCCAGCTGAGCATATTGGCATATTAATCCGGCTGAGCATATTATATTGCATGTGCTTGATTCTCTATATGGACAACGACAGGCTTGCCATCTTCCAGAGCGCTCAACTCACTCAGAGCAGCGTTGCACAAAGTTCATTGGCAAGTGTGATGGCTTTCACCTACGTATTTAACTGCTCCTTGGTAACCAAGGCAACAAGTGATTCAAAAATCTGTTGCCAAGCAACAGCAGGCCAAACCAGTGCACTAGGCATAAGAGCTTCACATATGCATCTATTACACTGTCACTTCAGAGAGAAAGAATAAGCCATTACACTTTTTTGTTTCCTGAAAGTGCCCATTAATGACATGAAAAAGACTTTCCTTCACAATGATAAATGACAATTAAGTGATGAGTCTCAGTACAAATGTTACAAAAATACAAATTCACATGCAGATGTTCATTTGTCCTCACCATGCTCTCGTAGCGGTCTCCAGGTCGCCCCCTTCGGTCACTGCTTACAGGAATAAGAGACATGGTTCATTTGATATGCTTGTGGTGGGCATGCATCTGAAACCTCTCATATACACATATTTGTGCAGTCAACGTTAACGAATTAACACATGCAATTTTTTTTCCCTTCAGTTTAACGCGTTAAAAATAATAAACACAATTAATGCTGCATCCATAGGCTAGCTTTACACTTTATGATCCCAGTCTAATTCATGAAAATGCTTTTAAACCATTCAATCGCGAAAAGACAAAAGAGAACACGCTGCATGTGTATTTCCTGTGTGTCACACACACGACGCACAGAAAAACGTGAGCCAGTTTTGTGCGTGTTCTGCGGGTTCTCTTTTGCGCTTAAATATGAATTTATGTGAGGATTGTTTTAAGTTCACTTAAATGAAAAGTTGTTATATTTTTAGAATAATAAATGTTATTGTTTAATAGGTTTCAATTACATTAATGTTGAATGACTATTATCATGTTAAAAAAAATCTATTTCATTGAGACATCATGTAGCTGTATTAGTATCAGTGATACTGGCCTTCATATTGAAGTAAAAAAATATATATAAAATAGTAATACATTTTGTATATTAATTATATTAATATTTATAAAATAAATATTATATATTTAATTAAAATATGAATATTTAAAAAATAAACTAATTTTAATCTAGATTTAAATCTAAAAAGTGCTTAAATATAAAATGTGACTAATAATGATTATTATTACTAAATAAAAATGACTACTATTGTGACAAAATAAAAGAAGGTATTTAAGAATAAATATAATATTTTACAGAAAACCTTTATCTTACGGAAAACTGCAGGGTGCCCTGTTATCATGCAGGCTGTCAGGGACACAGGCGGCCAATAACTATAAATCATTAGCCAGGAACACTTCAGTACACAACTACACTGGAAAAAAACATGGATTATCTTCTCAAATTTGATGTTTACTTCAAATTTCTTTAGCGAGAAGTATTATTATTCATATTTTTACCCAACGTTGGGTAAGGTGAGCATTATAAATGCATGTTTGTTTCATTCATACTGGAAGCCGGAGGGCGACCTCGCGCAGATAGTCCAAAATAAGCCTCACACAAGTAAAACTTATAACTTTCCAGAAAATCCCTAATATGGACAAAGGCATCCAGCTATCACTGTAACTGAAGAAAAAAAGATAGAAAAGCTTTAACTTATTAAACAAAGATAATAAACAAGACTACAACAGTTGTGTACAACAATGTTTTTTCTGTATTCTTCAAGCAATCGCATGTATTTTCATAAGAATTAATTATATTTATAAACACAATAAATGCTAATCGACATTAATTAGATTGTAGAAAAAAAAAATTTAAAAAAAGAAGCTACAAAATAATATAAGCTTGTGATAATGGTAACATGTAATATTTGGCACGTTTTGCTTTTCAAATCCACATCATAAGTGACTCAAACTCACAGCACAGAAACGGAGCAGCATTTACTGAACTGATCAAATCGCTAATCACATTGCCACTCCTCACTATTTCATTTAAAAAAAATGAATATAAAAAACCATGCAGCCATTGCCATTTCATATTTAAGTCAAACCGAATCGAGATTTGTTTTATTTCGATTAATCGTTGCAGTCCTACATAACACAAATATTAAAAATTGAAAAAGGCCATCAGCTTTTAAGTTAAAAAACCCATCTCGAGTCCTTAATTGTCCTTTTATGTTGATTTGCAAACATTTAGTGTGCCAGTAAATTTTCTGCTTTTGTGTTTACTTACCTTGGTCTGTCGTCCATATTGCTGTGATAGCTCTGGTGGGAAAATCTATCACCTCTGGAAACAAAAATGGTGTAATCAATTATTCTGGTATGATTTATGATATTATGTGAAGTGAAATCCTGTAGGTTGTAGAAAACACTTTCTAGTGTAGGTTGCACAATAAGCAACATTCTCTACATACCCTCCTCTAGGTGGTGGTGGTGGGGGCAGAGGCAGATTTCGGGCCCTACTGCCCCCACGTCCTCCTCTCCCTGGTGGGGGTGGAGGTGGTCCACGGCGTGGGCTCATATCATCATAATCTCGTCTGGAAGGGGGCATGGGACGGCCACCACGGCCTGGAGGCATACGATCGAACCCTCCCCGGCCGCGCATGGGGAACCCACCCATAGGCCGTCGACCTCTCTCTTCATACATCATGGTAAAACCGCCATAATCATACGTTTCATCATAAAAGTTTGGGTCATAGGGCTGGGCTCGACCTTTAATAGGAGCCTACAGATAACACAGGACACATATTAGCTTTATTTATGAAGCAAAGTGTTTATCTAAAGAAACTGTGGATGTTGCTACAATGTCAAATGAGAAAACTGTATAATAAAAAAGGGGAAAAAAGTCTCTGTCATCATCTCACCTCTGAAATCAGCTCTAGAATGACCTTGATGCACTCAACGACACGCTCAGGTTTACCACCGACTAACACTACGCGGTCAGTGGAGTGGGGGCAGCATTCCTGGAAGAGCTTGATTGTAGTTTGGGTATTCTTAAAAATGAAAACAATGTCATACATATTTTTGGTTAAGCTGATATAAAAATACCACATCGTAAAATAATGGAACCAGGAAGCTTAAAATATTTATCACAGTGCTTACCTCCCTCAGTTCCTTGATCTTGGCACCTTTGACTCCGATAATGCCTCCGGCCAAACTCTGATGAATCAGCAGACGCAGCTCACAGTCAAAGTCAGTCCCGCTGTAATGCTGATACTACCAAATATACAGAGAAAAAAAAGAACGTTTAAGGACGTGCAAATCAACATACAGTCATATCCACAGCTTCTCTATTATTATTCATTGAAATATTTGATAGATTTCATATTTTTAAAACAGGTAATACATTTTTAGCAATGACAAAGGGCCAATCCCAATTCTACCCCTTACCCCTTCACTTTCCCCTTCCCCTCCGTTTTGCGCGTCCACGTGAAGGGGTAGGGCTGTCCCAATTCTCTTTTGGTCGGAGGGGGAGGGCTAGGGGGAAGGGCCAGATAGCCCTTCAAACGAAGATTTTTCGGGAGCACACTTCAAACGAAGGGGTATGAGAAGTGTCACTGCTAACCCAGGCTGGCTGCCCAAGCGACAAAGTAGACCCATAAATTTAATTATTTGTGGCTTTAATAAGTATTATAACGACAAATAATGATTTGCTTTATGTTACATTCAATATTGTGTTCATATTTACGGTCAGTTTCTTCACAGAAACGTTTGTAAAAAAATCGCTAAAATTACTGTAGTTTGCTAGTGATAGTCCCGCAACATATTTTCGTCGTCTCCGTTGTTTCCTGCGAACTTCACAAGATGCAAGAAAATAGCTGTAACCCACGCGACTGAGATAACAGCAGCTGTCAACGGCATCTTGGAAGTTGTGATAAACATCGGCGCATCTCCTGTGACGTAGGCGCTAGCGACGACTTATAATGACGTTTAACGGAGGCGTAGTGGTGTCCCATTTCTTAGGGGAATATTTTCACCCCTACGCATTGCCACTCTGTTTCAAGGGTCAAGGGGAAGGCGAAGTGGTAGGGCTAGGGGAAAGGGAAGGGGTAAGGGGTAGAATTGGGATTGGCCCAAACACTAATGTACTGTATACAAAGTCTACAGTAGGGATGCACCGATACCACTTTTTTTCAGACCAAGTACACTTACATTTGGGTACTTGCCGATACCAAGTACCGATATGAGTACTTAAAAAATTGTTAGAAGTAATGGTATTATTTTCATCAGATGTTTGACACTTTCTGACTGTAACAAAGTAAATATACAACTTGTATAATCAAATTGCTTGTGTTAAAGGAGCCATTTCTCACCCCTCCAAGCATAGTTTGCAGTCTGCTCTACTTTTATCATCATCGCTCATCTTAAATTATCTCCAAACGGCTGACATTACTCCTCCTCCGACTACCTGCTTAGCTGACAAGGGGCTAGGCTAATGTCACGTTGCCATGAGCATTTTTTTCTCGTGCAAATTCGTTATTTCAAAAGTAGACGTATTCTCATAATAGAAGCGGTGCCCTCGTTTTTCCAGGCACGCCTATGTTCATGGTTGCATAGCAATGAAAGACGCCACGGGAGCGTAAGCGCTTGTGGAAAGAAGGAGTAAGCGGTCTGGCTGCGATTTCCACACATTTTTAGATGCGATATGTGACCGGCCCCTTAAAGTGGTATCGGGTGTGTTTTGGGGTAATGGATATGGACTAAATCCTGCAAAACACCAATTTGGATTTCATAGGGTTTTTAATACCTTCGATAGTGGGTTTGGTATGCTCACCTCCTCCAGTGTAGGGATGATCTTCAGCAGAATTTCACCAATGGTCTCTATATCTGCACTCACACTCAGGATACTGTAGCAGAACATCAAGTGAATTGAAAGATAAAAGCAAAAAAAAGAAAACAAAAAAAAAAAGATACAAAACTTTAGATCCTGAGCCCTGCTGCATAGCAAAAAGCAATAAATAAGGGGAAAATAACACTTTAAACCAAAAGAAAGTAAATTATAAAGAGGACTGCTGAACACATGTTTTAAGTCTTCCAACACTGGACTGAGATGTGGGCAATCGACATGCACTCTCGCACATTCAATTAAAACAGGCCTTGAAGAGATGGGCGACAGTGGAAGGGCTGAGACTGAACAGGCACTGTACGGCTACACGAGCCGAGAAAATGAGAGAGAGCAAGACAGGCCTGCCTACCACTATGCCACCACCAGATCATTTGGGAGAAGAAAGGAAGAAATAAAAATAAAAAAAGTCTCTTGCACTTGACTCTATGGTGCCATCAGCACATCACATTCTCTCAACGACGAGAGAAACTAACAGAAGCAGCAAAAGAACAAGGCGAAGGGAAGGGAAGAATGAGAGATTTTTGCAGATTGAGAACCTGAACGTATGTGGGCTAAGAGAAGGGAAAAAAACAAGGGGAAGGAAATGCAGCACCAGAGAAAAATCAAAGACAACAGTGATGAGTGACAGAGAGGGCTGTGCCAGGGCACTGGCTCAGAATCATGGACAGTGATGTTGTGAACAGTGAGGGAGCTCAGGGGTTGGGGGCAACAAGGACAGAGCAAAAGAGAGATGGGCTTTTCCACAGTTCACCGTCAGTATCATCAGCTATGAAAATAATCATCCAAACTAGGGTTGGGCAGTATAATGATTTATAGGACACGATAACTGCTAGATATTTTGCTATATTATGGCAGCCATTATTGCATGCATTCATGCGATAGTCTGTTTTAAGTTACCAAGAAGTAATGTAAAACACTAGCAATGCACTTTTTCGCAAAACAATGTCGAAAAGGAAATTAAAGTCGCCATGAAGTTTTTTGGCTTTTAGTATGAATATGTTAGCCTTAAGGTTATCTGAATACGTTAGCCTTAAGCACAAAGAGGATCGCATGTTGAGTCGGTGCAGATTACAAAATGTAACGGACCCATTTTAATTATCCACAGATGCTATATTTTAAAGCGACATGGTGACGGTTAGGAGGAGAAACGATTGGAGATTAGGATGAAACTTTGGCTTTATCGAGTTCAACGGCTCTGGCCAAACTGTGATATAAACTGAGTATTTTCTTTTTGAAGTTTACCAAAGGCAGTCTCAAAAACGCGGTTTGAAATCGCCAGTGTTCCTTATGTCACAAACTACAACCAATCCTGTCAAATTAACTATGCTATGAAGCAGGGCAGTCACAAGAGAAGCCAGGTTGTCCTGGTATACTTTTGTGTTGATATGAAAAATATGGTACATTTAGCAATATAGAGAGTGAATTATGTATAAGATGTATATTCCGATGTTATGATGAACAATATGCCTTTCTCCACTGACGTTCTAAGTTGTTAAAAGGGTGTTGACGACGATGACTGATCTTCAATGGCACTATTTATTTATTAAGTATTACTAGTATCACTAATATTCTCCTGATATTTCGATGAAAATTATTTTCCCAAATATTTTAAATGAAAAGCTTGAAAAAATAAATTTTTTAAATTTAAGTAAACTTAAGACAATCCTCATTTAACCCATAATAATTATCATATTTAACTGTACCATAAAGAAATTGAATGTTATAAAACAGTCTGCCCTCCATACATTATAAATGAAATATAGATTAATCCTTATCAACGCTACAAGCATTCTTTAGTCAAGTGCAGATAGTAATTTTCTGTTCCCTCTGTTCTTTAGGTTAACTGAACTGACAGACAGAATTAATGCCCCCTGTCACTTTAAGATCTGTCGCTGCTGACAGGATCTCACGCTTCTCATTCTCTCACTACTATTTACTTCCATTTAAGATTTTATTTAACTCATTTAAAGGTATTGTAGGCTGGAATTTTATTAAAAAAAACTTTCCCAAATTTGTTTAAGCTTTCTGCATATATCAATGCATAATTAAAATATAAGTACTCTGAAAAAGAAAGTATAAAAATCGAGTGTCTGTAGACCTCTCACAACTGTTTTAAAGACAGCTCATTATTTCCATTCACTTCACTTCCTCCCTTCTGGGCTCCTTCCAAAGCCACACCCCCCAAAACACATGAACTCCGACACACTGCATGTGAACAGGTATCTGGATACGCGCAAGTGGGCAGGTCCTGTGTGGCAAAAGGGTGGTTGCCATGGTTGCGAGAGAGTGACAGTTGCCTAGGCCAATCCGATGTTTCGTCCCGGATTGAAATAATGAGCTGCTTTTATTGCAGATTAAACGGTCTAGTCACTCGATTTTTATACTCTTTTTATCAGAGTACTTACATTATAATTATGCATTGATATATACAGAAAGTTAAAACAAATTTGGAAAAAAGTTTTTTTTTATAAAATTACTACCTACACAACACAACCTTTAAGACTGTTCTTGAGAGGATATTCGACAAAATAGACATTGTGGCATACATGTGCGTGTTATTGTTCGTTCAAGCGCGAAATATTCAACTATTTCTTCAACTTCTCGAATATTGAACTCAATTGACGCATTCAAAAGTGTGCCGCCGATGTCACAGTTACATCACGGCACTAGCTGGAGGCAAAACAAAGTGAAAACTGGAGGAGGCCAATACAAACCAGCACAGATTTGGCTACATAATAAGGAGCTTAAATTATTGTTACCATTATTAAATGTCATCTTGTTGTGTTGTTTGGTGAAACAATTGATAAAAAATGAATATGCTGTATCTGGAATTTTTAAAATCGAACCGTAATGTCACTCTTTACATTGTTGTCGCCTCGGCAGAACTGCGGATTGTACACACAAGTCTTGTACGGGACCATATAGGCATCTAAAGATTTATATGCCCTCAGTTTCTCTTTACGATCGGTTTCTCTATAAGGTAGGTATAGAAGTCAGGCCACTCAACCGAGGTAAAGTAACGTTAATCCTGTCAGATCGTCCATGCATTGAGTGAGCGTGTAGGCGGCTACGGGTCGGTCAATCTGGTTCCGTCCGTTAAAAATAACTTTTGGAAATAACAATCACGGTCCTGGACACTAAGTGACCTTACACATTAAGATAAAATCGGATTTTCTCCAGTCATTGTTTAAAAAAAAAAACAAGCTAACAATACTTGCTAACTAGCGTTAGTGAAGCGGCCAGAGGGATCGTTCTGCCTCCACCGAAGCTCCACCCACGAAAAATCGTCACCGTGTTTACCAACTAAAAAGGGGTCTATTTTACAAATCTGAACACAGACTATCCAATCAAATTTAATATGTATAGTTTTATTGTTTTGAATCTTTTGTTTTATAAATGTTAAAGCTGTTTTTGCTATCAGACTAATCTGGTATTTTGGTTTGTATACATTATGTTCCAAATAAAAAGAGAAATAAATACCTTTAGCTTGAAAGTTAAAACATATTTAATTAACTCAATTATCTGAAAAGTGGAATTATATCATGGTCATAAAAATAAATAAATAAAAAAGTTGTTAAATGTGTACCAAAATCACATTATGTTCATACCGCCCACCCCTAATCCACACATTCAGCAGAGACTAATATAAGTGCAGTCTCTCTCCATCTGAAGCAGGAGAAGTGATTGATTACATACAATTCTGTGCAACAAAGAAAGTTCGCAAATTATATTCAAAGACTTAATGGGGGTGTTGGGGGAGGAGAAAAGACATTTAAATATATATATAAATAAATAAATAAAAAAATCAAATGGAACAATACACGTTTCTTAAAAGGGGGGGGGGGGACTATATGTGTGAAAATGTTAAAATGAAACAGAAGGCAGGTTATCAAAGACATGTGTTCTCTTTCTAATCAGGCAGTGAGGCAATAACTGGTGGGACATACCGCTCTGGGCCACTGCTGTCTGGGACTGATACACTGGCATTGTACTGCATTGGTCGTGGAGGTTGGCATTGGGCAGGGGCATTCAATCACATGATGTCAAGTAAGGTGCCCGTTTAAGGAGGGGCACGTTTATGGGCGGGGCCAACCGGGGTGTCAGGTGGGCGGGCGGGCGATCAGGGGCGGAGGTTGGGCCAACATCAAGGTGGGCAACGCAGGAGGGGCAAGTCGATCCAGTACATGGGCAACGGAGGAAGGTGGCCAAAAACAAAAAAAGTAAAGGAGAGGGAAGAGGGGAGAAGGAATACATTTTTAATTGAATACAAGGCTTTACTCAATCTACTGTCCAATTTTTTTTTTTCTTTTGAAGAGACTTGGCAAAGAATGCACAAGAAAAAGGGCTGGACAGATCTAAAGACACTTTTAAATGTAGAACCGCTGGGCAACAGTGGTTCATACAGGACTATGGGTCAGCTCAAGAGTCAAGACATCTGTAATTGGGTTTTCGAAGTGGGGGAGAGTGAAAGAGAATGCCTTCAACAATATAACGTTGAGAAGTACTTCCCCTTTTATACACAGTGTCAAAGACTCACAACATAGCCCCATTTCAGAGAGCTTGTCTGTCCAAATGAGCCAACCTATAGCTATAAAACGGAAGATCTGCCCTCAGGATCAAATGCATTCAAATCTTTGGAGGATTTTAGTGGGATTTTAATGGACGGATTGGTGTCATGAGTTTTGATTTCTGGGATTTCAAATCCGACTGATTCGTGTTTTTGACTGGTAAAGCTGAAATGCTCATGAAAACAACTGTTGGTCAAAGAATGTTGTCAGAAGTCTTGTTAATACTTGACCATTAGAGAACATTGTTTAAAAGCTCATGATAAGCATGCAGCATGTTCTTAATACTCACATCTGTGCGCAAGGCTTTAATGTTCTTGCCTCCCTTTCCAATCACAGCCCCTGCATTCTGAAAACACAGAATGACACTGTTAAAATGTCATTACACTAAAGAAATGGAGAAGAAAAGTGCATGTGTATGGCTTCACTAACTTTGCTCTGGAGAAGCACCCTGAGTTCCACCATTTCATCTGCGTTGCGGGAGCGTTTGAATGCCTGTTCCTCATCCATGTCCTCAGCGGGGCGCTTGCCTGAGGGAATACAAATCTGGCACTTGAGCCTCAGCCACAATTAAGACATTCCTGTTTATCAAACTGCTCGTTGTGAGAGAGTGCCACCATGGAATTCAAAACATATCAGACACTAGTGGATGAGGTTCTCACAAAATTTGAGGACCTACAGTATAGAAAGCAGTTTAAAGAAGTCCAGAGGAGACATCCAGAGAAAATGCTTTTAACAATCATTCATATACACATTTAGTGCTTTAAGCTAAAGATTTTGGGCCAATAGAGTGCAACAGTCAGGATCTGGAAGTAAAAATCCCTTTTTTTTCTTAATCTTATGAATCTTTAAAGACTATTAGACCAATTGTGAGCTCCAGAATTGCTAATCAATGGTATATGCTTTTTGCTGAAGCCATCAATCACTCCACAATTTCAACTCAACTTGCACCAAAAGAACATTTTAGTGCCACCCACTCCCATTAAACACTGCAAACAACACAAAGCCAATCCTCATTGTGTGTGTGTGTGTCGTATACAAATCAAAATCATTTTCATAGGTTTAAATAAAAGCTTTGTTATAAGAGACAATAAAAAACACTTAGTTCAAATTTTTTAAGTAAAAAATTGCGTGGGGTACAGAGGGAGGGGAACGGGATCGGCAAAAGACATAGGAATCAAACTCGGGTCGTCGGAGGCACAGGTGCAGTATATGTCGGTGCTCTAACCACGAGGCTATCACCGCCGACCAAATTCGCATCTTAATTGCAGGTAAAAACAGGGCCTGACTGTCTATGTGTTATGTATAATGTACATCTCTGTCTCTGACAGACAGTATGTTGAAGCCATTTATAATTTGATTGTCATTCAAAATGCTTCATGGGATGGTAGTTCTTTCCTCCATTAAAGTTAAGAACACAATCTTGTTGTACAGGTTGTCTTTTTGTCAGATTTTAGTCATGACTTAACTCTTTAATAGGGATGTGCAAGAGCACCCAATACTTGTACGAGACAGCAACAATCGATCGTGAAAACAATGATCACCATGACTTAAACATCGATGTACAAAAATACTGACGATTAATAATCCAGCAGTGTTATTTTTTCTCGTCATGTCTTAGAAAATGTGCAGGCATTCTGATGAAGCTTGAAACGTTAATTACGATTTGACTCACTTGATAAAGTAGATGAAAATACAATGAAGTGCGAGATGTGTAGTGCCAATCTGCCAAACATAACATTATAATGAGCACACTACAAAATGTTGTGAATTCTTTGTGCTTTAGTTGCCGGTGTTTGTCGCCATGAAAATAAAAAATACTTCCAAAACCAATGGCACAGAAAAAGTGGGTGGGCACTGTTGCACTCTATTAAGAGACTAGGCCTATATACATTACCGTTAGTGTCAATGTTACTGAAAGTGGTCTCTTCTTCCTGCTGATCAATTTTTGTCTCCATTGTCTTCAGTCAGCAGTCAAAATGGAATAGGCTGTCCTCGACGGGTCACTCTAAGAGAAAGTGTGTTGAGTGTTAAAAACAATGCAGAAAATACCATTTTAAGTCCACATGAAATCTATATGTAAAAAATATATATATCTTTATGTAAAGAATACTCAGGATGCATGCACAACATATCGTCTACCATATCTGTATCGGCCAATGTGTTCATTTTTTTATGTTATCGATAACAGTTTTGCTTTTGCTTATAATTCTAGGTTTTTATGTTTTTTGAACTGCCTTCATTGTGGCAGTGATTCAACAAAGTGCTGAACGCATTCTTTAGAAATGTTAGCCCATATTGAGAGGATATCATCTTGCAGTTGTTGTAGATTTGATGTAGACATCCAGGGCCAGAAGCTCCCGTTCCACCACATTCGAAAGATGCTCTATAGGGTTGAGATCTGGTGACTGTGGGGGCCATTTTAGTACAGTGAACCAATTTTGTTCAAGAAACCAATCTGAAATGATTCAAACTTTGTAACATGGTGCATTATCCTGCTGGAAGTAGCCAACAGAGGATGAGTACATGGTGGCCATAAAGGGATGGACATGGTAAGAAACAATGGTCAGGTAGGCCGTGGCATTTAAACATGCCCAATTGGCACTAAGGGGCCTAAAGTGTGCCAAGAAAATATGCCATTCTGTTCACGCCAAATTCTGACTCTACCATCTGAATGTCTCAACAGAAATCGAGACTCATCAGAATAGGCAACAATTTTTTTCCAGTTTTTGGTGAGCTCTTGCAAATTGTCACCTCTTTTTCCTATTTGTTGTGTAGATGAGTGGTACCCAGAGGGGTCTTCTGCTGTTGTAGCCCATCCACCTCAAAGTTGTGCATATTGTGGCTTCACAAATGCTTTGCTGCATACCTCGGTTGTAACGAGTGGTTATTTCAGTCAAAGTTGCTCTTCTATCAGCTTGAATAAGTCGGCCCATTCTCCTCTGACCTCTAGCATCAACAAGGTATTTTCGCCCACAGGACTGCAGCATACTGGATGTTTTTCCCTTTTCACACCATTCTTTGTAAACCATAGAAATGGTTCTATGTGAAAATCCCAGTAACTGAGCAGATTGTGAAATACTCAGACCAGTTCGTCTGGCACCAAAAACAATGCCACGCTCAAAATTGCTTAAACCACCTTTCTTTTCCATTCTGACATTCATTGATTGTCTTGAGATTGTCTTGACCAGGACCACACCCCTAAATCCATTGAGAAATTGAACAGGTGTTCATAATAATCCTTTAGGTGAGTGGGTCAAACTACCGGTCAAAAACCGGTCGCACACTACCGGTCAAAAGTTTTAGATCGGTAAGACTTCTTATGTTTTTAAAAGAAGTCTCTTCTGCTCCCCAAGGCTGCAATTATTTGATAAAAAAATACAACAACAAAAAAACAGAAATATTGTGAAATATTATTACAATTTAAAACAGCGGTTTTCTATGTGAACATATAGTGAAGTGTAACTTATTCCTGTGATCAAAGCTGAATATACAGCATCATTACTCCAGTCTTCAGTGTCACATGATCCTACAGAAATTATTATAATATGATGCTCAAGAAACGTTTAGGATATGGTCCATGTTGAAAACAGTTTTTTACATTTTTATTTCAGGATTCTTTGATGAATAGAAAGTTCAAAAGAACACAATTGATCTGAAATGGAAAGCTTTTGTAACATTGGGGTCAGTAAGAATTTATTTTTTATTTTTGGGGGAACGAACTTAGAAAATACTTTTATTCATCAAGGATGAGTTAAATTGATCAAAAGTTACAGTAAAGACATTTATAATGTTAGAAAAGATTATATTTTAAATAAATTCTTTTCTTTTGAACTTTCTATTCATTATAGAATTTTTTTGGGGGGAAATGGTACACGACTGTTTTCAACATTACAACATAAATAATAATTTATGTGTTTTGAGCATAAAATCAGCATATTAGAATGATTTCTGAAGGATCATGTGACACTGAAAACTGATGTGTAATCAGCAACAGTTATGATGTTGAAAATTCAGCTTTCAAATTACATTTTAAAATATATTAAAATAGAAAACAGTCATTTTAAATTGTCATAATAGTTCAGAATATTACTGTTTGTCATTTATTTTTCATCAAATAAAGCAGCCTTGGTGAGCAGAAGAGACTTAATTTAAAACATAAAAAAAATCTTACTGATCTAAAACTTTTGACCGGTAGCGTATATATTTTATATACTATATACACACACATATACGCGCACACACACTTAAAACTTCTCATATCAGATACGTTTGCTTGGTCAACGTGGTAGTAAAACACTTACCGGTGATCGTCTTTAGCTTCAGTGCATGCAGCTCAAACAACTGCTAACTTTAGTTTACCAGTGTTCGTTTGCTCATCAGCGCACACAGCCAAGTGCGGATATTTGAAACAGTAGCCCAGCTAATATTACTAATATGTTTAGCTAATATGTTTCTTTTTAATGATAATTATTAATAATAACAACAAGCACTCATTTTAGCACTCAACAAGCACTCTCACATTATTTTTGATCAACAATATGAGATTTAATTAAAAAAAAGATTTAATTAATTAAATTATTCTCTACACATAGGTCATTCCATTTTATTTATTAGTGGCACATAAATTGATTCTTTATGTGCAAGTAATTCTGTCCAATGACTTGTTTGCATTATTTAGACATCATCTTATTTAGTTGTATGGCAATAGATTTATTTTGTAATAAAGAAAGTTGGCAATAGCAGTGTCAAATTAATTTGAAAAATTAAGGAATACATTGGTTCAAACTAGGCTACTGTATTGTATAGGTTTGTATATGTTTGTAAGTGCTTGGGACATGGCATTGGCCAAAATCGGCACATCCCTAATGAACACACTTTCCTTGGTAATAGCTTGTTCCATATAAAATATGACTTTCAGCTGTTGTCAACAAGGGTTTAATTCTCTCAACCCCCCCCCCCCCCCCCCATCCACCTGTCAGTGGTTCTGATTTATGTGGCAATCTAACACCGTATCAGAATCGTACAACATTCAAGTAAAAGTCCTTAAAATCAAGAATTAAAATGTATTGATTATACGAAAAAATATGCAAAACTGTTGCATATTGTTTGTGTTTGACTGTCTGGACTAATGGTCTTTGACAACCACAGAAAATACAGGAAGTGTTTTCTCGTGAGTCCAGTATAGGAAGAGATAAGCCTGTTTATTCTTTCATCCTAACTACACATGATAACATGGTTAGTTCCATTATTAGCGCCTTACACCATTATTTCCCAGAATAAACTAGTTGAAAACCACTGATACAGAGACAACTTTTCACAATCCAATCATTTCCAGATTAATAAAAACCAAATCCTGTCCTATAGTTTTATCCGGTTCAGTGTTCACTCTAAGATTTGTTATTTTAGGCAGTCAAACAAGTCGGTGTCTGTACCATGGGACAGTATTAGTATTTACTATGGTACTGAATATAATAACCTTTTTCTTGCACAATGTTATTTGCATGGTAATTTATAGAATACGATCGATGAAATTACCACGGTGTATGTCTACAAAAATGGCATTATACCATGATACCTGTTATTTTTCTTGTATGATAAAATACAACTATGTAAGGCATACGGATACATATAAAGCAAATACA
The DNA here is from genome assembly GCF_988280905.1 of Pimephales promelas. Classification (NCBI taxonomy): domain Eukaryota; kingdom Metazoa; phylum Chordata; class Actinopteri; order Cypriniformes; family Leuciscidae; genus Pimephales; species Pimephales promelas. Next base: position 10,445,969 of record NC_142772.1, on the reverse strand, counting down.
AACAAGGTCTACAAGAAAGAAAGCAATTAGAAGACATTCTAAATCAATTAATTTGATCAAACACAAGACCATTTAAACGCAAGGTGAATTTTGGGACCTGACGTTAACTAATATTCACACTGGTTATAAGGACTAGTTTAGGGCTGTGTCAAGGCCCGGTGCTTCAAAATGGTGCGCAAGTAACGTTAGCATTTAGCCAGCTAGCCTTCCAGTTACAGTTACCATAACAGTACAAGCCTTCACTAATTGACAACACAGCTGCATTTACTGAACTTCACAAGAGAAATGCATGTCAATTTTGCGGACTTTAACAAGAACATCTGTCTGAACATTTTTGCACAAACGTCCTATTTTTGCACAAACGATCTATGGGCACAAAATGGCTTGTAAAATGACAACACGGTTAAGTTAGACCATTTAACTTTCCTCTTTTAATATACAGTTTGTTTCTGCGTGCAAGACTCTGCTTTAGGTTCATAGTATGAGGAAAATTATTAACTGTTGACTGTTGCGACTGAAGAGCAGGAAACTCTCCATTTTGAAAAGGCTCGTCTTAGCAAGCTAGGAGGCTAATTTACAGAACGGCGACGTATTTAATGGTCTAATAATTACCCTTCGACATTTCTGTTATTTATTATTCCAAGAAATAACAGCACAATTTCCAACGGAAGTGTCTTTGTAGGAATGTGGTTCAAAATATTTAACAAACCTGCAGGCAGCCCTTCCGTCACACCAATTTTCGCCCGAAATTTCTGCGCCTTCTACCTTGATTTCATTGTAGGTTTACGTGCAATTTTTTAGCTTCGTGATTGGCTATGCCAGATTTAAACGCGCAGCTGTATTGGTTAAAAAGACTGTCAATATAAGGGCTAACAATCTAATTGGGTAGCGAGTCTGTCAGCCTTGTGATGTATATTGCCCCGCCCCTTAGCAGGCTATCGTCATAGCAACTGAGAAGCGCTGTAGTTGTCTAACAGCTTGGTATCATTTATCATAAATATAATAGGCAATTTATAATTTGTTTTATATACATATAAATTTACTGTCGATCAAGGTGCACGCTCTCATGTCTTTCACATTAGACTGTTTTGGTGAACACTGTATTGCAAAAAATAATGGGCTACAAAACCCAGTAAAACAGATTTAGACCGATACGAATTAGGACATATCTTGTAAGTTACAGATGCCTCTTTTTACGACCAAAAGGGTGGCTTTAATGGCAGGAATGTAATCATTTGTGCAGCTCACATGACATTGACCGTGATAAAAAATGTTCTGCCTAATGTATTTGTCGCCCTCTCCTGGTAAAAAAATATAACAGGCCGTCGCCTTTTACTTCATCTTTTGGCTTGTGCTGTAGTAATTTCCTAAACCAAGGGCCCTCAGTGTACACATGCTGAAATGTTCATATCTATTGTGCAGATGGACTCTTAACCTCTCTCCCAAGATAAAGACGGATGCTTAATGTGAGATTCAAACGCGCATTTTCCGAATTCATCATATAGGCTAGGCCTAGCGCTCGCGCCATACTCTTCAGTTCACATAAACTGATATTTTGGTAAACACCCCAAACAAAGTAATATAATTTATAATTTATTGCTAATATTATTTCGTCTTCCTGTCATAGACTACACTGCGATTGGAATGCAAGACTCGCATCAGTTAAAAAAAAAAAACATCCTGGCATTTTTGTTTAGTAATTATTTTTGTAGATGCAGCCCATCTTGTGCGTCAAACAGCACGTCACACTCTGGTAATGGCTATTCATGAAGTTGTGGTAGGATTGCTGAAAAGAGGATGGAAAAGCAACACAGCCAGCTCATACTGAACTGTTAAACAGACGAACAAATGAAAACAATCAAGCAATTTCCCAAATGACTCGATATAAAAACCATATTTGACAACCTATACCAATCTCCTCGTCCCTGTCAATATGCATCTCCCAAACATAGCCCCTTGACAACATAGGTGATCAATTATTGCCGATATGACATCGCTGAGAGCATCTTTAACGTCCCCCTCCACATGTAATTACAGCGATGGCTGAGGGAGATGCGGTCGGTAATCAATAGGCGCTTGCAGGTACGCGCTGCTGCCTCTTCACACGCGCGCGCACACGCACACTGTCTCGCTTGTTTTCTTCCTCAGCGCTGGATGTGAGACGTCAGCGTCACCACCGCAGCCCGTAGACACACACAGCCTGCGGCCACACGTTTTACCACCGCGTCTGGAAGAAGCGAAGCCCGGATAGCGCAACATATTGGCACGCGAACATTTCCCCGTTGCGTTATCACCTTTCTGCGGAGACCAGAAAAGGCCACTCCATGACAGTCTCGCGTCGCGCACAACGTCTTTGCGCATCCCACAGCAGCGGCGTCTCATCTCGGAATTGCTGAAAATACTACGAGACATTATACAACAGTGAATGCATCGCGCTAGACCTGCTATGGCCACAGGGGTTCATGGAATGGCTCGCTGGGGGTTGTGTGGGGTTTTATTCGGGCTGCTGAGGCTCAGCTCGGCTTGTCCGGTGTCGTGCTTTTGCAATGCCTCGAGGATCTCGTGTATCGATCAAGAACCGGGGATTGAGGATTTCCCTGTCTTGGTGCCAGAGTCTGATATGGAAAACATTACGGATATGTAAGTGCAGTGTTTTAGTGAGAAATAAACCGGGAGACCTGCTTCTCCAGCTTCACGGATGCGTGAAGGAAAAAAAAAAAAAAAAAAAACATGCGCGTGTGTTTGTGAGCGTGTGCGCGTGAGGTGTGTGGGTAGATTCCTCAATTCGTCGAGGGACAAAATAAGTTTAGTGCAGTGCTATTCCATGACATCCACAGCCTGACCATTTCAGCCACCGCTACGAGCATGTGTGGAGTTTGCTACGATCATTCAGGGCGTGCATACGAGCTCTTGACATCAAACAAGACCATAGGGTGACATGCAACAGACATCATGTCGTGTGTGAGAGAGGATGAGAGCGGTTGAAGGGAAGGTGTCGGGGACACGGACGGTAGCCTATACAAGCAAAGTTGACATAATAGCATAAGGTTTTTTTATTTATAAAGGTGATCAGTCAGAGAATAATTTAGTGGGGCTGCTGCTGACTCACCTCGACTGACTTTCTAGCACAAAAAAAATAGAAAACACAATCGGCTTACACTCAAATGTATAAATCGGCCACATAACGACATAACTTAACTCTTTTAGATGCATATCGGTGAAGATACAGCGTCCGCTTCACAGAAATTTAAATCAGTGATGATCTGATATGCATTAGGCAGCACTGACTGGCTTGAGAGACCGTCAAATGTCTTGATGCTGGGAGAAAAATGCCCTTTAGGCCTGCCGTGAGGGAAACGCTTATAAACTGCTGATATTTCCGAATAAAATTCAGTTTTACTCGAACATTATTCCATTAATTGTTGTGTACAGGCTAGTTGGGGAGTTGTCTAACGTGTCCGCAGAGCAATAGGCATCGGCGCCTACGCAAATATGTCACTCCGTTTCCACGACAACGGCTCACTGGACGCACTCCAGGCATGTGCGCGCGCTGTAGTGAAATCATGGCCTTTTCACGCGCACCTTTATTAACTTGTTCATATGGTGACAGTTGATGTCAAATAAGCGTGCGTCTATGTTAGCTGTCTCTGAAAAGAGAACTGCCTGTTGATATTTTCATTTTTGCTTTAATTTTATAATCACTGTTTGTGCGCCCTGAAAACAGCTGGCTTGAATGTTAGAGACCGGGGGCAATTGTAACAGGGGCCAATTGTAACACATTCAATTCCTTCAATCAGAAACAAGCTAGAGTGATATCACTTATACATGCCCAGTAGGATTCTCTCTATATCTGTGGAAAAGAAGCGAGAGATTTTCAACTTTAGCAGAAGTTAACAACAAACTGATTTTGAGGTATGGAAGTTATTTTTTTTTTAATGTAGCCAATACAATATTTTTCTTCTGCTGTCTAAAATTTAGATGTCTGTGAATTTAAACTTATATACATTTGATTTTATCCCTATAGGTTATTGAATAAAAACGAACATGAACAATATATGGCTACAGTATCGGGGGCAATTGTAACACTGTGTTACAATTGCTGTTACAATTGCCCCTGAGCCACAAGGACCATTGTAATAAGCTTGTCTGTGTGTGTTGACATACTTTTCTGTTAAAAAATGAACATATTTCACCAAATTCTATTATAAAACTTTTTTATTCTATTGTAAAAAAAAATAAAAAATTAAAGGGTGTATTAAAATAAATGTTTGTTCCAGTATTAACAAAGTAAACTTTTATTTTTTGAATGCGTGTGATGCCTGACATCTAAAAGAATTTGAACCATATACAAAAAAACTCTTAAGTAACATATTAAATACAACAGCAGTAAAGTGATTACTTGTAGGCTTTTACTTGAGATAAAGTAGGTTAATAGGAGTTATTTCTCAGTGTTACAAATGCCCCCACACACTGTTACAACTGCCCCCATGGCGGCATTTTGCATTTAATTAAATATTTTAGTCTTGTTCTTATACGTGAAAATATATAAATTGTATTATGAATTACTGCACATATATATGTTTCTTGTATCAAAAGATGGCTAGTCTATCTCAAGTAGTTTGTGAGTTATTAATTAAGGAAAATGTAAAATATGTTACAATTGCCCCTGGTCTCCCCTATTTGTTAGACGCGTAGCTACCTTGTTACTGTATATTGTGTTTTCATATAATATTACGGAAACAAATTAATTAGCAAATCAGTTGATATCATTATTTTCTTGAAAATAGACTGCAATATAAATACCAGCCTGTACGTTTTTGTAAGGTCAATATTCGCTGAAAACAATTGACTTTATTAATTATATAGTTACCTATAGTTCATATATTCTAATACTGAAACTTACTAATAAAAAAGTAACAAAAATACAATCAAAATGAGTTTTTTATAAGGTACCATGGTAATAACATAGAAGTTCTTTGAAGTAAGTAATAGCATTCAAAGGTTTAGTCAGTAGGATTTTTTTTAAAGAAATTAATAGGCCTACTTTTATTCAGCAAGAATGATTGAAATTGATCGAAATTGACAATAAAGCCATTGTTACTTATTTTCATTGAACTTTCTATTCATCAAAGAATTCTTTTACTGTTTTCACCTGAGTAATAAGCAGCACAACTGTTTTCAGCACTGATAATTATTTTTTTAATTCAGATGCTGAAAATTCAGCTTTGCCATCACAGGATTAATTTACAAGGAATATTGTTAAAATAGAAAATAGTTATTTTAAATTGTAAAACTATTTCACAATATTACTATTTTTACTGAATTTTAATCAAATAAATGCAGCCCTGGCTAGCATAAGAGACTTATTTGATCAACTTTAAAAATAATAACAACATAAAAAAACAACTTTTTAACAATAGTGTATAAATCACAGTACTATGGTACAACTTTGTTTTTTAACATGAAATTTCCATGATAGTTAAATTAAAATATCATTATACAAAGATGAGAATCATGTTCAATAAATCATGATGCTATTGTGGTATATTCATCAATGTACTACAGCACATTTGTAAGGTAATCATTCCGTTTGCTTTCCACAGCTATATCTCAAATCAAAAAAGGCTTTTTACAATTAACGAGGACCATATGAAATTCTACTCGAATCTCAGGAATTTGTGAGTATTTGATATTTTAATAAAATATTGACAATTTATGGAAGAGCAGGACTTATGTGAGCATTTACTGTCTCCCACAGAACAGTGACCAATACTCACCTTACATATGTATCTACATTGGCCTTCTTCAACAATTCTAAACTTCAATATCTGTGAGTCTATTTTTTTAAAAGCTTAATTGAAATGTAATTATTTAGCAAATCTGTGATGTTTTCAAAGAAATCTTTACTTTCAAGTAATTGAGTCTTTTTTTTCTATCTATAGGAATCTCAGAGGCAATAACTTATCAACACTCTCCTGGATGGCAATTCGTAATTCAAACTTGTCGACTTTGTAAGATCTTCTTTTCAATAATAACACATACAAAACTATGTACAGTGGGCTGTTTGTGCATCATACAAAGCAGCCTTAGGTTTCTGAATCTGTTTGGCTTTTCTATAGGTTGCTCTCTGGTAACCCTTTGCAATGTGCATGTGAAAACATCTGGATCAAAGTCTGGTTGGATGATAGTGAGAGAGAGGGTCTGCAGTGTCGACTAGAAGGAGGAGGGGCTAAATCCCTCTCTAGACTCACTCTACCATCATGTGGTAATGGAACTCAAACACTTAATGCACATCTAATTTGCACAGTTTGTGGTAAGAAGTATTAAAGCATAGTTCTTAAAAAACGTTGCATTTCTGTCCTTATTTCAGAGTATCCACGTGTCGATGTCATCCCTGCTGTCGTTAGTCAAATGGCAGGAAGTGATGCTACTGTGATATGCAGCAGCGTGTCTGGATCCCCGACCCCTGAGCTATCCTGGAGCTTAAATTCTAGTGATCACCCTCCTCTCTCAACCAGCCATGAGGTAACACCCTGTTTGCCCTTTAAGTATAAAGCTAGTTGGAATAGCAAACTCTTACTGTTTTTGCAGTATGCATATTGCAGTCAGCAAAGAAAAACATTGTGTGCAATATTGTATCCCACAATGGAATGCACTTTATACTTCACATTCCAATTTTTGTTAACAGATGTAATTATAACCATGACTTTAAAGGGGCACTTGGCAACTCTAGTCACTTCTTCGCTGATTTTCACTTCTGTTGTCTCGCGTGTTCTCCTCAGCGCCCCCTACAGCTGGGTGTCATATATTTCACAACACTGTCATAAGTCACGTTTCCACCGCAGGAACTTTCCCCAGGAACTAGGAAATTTGGGGTGGTACTCGGGTGTGTTTACCCCCCAGAAAGTCCCTGCTGGTGAGGTAGTACTTTTTCAGTGTTCGGGAACTTTCGGGGTGGGACTTGTGCTCTGAACATGCTGATTGGTTCTTACCACTTGTTCTTTCTGCTCGATGGCAGCATTCGTCCCATCCGTCTCACGGTCAATGTCAGCTGATGTCCGCGGTGTAAACGCAGTAAGCAAGCGGTCTGGGGCAAAAAAAGTTCCAATGAAAAAAGTTCCTGGGACAAATAGTTCTTGGTAATTGCGGTGGAAACGCGGCTATAAAGAAACTCACTTGCGGCACCTTCCTCTCGCTTTCTACTGCTGCTCATGTGCTTCTGTTTTTATCGGAGCCGGCCAACTCTATCGTGTGGAGCTGTCTACCGAGTGGGTAATACATCACACACAGTATCATAGAATTATGTTGAATTGACCCTTCGCTTAGCCACGCCCGAAAACCGCCACTGGCCAATCATGTCTTAGCAACCGTAACTATGCGCGGGAGGTCTGGCAAGCTTTCGAACGAGGGAAACACGCTGAAGCATTGTGCGTATGGATTGTGCAAATCTGATACCAGTATACTAAAAGTTTGGACGGGGGAGAGGAATTGTTTTCCTTCCAGAAAATCTAAAAGCCAAGGGGAGAAATGATTGGCGTGATCTAGCGTCTATGTGAGAGACCCATTCACAACTACTGGTAAATGTCGACATGCTTAACAAAAACACCTATTGCTTGGAAATATTGACGGTTCTTTGGTCATAATGATATAACGTAAAATAAGATGATTAAAGAGACAAGACAAAGGCTCACTGACATACTTTAAAATATATTTCAGCATTTTGTTAATCGACGTTAACGTTACCCCTTACTAACTAAGTAGCCTAACTTAACCCAATCCGATCATGGCTCTCCCGGTATTAGTCTTATTCCACAAGATTTATTGATAAGCTGTTTGATTTATAATTATAAAGATTATTTTCACATACCCTGCTGTGTATGAACATAGCTGTTCCTCAATTTGTGTTTCCCATTTGAACGGTCAGCGTATGAGGCGCTGCTGCTTGCGCTGGGACTATAACTTAGGCTTTAACTTCAATTTTCAAGAAATGATTCTCTAATCGGTTGTATATAATGTCATGAATATATCCCTCGAATGCATACTGTAGTCCCCTTTGTCTTGCTCTCTCAGATATTTCACTTGTTCGCCGAAAATTTCTAATTATCTCATTGAAATGTCTGACACCGGGTGCATCCACACTATAATAGATGGGCCAGCCGCGAAAGCTTGACAGGCGTAGCAACAGTAACTAGGGAGGGCGGGGCTTAGCGAAGGGTCAATTGCCATGAAGCAGCTCGTGTTTCTCGCTCATTCTCGCTTCTCACAAGACTTCTATTTCCAACTTACCGGGACCTTAGTCCTCATGTTGCAAGGTTGGTTTTCCACCTGGAGACGCTGGGGGGAACGGGGAAAGCCCCCATTCTCTCCTGAACAGGTTATTGAACAGGTTATTGAACCATTCAAATGATTTCTAAACAGTTTTATTAAGTTGGAATAGTTGCCAAGTGCCCCTTTAAAGGGGTTATGACATAAGAAATAAATTTGGAGGATCCCTCTGGAAACAAGTGGATGGTCTTGATTCGTGTCAAAGGATTATTTGTTTGTATGAAGAATTTTGCTTTGTAAATGAGGCACATTGTAATGTAGAGTTCCCAAAGAAACTTTTGTTGAAAGATGAAGCAGCCAACTCTATAGAGCATCACAGTCCCGCCCACAGCCCGAGAGAGCGCTGGTGCCGGAAGTAAATTTCCCATTCATTTCTCCCATTGACATTTTGTAAAATCCATATCTAAAGAGTATTAGAGCATGTCTGAGGATAATCAGCTACGGCTAAACTCATAAGCATACAACACATCATTTCGAGTGAAAAAACGAAGAGAAAATCCCCAAAAAGTCGAGGGTACAAGCCTGTGTACATATTTTCATTTCCGAGCAAAGGAACTACTCCTCCCATAAACCACCGCGCCTCAGTGAAGTCGTCTGAAAGCCACCGTGAAAGAGCCTCCAGTGAATTTTATATAGTGAATGTGCAGGGAAACTCATTTCATTTTTTTGCAGCTCGACATGCAAAAACATTGAGTATCTGGCTCGCTCATCAGCTAAGCTGTGGCAACTGCACATCCAATGGCGTGCGGGCGTCTCAGAAGTGTGACCAATGAACTTAGCCCTACGTCATTACGTGATCTTCAGTCTTCACGTACCTTTGCGGGGTTTCAGACACGTGACACGACTTCCACCAATCAGATGCATCACTGTTGGATTGTGGGATTGTTCAGGATTGTGGGTAATGAAGTACTTATCCAATACATCACGAATAAAAGGCATTTATCTTAAAACAAGGTTAGTGCCCCATGAACTTTTGGCGTTTATATGAGCATATGCAATCGCTTAGTAGCTGGTTTTAAGTCTACGATATATGGTTACCAGTGGCGGCTGCTGGTCTTTCAAAGAGGGGAAGCTCTTTTTTCTTCTTCTTTTTTTTTAAACTCGACTGTCAGGTGTGGGGATGGTGAAAAGAGCGAGGATTCGATGCAGAGTTGATGGGCTTTATTTTATTGATAAAAACAAACAAAAAACAAACAAGGGGAATAAATTGGGAGCAAAAAAGGCAGGTAACGAGGGAGGACAGGTGGGGCAAAATAACTAATAATCAGGAAACAAGATGGGAGTCACAATGACAGGAAAGCACATATGGCACAACAAACACATGACAAGCACAAGCCATGTGCTCATACCAAACATGACAAAAACACATGACCAATAAAACAAATTAAAAAGCAATTGTGCTCACACAAAATGAGACCTGAAGAACGATGAGAACACTCATAAGCAGGCATGTACTGGCCATCGGGACTACCGGGACATTCCCGGTGGGCCGCGGTCTGGTTGGGCCGGTGTCGTGCCAAGGTACTTACCCCTGAAAGGAAGTGTATCCCCGGTCGCGGGAGCGCGCACGCATTCAGCAGGAGGTGTGTCATTACTTTGTCCAAGATGAATTAAACTATAACACGTGAATTGTTTAAGTCATCGTTTTACTGTTGTTGTTGTTTTGTTTTTTTTTATCGACGAGGTTTAGCAAAGACAGATATCATGTGGCCCATCAAAAACTAATTATTTTGTGGGCAAACGATCTAGCTTCATGCACGGAATGGATCAATTCTCACGAGAATGTACTGAAAAACTAAGACGACCATATCGTTTCACAAGCAAACAGCCCGTGGATATAAAATTGTTCTTACCCCCCCCCCCCTCCTCCTCCTTCCATGGTGAATTATTACCAAAATCATTCAATAATGCATTGCACTTATACATAGGCAAACAACGATTTTACCGATGATGGCCTATCATCAAGTGTTTTATTTTATGAATACTGTACATCATGTCTAATAACAGCAGTGAATATGAACACATTTCCTATTTCCTGACTAAAGTTATAGTGGGATACAGATTTTTTCAGACCGTATTTTCGACCTGCCAAAATATGTACCCCCCCCCTAAAATCTACAGGTGATGGCCTATCATCTAGTGTTTTATTTTATGAATACTGTACATCATGTCTAATAACAGCAGTGAATATGAACACATTTCTTGTTTTCTGACAAAAGTTATAGTGGGATACAGATTTTTTCAGACCGTATTTTCGACCTGCCAAAATATGTATCCCCCCCCCCCAAAATCTACAGGTGATGGCCTATCATCTAGTGTTTTATTTTATGAATACTGTACATCATGTCTAATAACAGCAGTGAATATGAACACATTTCCTATTTCCTGACTAAAGTTATAGTGGGATACAGATTTTTTCAGACCGTATTTTCGACCTGCCAAAATATGTACCCCCCCCCCCCCCTAAAATCTACAGGTGATGGCCTATCATCTAGTGTTTTATTTTATGAATACTGTACATCATGTCTAATAACAGCAGTGAATATGAACACATTTCCTATTTCCTGACTAAAGTTATAGTGGGATACAGATTTTTTCAGACCGTATTTTCGACCTGCCAAAATATGTATCCCCCCCCCCTAAAATCTACAGGTGATGGCCTATCATCTAGTGTTTTATTTTATGAATACTGTACATCATGTCTAATAACAGCAGTGAATATGAACACATTTCCTATTTCCTGACTAAAGTTATAGTGGGATACAGATTTTTTCAGACCGTATTTTCGACCTGCCAAAATATGTATCCCCCCCCCAAAATCTACAGGTGATGGCCTATCATCTAGTGTTTTATTTTATGAATACTGTACATCATGTCTAATAACAGCAGTGAATATGAACACATTTCCTATTTCCTGACTAAAGTTATAGTGGGATACAGATTTTTTCAGACCGTATTTTCGACCTGCCAAAATATGTATCCCCCCCCCTAAAATCTACAGGTGATGGCCTATAATCTAGTGTTTTATTTTATGAATACTGTACATCATGTCAAATAACAGCAGTGAATATGAACACATTTCCTATTTCCTGACTAAAGTTATAGTGGGATACAGATTTTTTCAGACCGTATTTTCGACCTGCCAAAATATGTATCCCCCCCCCCAAAATCTACAGGTGATGGCCTATCATCTAGTGTTTTATTTTATGAATACTGTACATCATGTCTAATAACAGCAGTGAATATGAACACATTTCCTATTTCCTGACTAAAGTTATAGTGGGATACAGATTTTTTCAGACCGTATTTTCGACCTGCCAAAATATGTATCCCCCCCCCCTAAAATCTACAGGTGATGGCCTATAATCTAGTGTTTTATTTTATGAATACTGTACATCATGTCAAATAACAGCAGTGAATATGAACACATTTCCTATTTCCTGACTAAAGTTATAGTGGGATACAGATTTTTTCAGACCGTATTTTCGACCTGCCAAAATATGTATCCCCCCCCCCAAAATCTACAGGTGATGGCCTATCATCTAGTGTTTTATTTTATGAATACTGTACATCATGTCAAATAACAGCAGTGAATATGAACACATTTCCTATTTCCTGACTAAAGTTATAGTGGGATACAGATTTTTTCAGACCGTATTTTCGACCTGCCAAAATATGTATCCCCCCCCCCAAAATCTACAGGTGATGGCCTATCATCTAGTGTTTTATTTTATGAATACTGTACATCATGTCTAATAACAGCAGTGAATATGAACACATTTCTTGTTTTCTGACAAAAGTTATAGTGGGATACAGATTTTTTCAGACCGTATTTTCGACCTGCCAAAATATGTACCCCCCCCCCCCCCCTAAAATCTACAGGTGATGGCCTATCATCTAGTGTTTTATTTTATGAATACTGTACATCATGTCTAATAACAGCAGTGAATATGAACACATTTCTTGTTTTCTGACAAAAGTTATAGTGGGATACAGATTTTTTCAGACCGTATTTTCGACCTGCCAAAATATGTATCCCCCCCCCCCCCTAAAATCTACAGGTGATGGCCTATCATCTAGCGTTTTATTTTATGAATACTGTACATCATGTCAAATAACAGCAGTGAATATGAACACATTTCCTATTTCCTGACTAAAGTTATAGTGGGATACAGATTTTTTCAGACCGTATTTTCGACCTGCCAAAATATGTATCCCCCCCCCCAAAATCTACAGGTGATGGCCTATCATCTAGTGTTTTATTTTATGAATACTGTACATCATGTCAAATAACAGCAGTGAATATGAACACATTTCCTATTTCCTGACTAAAGTTATAGTGGGATACAGATTTTTTCAGACCGTATTTTCGACCTGCCAAAATATGTATCCCCCCCCCCAAAATCTACAGGTGATGGCCTATCATCTAGTGTTTTATTTTATGAATACTGTACATCATGTCTAATAACAGCAGTGAATATGAACACATTTCTTGTTTTCTGACAAAAGTTATAGTGGGATACAGATTTTTTCAGACCGTATTTTCGACCTGCCAAAATATGTACCCCCCCCCCCCCCCTAAAATCTACAGGTGATGGCCTATCATCTAGTGTTTTATTTTATGAATACTGTACATCATGTCTAATAACAGCAGTGAATATGAACACATTTCTTGTTTTCTGACAAAAGTTATAGTGGGATACAGATTTTTTCAGACCGTATTTTCGACCTGCCAAAATATGTACCCCCCCCCCCCCCCCCCCTAAAATCTACAGGTGATGGCCTATCATCTAGTGTTTTATTTTATGAATACTGTACATCATGTCTAATAACAGCAGTGAATATGAACACATTTCTTGTTTTCTGACAAAAGTTATAGTGGGATACAGATTTTTTCAGACCGTATTTTCGACCTGCCAAAATATGTATCCCCCCCCCCAAAATCTACAGGTGATGGCCTATAATCTAGTGTTTTATTTTATGAATACTGTACATCATGTCAAATAACAGCAGTGAATATGAACACATTTCCTATTTCCTGACTAAAGTTATAGTGGGATACAGATTTTTTCAGACCGTATTTTCGACCTGCCAAAATATGTATCCCCCCCCCCAAAATCTACAGGTGATGGCCTATCATCTAGTGTTTTATTTTATGAATACTGTACATCATGTCTAATAACAGCAGTGAATATGAACACATTTCTTGTTTTCTGACAAAAGTTATAGTGGGATACAGATTTTTTCAGACCGTATTTTCGACCTGCCAAAATATGTACCCCCCCCCTAAAATCTACAGGTGATGGCCTATCATCTAGTGTTTTATTTTATGAATACTGTACATCATGTCTAATAACAGCAGTGAATATGAACACATTTCTTGTTTTCTGACAAAAGTTATAGTGGGATACAGATTTTTTCAGACCGTATTTTCGACCTGCCAAAATATGTACCCCCCCCCCCCTAAAATCTACAGGTGATGGCCTATCATCTAGTGTTTTATTTTATGAATACTGTACATCATGTCAAATAACAGCAGTGAATATGAACACATTTCCTATTTCCTGACTAAAGTTATAGTGGGATACAGATTTTTTCAGACCGTATTTTCGACCTGCCAAAATATGTATCCCCCCCCCCAAAATCTACAGGTGATGGCCTATCATCTAGTGTTTTATTTTATGAATACTGTACATCATGTCTAATAACAGCAGTGAATATGAACACATTTCTTGTTTTCTGACAAAAGTTATAGTGGGATACAGATTTTTTCAGACCGTATTTTCGACCTGCCAAAATATGTACCCCCCCCCCCCCTAAAATCTACAGGTGATGGCCTATCATCTAGTGTTTTATTTTATGAATACTGTACATCATGTCTAATAACAGCAGTGAATATGAACACATTTCTTGTTTTCTGACAAAAGTTATAGTGGGATACAGATTTTTTCAGACCGTATTTTCGACCTGCCAAAATATGTATCCCCCCCCCCCTAAAATCTACAGGTGATGGCCTATCATCTAGCGTTTTATTTTATGAATACTGTACATCATGTCAAATAACAGCAGTGAATATGAACACATTTCCTATTTCCTGACTAAAGTTATAGTGGGATACAGATTTTTTCAGACCGTATTTTCGACCTGCCAAAATATGTATCCCCCCCCCCAAAATCTACAGGTGATGGCCTATCATCTAGTGTTTTATTTTATGAATACTGTACATCATGTCAAATAACAGCAGTGAATATGAACACATTTCCTATTTCCTGACTAAAGTTATAGTGGGATACAGATTTTTTCAGACCGTATTTTCGACCTGCCAAAATATGTATCCCCCCCCCCAAAATCTACAGGTGATGGCCTATCATCTAGTGTTTTATTTTATGAATACTGTACATCATGTCTAATAACAGCAGTGAATATGAACACATTTCTTGTTTTCTGACAAAAGTTATAGTGGGATACAGATTTTTTCAGACCGTATTTTCGACCTGCCAAAATATGTACCCCCCCCCCCCCTAAAATCTACAGGTGATGGCCTATCATCTAGTGTTTTATTTTATGAATACTGTACATCATGTCTAATAACAGCAGTGAATATGAACACATTTCTTGTTTTCTGACAAAAGTTATAGTGGGATACAGATTTTTTCAGACCGTATTTTCGACCTGCCAAAATATGTACCCCCCCCCCCCCCCTAAAATCTACAGGTGATGGCCTATCATCTAGTGTTTTATTTTATGAATACTGTACATCATGTCTAATAACAGCAGTGAATATGAACACATTTCTTGTTTTCTGACAAAAGTTATAGTGGGATACAGATTTTTTCAGACCGTATTTTCGACCTGCCAAAATATGTATCCCCCCCCCCCTAAAATCTACAGGTGATGGCCTATCATCTAGCGTTTTATTTTATGAATACTGTACATCATGTCTAATAACAGCAGTGAATATGAACACATTTCCTATTTCCTGACTAAAGTTATAGTGGGATACAGATTTTTTCAGACCGTATTTTCGACCTGCCAAAATATGTATCCCCCCCCCCAAAATCTACAGGTGATGGCCTATAATCTAGTGTTTTATTTTATGAATACTGTACATCATGTCAAATAACAGCAGTGAATATGAACACATTTCCTATTTCCTGACTAAAGTTATAGTGGGATACAGATTTTTTCAGACCGTATTTTCGACCTGCCAAAATATGTATCCCCCCCCCAAAATCTACAGGTGATGGCCTATCATCTAGTGTTTTATTTTATGAATACTGTACATCATGTCTAATAACAGCAGTGAATATGAACACATTTCTTGTTTTCTGACAAAAGTTATAGTGGGATACAGATTTTTTCAGACCGTATTTTCGACCTGCCAAAATATGTACCCCCCCCCTAAAATCTACAGGTGATGGCCTATCATCTAGTGTTTTATTTTATGAATACTGTACATCATGTCTAATAACAGCAGTGAATATGAACACATTTCTTGTTTTCTGACAAAAGTTATAGTGGGATACAGATTTTTTCAGACCGTATTTTCGACCTGCCAAAATATGTACCCCCCCCCCCTAAAATCTACAGGTGATGGCCTATCATCTAGTGTTTTATTTTATGAATACTGTACATCATGTCTAATAACAGCAGTGAATATGAACACATTTCTTGTTTTCTGACAAAAGTTATAGTGGGATACAGATTTTTTCAGACCGTATTTTCGACCTGCCAAAATATGTATCCCCCCCCCTAAAATCTACAGGTGATGGCTTATCATCTAGTGTTTTATTTTATGAATACTGTACATCATGTCTAATAACAGCAGTGAATATGAACACATTTCCTATTTCCTGACTAAAGTTATAGTGGGATACAGATTTTTTCAGACCGTATTTTCGACCTGCTATAAAAGGTATCCCCCTCTCCATATTCCACAGATGATGGACTATCAACGTCTCCACTTCCTGTGGCGCCAAGAAAGCAAGATAAGACCCCCGCCATCCATCTTGAGCAGCACCCGTCCCACTTTGTGCTGGACCGCACGTCGCATATTGAGATAATGTCCCGCATCAGTCTGTTGGTTTTTAATAATTTTAAGATGATAAGACACATACTTGGAAGGTGTAATAATACAACAAGATTTAATCAATAAATTCCTCCGGAACAATAATGTACACAAAATTAAGGAGTACAAGCAGTACACAGGAAGGCCTCCTCCGTTGGTGGGCTTTTAACACACATATGGTGGAACCACCGCAAACAAACGTCACACTGAATCTGGAAAACAAATTATTTGGATTCAGTAAGAGGTTGCAAATTTTCATTCCTGTGTAATTGATATTTGTAATATACTGTACAGTAATTATTGTGGAGATAAAATAATTATGTAATGTTTGTAAGTCCTGGGCAAAATAGAAGAAATATAATATAAATATCCAACATAACACTACAATAAAATTCTTAATAACTTTATATCAAAACATATTTCATTTCACATTTCTTAAGTTTGATTTACCCAGCTCAAATCTTCCTTGGGTCCTTCTGATCCACAGAAGTGACATATGTCAGTCAGGTCATCTTAGAAACAAAACAAAACACAGAGCATGAATCTATAATTCTTAGTTTTTCCACACAAATATTTTTTAGGTTAGTATGGAATAATTCTGATGGCTCCATAAAATTAAAAATTCAAATAGTATGAATAATGAACAAATAAAATATACACCACCATTAATTTAGATCATTGACAGTTTTATACATTGAGAATTTATTAAACCAAAAACGTTCACTGCTGTTATTAGACATGATGTACAGTATTCACAAAATAAAACACTAGATTATAGGCCATCACATGTAGATTTTAGGGGGGGGATACATATTTTGGCAGGTCGAAAATACGGTCTGAAAAAATCTGTATCCCACTATAACTTTAGTCAGGAAATAGGAAATGTGTTCATATTCACTGCTGTTATTAGACATGATGTACAGTATTCATAAAATAAAACACTAGATGATAAGCCATCACCTGTAGATTTTAGGGGGGGGGGATACATATTTTGGCAGGTCGAAAATACGGTCTGAAAAAATCTGTATCCCACTATAACTTTTGTCAGAAAACAAGAAATGTGTTCATATTCACTGCTGTTATTAGACATGATGTACAGTATTCATAAAATAAAACACTAGATGATAGGCCATCACCTGTAGATTTTAGGGGGGGGGGGGGGTACATATTTTGGCAGGTCGAAAATACGGTCTGAAAAAATCTGTATCCCACTATAACTTTTGTCAGAAAACAAGAAATGTGTTCATATTCACTGCTGTTATTAGACATGATGTACAGTATTCATAAAATAAAACACTAGATGATAGGCCATCACCTGTAGATTTTAGGGGGGGGGGGGGATACATCTTTTGGCAGGTCGAAAATACGGTCTGAAAAAATCTGTATCCCACTATAACTTTAGTCAGGAAATAGGAAATGTGTTCATATTCACTGCTGTTATTTGACATGATGTACAGTATTCATAAAATAAAACACTAGATGATAGGCCATCACCTGTAGATTTTGGGGGGGGGGATACATCTTTTGGCAGGTCGAAAATACGGTCTGAAAAAATCTGTATCCCACTATAACTTTAGTCAGGAAATAGGAAATGTGTTCATATTCACTGCTGTTATTTGACATGATGTACAGTATTCATAAAATAAAACACTAGATGATAGGCCATCACCTGTAGATTTTGGGGGGGGGGATACATATTTTGGCAGGTCGAAAATACGGTCTGAAAAAATCTGTATCCCACTATAACTTTAGTCAGGAAATAGGAAATGTGTTCATATTCACTGCTGTTATTTGACATGATGTACAGTATTCATAAAATAAAACACTAGATTATAGGCCATCACCTGTAGATTTTAGGGGGGGGGATACATATTTTGGCAGGTCGAAAATACGGTCTGAAAAAATCTGTATCCCACTATAACTTTAGTCAGGAAATAGGAAATGTGTTCATATTCACTGCTGTTATTAGACATGATGTACAGTATTCATAAAATAAAACACTAGATGATAGGCCATCACCTGTAGATTTTAGGGGGGGGGATACATATTTTGGCAGGTCGAAAATACGGTCTGAAAAAATCTGTATCCCACTATAACTTTAGTCAGGAAATAGGAAATGTGTTCATATTCACTGCTGTTATTAGACATGATGTACAGTATTCATAAAATAAAACACTAGATGATAGGCCATCACCTGTAGATTTTGGGGGGGGGGATACATATTTTGGCAGGTCGAAAATACGGTCTGAAAAAATCTGTATCCCACTATAACTTTAGTCAGGAAATAGGAAATGTGTTCATATTCACTGCTGTTATTAGACATGATGTACAGTATTCATAAAATAAAACACTAGATGATAGGCCATCACCTGTAGATTTTAGGGGGGGGGGATACATATTTTGGCAGGTCGAAAATACGGTCTGAAAAAATCTGTATCCCACTATAACTTTTGTCAGAAAACAAGAAATGTGTTCATATTCACTGCTGTTATTAGACATGATGTACAGTATTCATAAAATAAAACACTAGATGATAGGCCATCACCTGTAGATTTTAGGGGGGGGGTACATATTTTGGCAGGTCGAAAATACGGTCTGAAAAAATCTGTATCCCACTATAACTTTAGTCAGGAAATAGGAAATGTGTTCATATTCACTGCTGTTATTAGACATGATGTACAGTATTCATAAAATAAAACACTTGATGATAGGCCATCATCGGTAAAATCGTTGTTTGCCTATGTATAAGTGCAATGCATTATTGAATGATTTTGGTAATAATTCACCATGGAAGGAGGAGGAGGGGGGGGGGGGGGTAAGAACAATTTTATATCCACGGGCTGTTTGCTTGTGAAACGATATGGTCGTCTTAGTTTTTCAGTACATTCTCGTGAGAATTGATCCATTCCGTGCATGAAGCTAGATCGTTTGCCCACAAAATAATTAGTTTTTGATGGGCCACATGATATCTGTCTTTGCTAAACCTCGTCGATAAAAAAAAACAAAACAACAACAACAGTAAAACGATGACTTAAACAATTCACGTGTTATAGTTTAATTCATCTTGGACAAAGTAATGACACACCTCCTGCTGAATGCGTGCGCGCTCCCGCGACCGGGGATACACTTCCTTTCAGGGGTAAGTACCTTGGCACGACACCGGCGGCCCGGCGCGTTATGTATTTTGTTTTTAAATCATTATTAATTGTAAATATAGCCTATTCTATCGTAAGTATATTGTTATATTGTCCAATTCCGGGCATGTGTCTCTCTCATGAAGCCGCATGAAGCTGACGCGAGCTGCGAGACTAACAGGTTTGATGGCCAATCGGAATCAAGTTCAAATCTAGACTTGAAAAGCGGCCGCTTTACAACAACTGCAGTGATGCGATGTGATGATGTGCAACGAAATTCATGTCAAAAGAGTAACATCTCTAAACGTAAAGGGGGACCGAGAAGTCGAGAGAGAAAAAACGACAAGACAACGACAATAACTTGAGGCAGATGCCACCAAATGTGTTAAAATAAATGAATTATTTGCTGGACTTTAGTGAAGATGTCAGCAGGGCGCGCCTGACTGCTGAGGTGAGACATTTAGAATGATAGGCTACACGTAGCCTTCTGCATTGTTTTGTTTAAGCATGTTACGATATTCCAGCTGTAATAGGCCTCCACTCACTGATCGATATAAATGACATTTAAAATTCTCAGCTCTCTGGTTCTGTCCATTTTATTACGAAATTCAGACAATACCGTTTTGCCGCTAAATAACGTGACAGGTCGCTTTAGCGCCTCAGTTCAAGTAAACCGATCATCTGTTACTTTTTATTTAAAGATAAGATACAATAGCCTACAACTTATCAAACGGTATATGCCTCATAAATAATATCAATCAGTGCTTTTCAACAACGGAAAGAGATTAATAAAACAGCAGGAGAACAATTATGTCACAGAACGTTACAGTTACCTCAGGAAAGCCATTTAATGACAATAGCACATAGTTGACTTGAAAAATAGCTATAGAATGGAGTATTTTGCATACTTGCATACCTTTCAAATAGCTATAGAAAGGAGTATTTTGCATATAAATATCCACATATATATATTTTTTTTTCAATTTGTATCCCTGAAAGTGCCTGGCAGAAGCCTTATGTGTCATAGGCTAAATGTGAACAAAAGACAAAGATAAATAACTCACTGCTCTTGACTAATAGCTTTAACAATGATTTATATATATATATATATATATATATATATATATATATATATATATATATATATATATATATATATATATACTATATACACTATATAAATGATATAGTATAAATGAAATATAGGTATACTATATAAACTATATTTCATGAGGTGAAATGTGAGATGTTGCACCTCATGAAATATAGTTTATATAGTATAGCCTAAGAATATTCTATTAGAATAATAAGCGGCACATAAATTAAGACCAGTTATTTACAATAAAGCCTTATAAAATCATTTCCATTTTATTTGTTTATTATTTTAATATTTTTTTCTTGGTTCTGGTTCTTGGTTCAGTAATTTTACATGCAGATTAATGCACGTATAGATGTGTGTGTGTTTGTGTGTGTGTGTGTGTGTGTGTGTGCATAGTGGGCCGGTCTGGATGAAGTGTCCAGGGCTGATTTTTTGTCCCAGTCCAGCCCTGCTCATAAGACACGTGTTCACACAGAACATGACAACATGAAAGCACACAGCTAGTGTAAAACACAAGCTGTGTGCTACACAGCACAAGACAAAACATGACATGAAAGCACGCGGCCGATGTAAACACAAGCCATGTGCCACACAATACACAACACACTGAACAGAGCGAACACGACAAGACAGAACGCTAACGTTACGCATGAGTACGACCATAAGGTCATCCTGTGCACTCACAACCGAAAACAAACACGCGGAGAATGCATGTCCGAATCCCAACACAAAAGTGAAACCAAACTAGACAGATGTGCCGTGATTCAAACACCACGCCCGCACATGTAACAACAAGACACCTGACATCGACGGAAGAAATGTGGGAATTAGGTTGAACTGTGAAATGTCTGATGAAAATTGCAAATACTAAGAAATATGTTACAGTAGTTCGTCTTTCGAGTAAAATACACACAAAATTCGCGACGAGACTGAGCACGAAGTCTTTAAACTAGCTTCCGCGTCAGCGATTTTTTTATTGGGTGAAATCGCTGTCAATCAAAAGGAGATGCAATCCTCCAATCATCACGCGGACGCCAGGCCAGCCCACTTCCCTATTAACCCCAGAGACGCCCGGCGTCCGTGGGCGGGACATAATCGCAGCATTTATCCAATGACCGTCTAGTTTAACAGCACTGAAAAAAACTGTTCAAAGCAGCCCCATTGAAGTCAATGGACGCCGAGCTTCAACGGGGAAATGCCATAGGAAAACGCATGCACTGTGACGGGCTACAGGAGGCGCTGCATGAGAAGGAGATCAAGTCAGCCAACCTGCTATTTGTTGCTTAATCTGAACGAACTAGAAAGAACTGTTCTAACGCATTTTTACTCATTAAAATGTTAACACAATAGTACACATTTGATTATTATTTGTTTGACATTATAGGGGAAGCTGAGCTTCCCTTGCAGTCTTAAAGAAATCTCCACTGATGGTTACGTTTTTATGGCTTATATCTCAAATGTCAATGGTTGTATTGAATTTTTACTTCCGGCACTGGCTGTGGGCGGGACTGTGATGCTCCATTGGATCTGACCGCAGCTGCATCACAAACTATAAGAAAATTATTTAATAATGCTTTGTCTGTAAATGATGGTTGTGTATGGATAATGTTTTCAAAACACGTCCAATAGCAAGTGTACGTTTACAATGCATTAGCCAATTATGCGGTGGGAGGAAAAATGAACGAACGAACGCAAAGTTTCTTGTGGGAACACAAAAGCATTGAAATATTTTTCCTCCCATCTCGTATTTTTTCTATCACCATGTCCCTCTAGGGCCTCGGTCGAGTGTTTAACAGTGTTACAGTATATACATTGTTTAACACACTAAACTGAAGTACAGTGATCATGTTTTATGGTAGCCCTTGTCGTAGCCCTATACGCATCTGTCATCCTCACATCTTTTTTAACCTCTTTACTCCTTGCACCAGTTTTACACATAAAGGAAGTTTAAACATTTAATCTCTGTAGCATCCTATAATGGGCTTTCAAAAATCATGACTGATCACAGTGCTGAAACCACAGATGCATTATGTTTCCATTAATATTTAAAATGCTCACTATACTTACATTAAAGGAGCCTTCACCCATGGTATAGCAGCCTGTATGACAGATAAAATACACTGAGATTTATACTAAGAACATGGATTATTTAGCTCCTGTTAATGGTGCTTTGTTCACCTGGGATGTTTGGTGTGACTGCATAGTTAAGAAGGCTATGGCGAGGATCACATAGATCATTAATCATGTAACTCGCCTAGCACTGTTTTGTGCTACAGATATGAATGATTTTGTAAGCAAAAAGATTAGTATTTTTCCCTAGTGATAAAATGACATCTCATAAACTCGTGAGAAATCTCATAGACTCATAGAGGAGAAACAGTGAAAAGATATAGAAAATCATGGTTTGCAGGTTAAACCAACCGGTTTTAAGGTGAAGCAAATAATATTCAACACAGAAACAATTAAAAAATTAATAAAAATTATAATACAATTTGAGAAAAAAAATAAAAATAAAGTCCTATTTCCAGAAAAATTGGGACATTTTATAAAATGCGATCAAATCAAGAATGTGTGATTTGTTAATTCTTTTGATCCTTTACTTAACTAACAAAAGTACAAAGAAAATAATTCCAAAACTGACCAATCTAATTGTATTTTGATTTTGATGGATGCAACACACTCCAAAAAAGTTTGGACAGAAGCAAAACAAAAGTGAAAAGGTTATAGAACACCCAAGCTAAACTATTTTGAAACAGCCCACAATAAGTATGAGAATTGGTGAGGGTATTGGGATTGAGGGTAAAATGAACATCTTCATAAGCAAAGGCTGGTCATGGCTTTTCACAATTTCATGAGAGAATTCTCAAACAATTCAAAAAATGTTTAATTTATATTTAAAATATTTCTCAATGCAAGATTGCAAAGAATTTGATGCAATAGCAAACATCTGTCATGGTATGGGGGTTCATCATTGCAAACGGTATGACTTGCATTAAGTGTAGGTACCATTGAGGTGAAGGCAGATACTGCCATCAAGATGACATCTTTCAATGCCAGGCCTCATTCTGCACGTGCTACAACAGAGTGGTTTCTTAGACATAGAAGGGATGTGCTTGGTTGAGGTATATTCAGCTGCAGACCCGCAGCACCACCAGTTTCAGAATCCCAGCGCCAGAACCGGAAGCGAGGGAGGGGCGGAATTATATTATTGAATTATAGTTCTTTTTGAAAGAATGTAAGGCCTGAGAGTAAGTTCCTTATTTGAGACATTGTAAGTTAAATGTATACAGGAATGTCATGATAAAATGGGCTTAGGGGTGAATTGGTCATTTGTTGTTGTATAACAAATTTTTATTTTTTTATTTTAAAACAATGCTGAATTTTCTCTCTCTTTTTTAGATTTTTTGACATTATTTTACATAAAGAAAAATGCATGCTGCACTTGTTCTTGTGAAATAAATTTTATGTTATATAAAATGGCCATGAGTTTCATTATGCATTATTTTTATAAGCATTATTTTTCACCATCATGATCACAAAGTAACTCTCATAATACAATGAAATCAATGTTTTAAAATGCTTATTGTACTGTACCTTAATATATCATTATAACATACATAAAGTATGACATTTCGTGCGTAATAAAAACATACCGTTTCATGTCTAAGCAAATTGCAAACGTTAGGTGGCGTTACTCGGTTTAGCTCCGCCCCTTACTTCCAGTCCAGGCGCTGGTGTTAGAATGTAAGCTCCGCCCCTTACTTCCGGTTTGGGCGCTGGGGTTTTGAAACTGGTGGTGCTGCGGGTCTTCAGCTGGATACTATTGGCTTGATTGCTTGTCTGCAGTCCAGATCTGTCTCTTATTGAAAATGTATGGCCCATCATGAAAAGGAGAATCTGATAACAACGACCAACGACTGTTGCAGCGGTCTTGTATCGGGTGAGATTGGGCAAAAATTCCACTTGCAAAAATGCAACACTTAGTATCCTCAATTCCCAAACATTAATAAGTGTAATTAAAAGTAAAGGTGATGTGACACAATGGTAAACATGGTTTTTATTTACAAAATACACTTTTGTAAATAGTGTATTTTAATAGTGTAAGTCGGTCAATAAAAACATTGGAAATCTTGACTTTTTATCAATTAAATGTCCTAACTTTTCTGGAAATGGGGTTGTAAATTTGGCTGTAATGATTGAAAGAATGTTTCTGGTTGGTCCAAAATTGGTGTACCAGAATTTCAGAAAGTTGTTTTGGTGGTCTTTCTTGACTTTGGTCTGTAAGAAACCACTTATAAATGACCCTGAATACCCTGAAAACCACATAACAACACCCTGGCACTCGCGCATTAAACCCTAGCATCATGGTACTTGTTTTACTTGGCCAAGTTCTTCAGTAAATTCGAAAGTGTAAGTTTCAAATGGAGTCTATCTAATCCAATGAAGGATAACAACAGCCAATATTAGATTGATGTATAAACACATTCAAGTTGATGCGCTTTCTTTCTCACAGATCAGCAAAATGGAGCTTCAGTCTGTGCTGACTTTGAATGGACTTTCACCTGATGACAACGGCAGAGAGCTCACCTGTAGTGCCGAGAACATTGTCGGCCAGAATGAGGCTTCAGTCCTTCTCAATATTCTTTGTAAGATCTCAGTCTCATAAGTGGATTTGCTTTGCATTGTTTTGTTAATTTGAGTGAGTCCCAAGTTAAGTTTCATTCCAGTTCCCCTCTGACAGAAGGCCTAGAGCGCAAATAGTGGTGAAAAGTGGTATAGACCGAGCACACAAATTCTGTTCTTGAATTAAAGAAACTTTGATGAAATTTTACTCCATAATTATATACAAATATAAATATTATTCAAAATGTATATAAAACCATAAACACTCCTTTTAAATTTTAAAGAACTACTACTACCACAATTACTACTTATTATTTTTTCTTTTTTTTTCTTTTAATATGCTCCTTCCTCATGCTCAAAATACCAATTTAAAGAGAGAGGGGTTTAATCTCTTCCTAGCCAGATATAATAGAGCTAAAACAGGTTAGAGTTCAGTCCGACATTATTATGAATCATTCAGAGTCAGTACACTGCTCTGGGGATCTTATTACAACCAGTTCTTGGCTTATATTTTGTTGCACAATACTAGTTTAGTGATTTGTTAACTTGTTAGACTCATTCCAACTCATGTCCACATTAGTGGTCCAGGAGCGCCACTTTTGGCTGACCCTGTCTGATATTAGGAAAGCGGAGAAGAACAAACTTCTCAACTTCCCCGTATCCCAGGGCGGCCTTTTCGGCAACGCGGTGGAGAACTTAGCCCAGGAGTTCTCCGCCACCCAGAAGCAGTTGCAGGCTGTACGGCATGTCCTGCATAGGAGGCGGGCTGCTGCGGGCCCGTTTCCTGTGGCCGTACAAGCTCTGGCTGCTCCCCGTCGCCGAGGCCATCCTCCGGCACCAGCTCCCCCTCCAGCGCAGCAATCCAACCCTGGAGGCGGGAAGTCTGATTGTAGGTTAACGGCCCAGCCCGCTCAGATGCCCCGGCCCCTTCCCTTAAGAGGAAGGGAGGGAAGCTCTCCTGACTTGGGCGATCTGAGGGAGGTCCAGGATTCTGCTCTTCAGGGGGGTGCCTCTGCACATCTTTTTCCCCCGGGGGAGGGCCGGGCAAAATTTTTTTGGCTGTTCCGCCGCTGACCAAAATATCTGTAGTAGAGCAGTTTTCTCCTTCTTCAGGTCATCTTCGGTCGAAACTGATGGGCACACAGTCTCCTCCACCCAAGAGGGTCCGAACGACAGTGGATGCTGTCTCCGAGCAGCATCGCTCCCGTTCCCCTCTTCCCAATCTGCGGATAGCAGCGACGCTTCCTCGGTTGCGTCGCTCCTGTCTGCGGTTGGGCCCGGAGGGGCAGAGACCAGCTCACGAGGAGGCAGGGCCTCGTACCTCATCTCTCCCCCTCCCCTCGCCACGGGTCGCCCGCAGCAGAAAGCCCATGGGCTCTCTCTGCCGTCTGTCCCCCGGTGAAAGCAGGTTCCTGGCGAACTCCACGCCCAGACCCCGCTTCCTGTGGCTACATTGCCACTGGAGCCAGGTCCCTGCCTTCCACCTCACTGCCCCTCCACGGGTACGCTGGTGGTTCAGGTGGCTTGTTGGGTCGGTACCTGGAAGCATGGCTAGCGCTTCCAGGTCCGTCCCGATGGCTCATCCGCACCATTCTGTTCGGCTATGCAATTCAGTTTGCACACTGGCCTCCCAGGTTCAGGGGTGTTCACTTTTCCCATGTGTGGTCAGTGGACGCCCCTGTCCTGTGGAAAGAGATCGATGTCCTGCTGGCGAAGGACGCAATCGAGCTGGTCCCTCCTGCCGAGATGAGGTCCGGGTTCTACAGCCCCTACTTCATTGTACCCAAGAAAGGCGGTGGGTTACGTCCAATCCTGGACCTGCGAGTTTTGAATCGGGCCATGCACAAACTCCCGTTCAAGATGCTAACGCAGAAGCGCATTTTTGAATGCATCCGTCCCCAGGATTGGTTTGTAGCGATCGACCTGAAGGACGCGTACTTTCACGTCTCGATTCTTCCTTGACACAGACCGTTTCTACGGTTTGCTTTCGAGGGTCGAACAAATCAGTACAAAGTCCTACCCTTTGGGCTGGCCCTGTCACCCTGTGTCTTCACGAAAGTCGTAGAGGCGGCCATTGTTCCAATGAGAGAACAAGGTGTTCGCATTCTCAACTATCTCGACGACTGGCTCATTCTGGTTCACTCGCGAGATATGTCGTGCGATCACAGGGACATGTGTTGTGCGATCAGCCGGTTGGGGCTTCAGGTCAACTGGGACAAGAGCAAACTTTGCCCCGTGCAGAAGTTCTCTTATCTCGGTATGGAGTTGGACTCGGTCGCCCAGACAGCGCGCCTCACGGCGCCTCCAGTCAGTGCTCAACTGCCTCAGGTCCTTTCGAGGCAGGACAGCGGTTCCACTGAAACAATTTCAGAGGCTCCTGGAGCATATGGCAGCCACAGCCGCAGTAACGTCGCTTGGCCTGTTACATATGAGACCGCTCCAGCACTGGCTTCACAATCGAGTCCCGAGGTGGGCGTGGCAGAGCGGCACGTTCCGGGTCGAAGTAACCCCGCACTGTCACCAAACCTTCTCCCCATGTTTGGATCCTGCGTTTCTTCGGGCCGGAGTGCCCTAGTCCAGGTTTCCAGGCATGCTGTGGTTTTCACAGATGCCTCTGCCATGGGGTGGGGGCCACGTACAAAGGGCATGCAGTCTCGGGTCTGTGGACGGGGCCCCAACTGCATTGACATATCAACTGCCTAGAGTTGCAAGCAGTATGCTTGGCTTTGAAGGCTTTGAACCCTCAAGGGGTTTCTCAAAGACAAGCATGTACTGGTCCATACGGACAGCACTGCTACCGTTGCGTACATCAACCTTGGCTTGGTCTACGCTCCCACCGCATGTCACGACTCGCCTCCCACCTCCTCCTGTGGAGTTAGAAGCATCTGAGGTTGCTTCGTGCCACTCATGTTACAGGGGAGCTCAACCGTGTGGCAGATGAGCTTTCACGGTTGCCTCTCCTGCCAGGAGAATGGCGACTCAACCCCCAGGCCGTTCAGCTGATCTGGAGTGTTTTCGGAGTCGCACAGGTAGACCTGTTTGCTTCTCCGGACACGACCCACTGCCAGTGGTTTTACTCCCTGTCCGAGGGGACCCTCGGTGTGGACGCCCTGGCTCAGAGCTGGCCCTGAGACCTGCGCAAGTATGCCTTTCCCCCAGTGAGCCTCACAGTTTTCCGACGTCCGAGATGAGAAATCCGAGGAAAGGGGGTGTGTTGCTAGGCAACGTCTGTCTTCCGATTCGGATCTCCAAGACAGATAAATAATAGAATGCACCAAGATTAAAGATTAGTTCAAAATGAGCTAATCGTTCATGACCAACCCATAACTAGTACTGAATATTATTTTTTGTTCTTCCCTGTTCCTTCGTCATCTTGGCTTTATTTTTCATAAAGCTATGATAAAGATACATCCACTCATTGTGTGTTCGTGCATTTTGGGGGCGAAGCAATAAATGGATGGGTGTGATTGTTTGGGTGGGTGAGTATTTCTCATAAATCACTTACTGCGCCTTGTAATTTTAGATTTCCATCAGACTATGTTCCAATTTTTAAAATAAAAGTAAAATTGTCAAAACTATGAAATAAAACTGAATGGGAATTATGTTGTGAAAATTTTAAAATATAAAGTATTATATATTTGAGCTTGACACCTTTTGCCCTTTACAGGGTCAACATTTGTATTAACATTTGACACTCTGGACTTCCCTCAACCAAAATCATGAGGCGCATCCTAAATTTAAATGGTATTGAAGGAGTTTACATGCTTGCTAGACACTTGTTGACTGTATATATAGCTTTGAAGGGCAATTGATACTGAATGTAGGCAGTAGGCACAATTTATTTTTTTCTACAAAACAAATTTGAAGCAGTCAAGTCAATCATAAACCATTAGATCTAAAGTGCAAGGAACATAAATTCATGTTGAGTGTGTCCATACTTTCAATTGGGGCTGTAAGTAAAAATCAGTCAACCTCTAATCGTTTTACCATTTTTCATTATTATTTTTTAGTGGTGGAATGTGGCTGTTTATTAAAGGTGCAATTTGCTTCTCAGAATTTGTGAAAAATAATTAATGTCATTGAGCAGTCACACTCACAAACACTGTAAGTAATTAATATTTTTCTATGATTTGTATGTTTGATGTCTTCCATTTATATTTTGACATTTTGACAAAATAATAGGATTTTAAACTGAATTTGAGGTCCTGGGTCATTAGACATGCATGTGTGGAGATTAGATGGCTTTCTTTAAGAGAATAAAACTATTGGGGAGTTTTTAAGTGCTCAAGATACATTTGAAAATGTGCCAAATGCTTAAGATTCAGGAAGTTTCCCCTCAAGCTATCACATTAGTCTACTGGGCCTGACAAAACTCACATTGTTGCATAATACTGCTTGAAAAACTTTTCAACGCTTTCCCACTCAATAGTTAGCTTTAAGCCTTCTGGTAGAATTTACCCATTTCATTTTATGTGGTTATTATTGCTACTTTCATAGTTAAAGGAATAGTTATAAACATAAAGGGAAAAAAAAAATACTCACCTTCATATTATTTCAAACGCTACCAGTACCTGGAACACAATGTTTAGCACAAGCTCCAAGCTGTTCTTTTCTATAAAATCAAAATACACTACCATTCAAAAGATTGGGGTCAGAAATAAATTGATAGTTTTAGTCAGCATGTGCATTTAAAAAAGCGTGAGTAAGATTTTAGAGAATCTAATAAATGCTGTTCTTTCCTGAAATAAACAAATAATCCTGAAAATATTTTTTTATCAGGATTTGAACTCCAAATCATAATATTAGAACGATTTATGAAGGATCATGTGGGATTTGAAGACTAGAATAATGGCTGGTGGAAATTCAGTTTTGTCATCACAAAATTAAATTAATTTTTTTTTAAATATATATTGTTTGAACGGTAGTTTATTCGTACAGTAAACTGGGTCTGAGAAGCTTTAAAACATATTTTAAATGTCCTGAAGCCACACAATTCATGCTTGCAACTGAAACATGGCACAATGCAAACGCCCAGAACCAATGCAAGAAAAAATGACTTTTCACTTAATTGACATCAAACATGGCTCATTGCATCTTGATGAGCAGCTTGGAAATTCTGCTGGAAGATTCTGCTGCTAACATAACATCTAATTTTCTCTTAACCTATCAGTGACAAACCAGTTAACAAGCTTTTTTTTTAGTCTTTGAACGACATCATTTTATCCATTTTGCTTTTGGTTCTGCATTGCATGTTTCTTCATGTTGTTTTGTAATATTACAGTAAGCCTCTTCATTTCTTATCATTCTCTTGTATTTCTCACCCTAGAATCCTTCTTTACTGCCCCTCCATTCCATGTGCTGTCAGACACTTTCCTGTCGTCAAACTACAGCAAATGTTTCCACGTTCCTCTTGTTTACTCCTGTGGAACATCCTGTGATTACACTTCCTCTCCTCCCCTCTCTCCTTCTTTCTTGTTCCTCTGCTCCTTCTTCTTTCTTCTGGGTTAGTTCCCCCTACTATAGTGCAGCTATACCAGCCTGTGAGGAACCAGGACTGGTGCATCCCTTTCACTGTGACGGGCAACCCAAAGCCTGATCTACAGTGGTACCATGAGGGAAAGCTGCTGGAGGAGCAGCAGTACATCAGGACCGAAATCCATGAAATCACAGATACGGAGTACCATGGCTGTCTGCAGCTTGTCATTCCCACTCACATTCACAACGGCATTTACACGCTGGTGGCCAGCAATGAGTTCGGAGAGGACAGCGGAAACGTGACGGCACACTTCATGCACATACCTGATGTGGACCACTCAGGGACAGGTATGGCTGTATAATGTGATTTATTATTATGTTATATATGTCGTATTATAGTGTACAAGCAAACTGCAGTCATATTTTTGTTTCCACAGAGGGAGCGTTCTATTACGGTAAGATAATTTTGGTGAATTATAGCAAGCAAAATTTTAAATACAAGTAAGCTGGATGAATCTTTTAAAAGGAAATCACTCCCCAACAAAAAACTTTCACCCTAAAATCAAAATAAATAAAGGAATTATATTTTGCATGAAGAAATCTGTTTAAGACCTCTAAGACTTTTTTAGCATAGTGACAGTATTTTTGATGAGATTTCCCCCACTAAATTCTTCATAACTGTGCTTCATTACTGTAATCCAAGGAGGAAGAAGGCAGACAAAGTACCATGGTGGTAATTATGTTACCAAGTACCAAGGTGGTAATGATGTGGGGGGGGGAGGAGCCAGACTGGCCAGGAATGGAGGAGTAGGCAAGAATCCAGAGAACAGCCAGGATGAAACCCCACGGTGGAGTCGACGGAGGGAGGAGCCATGGTGGAGACTTGTCTGACAACACCTGGGGCGTGACTGATGGAGATGATGCCGATGGTAGTGGTGCCCTGGGCGCAGATGGAGAACAGATGGAACCGGACAACACGGATGGTCCTGGAGGCCTAGGCTGAACCTCAGCAATGAGCGTCCGAGATGGAGCCAGGGTGCCTGATGACAGAGGCGAAGCCGGTGCGAATGAGGACCGATGTGAAGCCAGAGGCAAGGCGGAGCCAGATGGCCAGACGTCTAAGTTCTTGGCTCAGGCAGGGTGAAGTCTGACAAAGGCAGAGCAAGATGGATGAGGGAGCCTGTTGGAGCTGTAAAGATGATGGTATCTGGTGAAGCTGAGGGAGGGAAGATCCAAGGTGGGGAGCCAACAGGTCGACAGACCGAGGTGGTGTGAGAGGATCAGGATCTAGAGCCAGGGGATCCACTTGCCTGGGCGATGCTGGAGACTGAAAGACCTGATGTAGTTCAACACAACTGAGTGCCATTAGAGGAGAAATTGAGGTGCTGAAGAAAGCCCCAGCAAAGACGGGGCTGATGGACTGAATCGCAAAGCAGAGGTTGGAGCACGAGGCTGGGTGGGATCAACGACGATGACACGGACTTTGTGGTGACGAAACAGGCTTTACGCAGGGCGGAACTAGTGGCAATGAAGATGTAGAAGACTTAGAGCTGCATAGGACCAGCGGCGATGATGAAGGTCAGTAACAGCTCACTCTCAGTGGTGGGAGCATGGGAAGGGTCCTCCTCCATTAACCTCAACCTCCACTACCACTCTCATGTTGGCACAGGATTTTGCCGGCTCACACACCTGGTCAGACTCACTGTGGGACTCAGGCTCCAAGGCGATGGCTGGCTTAGTCCTCTTGTTTGGCTCGTCCATCGCGGCAGATTTGAGCTCCTGCCTGCGGTGGGCTTTGGCTTAATGTTTGTGCATGCCGTTCGGGACGGTTGGCTGGGCTCTGGACCTGGCGTGGTAACGGGAGCAAGGTGGGGCTGGACGATGGTAATGGTATTTCTTTCAGCTTCATCCACAGTAAAAGAGGATACATCCACCCAGAGCGCAAAGTTGATGTACTCAGCTAATGTCCAGCAGGTATTCCCCTGGCATCGGGAAGCCTATCCAGCCCCCACCTGAAGCCCTCCAGGGTGAAGTCATCGCAAGTGGCGCGGTGGCAGATTTAGTCATGAAAATCATCCTGTTCGCATGCAATTATTTATTTTCAATTATTATTATAATTTAAGTTCATTGCAACAAATACTATACTTGACATTTTAATTTACAACACACCTTTATAAATCATTTATCATAAATTTTAAGTAATATATATTTTATAATTACATTCATGCAAATTTTCGCATTACAATAGACTACTGGCATTTGGAGTTGCCACAATGCAAAAAAATAGTTATAAAAAGAGACTGCATTTTCTTTATGCAAAATATAGTTTCATATCATAATGGGGTGAAATATTTTGTAGAAATTTCTTATCAGTTTTCATTAGATTTACCCAGCTGCTGATAAAAAAAAATAAAAATAAAAAACATTGCTAAAATGCAGTTTATAGAATGATATTTATCACTGAATAATTCATTTCAATTTTTTTTTCCATTTAAATGATGTAACACAGACACAACATTTAGTCCAGGTAAGACTGTTTTTTCGAGACTTTAGTTTAGACTGCATTTTCTTTATGCAAAATATAGTTTCATATGATAATGGGGTGAAATATTTCGTAGACATTTCTTACCAGTTTTCATTAGATTTACCCAGCTTCTGAAAAAATAAAAACATTGATAAAATACAGTTTATAGAATTATATTTATCACTGAATAATTCATTTCCATTTTTCTTTCCATTTAAATGATGTAACACAGACACAACATTTAGTCCAGGTAAGACTTGTTTTTTCTCTTATTGCTCACCATTTATATGTATTTGTTCAAACCTTCGGATTTTGAACTGCAATCGTATACTTAGTGTTATTTGTTTTGTCTGTTTTTAAGAAACCCCACCTCCGGAGGAGAAAGTTGCGGTATGTTTTTTTGTATAGAGTCAATTACTGTAGAAAATTGGGTAACTTTATTTTAATGTGTATTTGTAAGTTACATGTAGAGTTACTATAGTAATAACTATAAATTATGCATAATTTCATGCATCTAACCCTAAACCAAACCTAACCCTAATCCTAACCCTATAGTAAGTAAATGTAGTTAATTAAAGTGTAACAAAGACACCTTAAAATAAAGTGTAAGCAAATTGTTCTTTCAGTTTATACTTAAACTAAAAGTCAGTGGAGTCAACTTTCCAGAGAGTTTGAAAGCAGAAAAATGACTCTTTTAGTTTTGTTTAAGAGCCTCTGTAAATAATGTTCACATGGTCTCTAAAGTTGTCTAAATCTTTTTTGAGGTGGTATTACTTTTTGTAGGTGATTGGATTTTTCCCCAAAGACTTAATTTGTAATGCATTTGTTTGCTTTTACAAACTGAGAGAGAAGTCTCATTATGTTCATTGGTAATCGATAGCAAGCCTCAGATACTGTTGACAGAGATTAACATATATTCACCAGGAATATTCCAATACTTCTTTGATATATTATTGGCCAATTTACGTTTGCAACAATATTGTAGTAGCAAGTGATTTCAATATATAGTAAGTTACGTCTATAAATTCGTTAGGTTTACTGTGTTAAATCAATTTAAACTGACCCCAAATTGGAGTTGCGAAGTAAAATCTACTTTATGTTTTTATATTCTAGGTTTACATAGTGGTTGGGATAGCTGTGGTTGCTTTAACTGGATGCATCATTATGTTAGTATTCCTCAAATATGGTAGAAGCTCCAAGTTTGGTATGAAAGGTAAGTTCATCATTTAAATCCTTTCACTTCTGTCAACATGAAATCAAAATGGACCCTATTTACCTTATTAATACATATTTGTATGATGCTCCCATGTATGTTATTCCAAATAAATGTTGCCATTGTTTTAGCATTTAACATTTTTGGGGCCATTTACACTACCGTTTTTAACTAGAAATGGAAAACTTTTTATGCATTTTGGTCTTTCATTTACAAGACAACTGTGTTTTGGGGGCCTGAAAACAAATTTTTTTAACTATACCGTTATCCTCTCTGTGTAAACTACAAAAACATGAATTGTCATGCATATTACGTGTTCATTTTAGGCGTGTAGTTTTTCTTTACTAAGTGACATCGCCAACTACTGGCCTGGCAGCATAACAAATCGCTTTTAGTCATTCCCGCCGATCCGTGTGAACAGAGAGAGACAAAGGAACGCAAAGGAAAAATGTTTCTGTTTTTAGTATGTCGTTGTCATGTAAACATATCCTTATTAACAGTCAGGTCTGTCTCTATTCTAATATGGAACGCCCACTTTTCAGTTCTCATTGGAAAAATATTCACTCAGAAATTTCGTTACATTTTGTAAAGTAAAAATACTTTATTAATGGCTGGCAGATAATACTATCTATTGCAGTAACATACATACCACAAATAGAATAATAACATAAAATAATATTAATTTTACTATTTTTTTTAAATAATTGTTATTGTTTCCTCTTATAATAATGCACTTTTTTGAACACATTTGTATGGTATGTTTATTCACGTATATTGACCCTGCAAAGTTTTTCTCATTTCTATGGATTATTGTCTGGGATTTTTGCCCTCTCCGCCAGGCTCCTCATCTGTCATCAGTAATGACGACGACTCTGCCAGCCCGCTCCACCATGTTTCCAATGGCAACAACACGCCATCATCCTCAGAGATGGGCCCAGATGCTGTTATTATCGGAATGACAAAGATTCCAGTCATCGAGAACCCCCAGTACTTCCGCAACCCTGGCAGTATGCTGAAATCGGACACTCGTGAGTTCCCGTGGCGTGTTGGGCCGTCAGCGGCCCCACTCCATCCTCTGCAATAGATTCCAGCCTAGGTTACCACTGGTCAGTTGTCATAGTAACCTCCCCTTCTATCACCATGGCGATGATATCAGGGATGGCTGACGCTGTGTAACTTAATCACTGTTAGACTGTACATTTCAGCAAGCATTCTTCTTCATTCAAATTTAAGGATCCAACACAGTTGATTTGTATCTTACCAACCTGATCAGTCATTAGTGGCGTTTGCTAAGGCAAGCATCCCACACTGGGCAGCTCATATGTAGGGTTATGTCAGCATGAAATCAAAATTTACCCTATTTATTTTATTATTGCACTGGTCTTATTATGAATGTTTAATTCATTAATAATTAATCATTCGTACATATACTTTTTTGACCTCTAACGTTATCTATCTTTCTTTAATGTCATAAATTACTCTTCCTGTGATATGAGTCACATCTCTCTGCTGATGTATGCAATGTCAAGGTGTCATAACAAAGACATCTCAAACAATGTCATATTTGCATTCAAAATGTCATAATTGAGCGAATGACACTTAATGATAGTTGTCGCAAACATGCATAAAACTTCCTTCATAATCATAACATATGTCATGATTATGAAGGTGTCATGTTAGTCTTAAGCATACCCCTTCAGGCAAAGTGTTACCAAATAAACATTAACCAAAATAAAATAAATCAAACAAAATACTAAAACTAATAAAAATGACAAAACACACAACAAAATTAAAAACAAAACAAAAAATAAAGAAAAAATAGAAATATTAACATATTATACTGTATAATAATTATATTTATTAAAAAAAAAAATAAAAAAAACTACTATAAAAATAGTTGTGTTTGGCTAAAATAATTTAGCCAATCACATTCCAGTACACAAGCTCACTTTTTACAATCCAATCAACACCAGATGGATAAACTCAAGTCTCACCCTACATTTTCTCTCTGAATTATGTCAATTGTAATGTAGTAAACTTGAGTTTTTTTGCAGAAATGAATGGCTGAACAACAACACTTAAAGGGATAGTTCACCCAAAAATGATCATTAATCATTAATTACTCATCCTCATGTCATTACAACCCTGTAACACTTTCGTTCATCTTCAGAACACAAATGAAGATCTCTTTGATGAAATCTCTTCCATCAAATTTCTGTCCCTCCATTGACAGCTACGCAACTACCACTTGGACACTTCAAAAACTTCATAAAGAGATCATAAAACGAATCCATATGAAGGTTAATTCTTGTGTTGCGCAGCACGTTTGAGCTTCTATAAGAACCAATGAGAATTGTTTTCATGCGTCAAGCAGGTTCGGTTGAGCTTCTGTTTATGTTTGCTGGTCAGTGGTTAATGTTTATACAGTATGATGTGAATAAAATCCTAAATTAAATCTGTTCATCATATAAAGCGAACGTGTCTCCTCAGAAAATTTGGACAAAACCTCTCAATTCATATGGATTAGCTTTACGAAGTGGTAATGGGTGGACAATTTCATCTTCATTTTGTTTTACGAAGATGAACGAAAATCTTATGGGTTTTGAAACAACATGAGGGGGAGTAATTATTGACGGACCCCTGACAGCTGCCTACAATGCCCTAGTTTTTATATGAACAACCATCACTCAAATAGTAAAAATCTAGTTTTAACTGCAAGTGTTATTTGTTTTGCAGTTGTCCAACACATAAAGCGCCACAACATTCTGCTAAAGAGGGAGCTTGGAGAAGGAGCTTTTGGAAAAGTGTTCTTGGCTGAATGCTATAACTTGTCTCCTGACCAAGAGAAGATTTTGGTGGCTGTTAAGGTATGGTATATTTACACAACAAACACTTCATTGAAATTACGCAAGTAATTATAAGAGATAATACATGGGGTCTTGTCTCACAGACTCTGAAAGAGGCCAGCGAAAGTGGGCGAGCAGATTTCCACAGAGAGGCGGAGCTCCTGACCAACTTGCAGCATGACCACATTGTCAAGTTTTATGGCGTGTGTGTAGAAAGTGACCCCCTCATCATGGTGTTTGAATACATGAAACATGGAGACCTCAACAAGTTTCTCAGGTTTGTATGAGAGCGTTTATAACACCCACACTAAACAGCAGTTTTTATAAACATTGATGTTTATAGGTTACATGCAAGTTAAAAGGATTGCTCACCGACAAATATTTTGTTTCATCATTTACTCTAATGTCTATGAATTTTTACTTTCGTCCTACTTTTGTGAAAGTTAGTGAGGTCCAAACCTAACTTGCTCCACTTAAGACATTCTACTAGCTAAAAGTAACAACAACAGGTCAACTAACTCTCATTTTTAGTAGACTGTTTAGTCATCACATTTATATAGCGCTTTTCTCTGCACTCAAAGCGCTTCACGTAGAGAGGGGAATCTCCTCAACTCCTCAATGTCTAAAGTGGACCATTGAAATAAAGTGTTACCAGAATATCTTATCATGTGTTCTACAGAAAAAGAAAGACATACAGGTTTGGGAGGCAAATATTTGTGGCCTTTGCTAGCGAAAGGAGTCTCTGAATGCGCTCAGGCTAATTCTGAGCTACAGGTAAAACAAGTGAAAAATCTGAAGTTTTGGTCGATTTTGTGGATTTCACCTGTGTAGCGATCCCAATGCTCCAAATAGCAATTAAACTTATAAAAGTATCTTTATTTGTGTTTTTTTCTGAGAGGAGTACATCGCTTCTCACGCTTCATTTCTGAAAATTTGATCCTTTTGCCAGCATTTATGTAAAGCAATGCATATACAATGGAAGTTTTTGGGGCAGTAAATGTGAAGCTAATAATCCTAAAGAAAATGGATTATTTCAATAAAGAAATTGTTCAGTTGATCTGTAAAGTTGAAGTCTAAGAAATTTCTGATCTTCAACTTTTTTCAATCATACACATGATTATATACACTCGATCATACACATGTTTTCATCCTTTCTTTCTCTCTCAGGGCTCATGGTCCAGATGCTGTGCTGATGGCGGACGGACAGCAGAGTTTGATGGTGGAGTTGACTCAGCCTCAGATGTTGCACATTGCTCAGCAGATAGCAGCAGGCATGGTGTATCTGGCTTCACAGCATTTTGTGCACAGAGACCTGGCCACACGTAACTGCTTGGTGGGAGAGAACCTGCTTGTAAAGATAGGAGACTTTGGCATGTCCAGAGATGTGTACAGCACCGACTACTATAGGGTAAGTTTGGGTCATATTGCTATGGTCCTTTTAGTCTGAGGAACCCAAAATCTACTACAAATGTCTTGTTTCATTTAAATCTGAATGCATAACTAAATTATATATGATCATACAAAATGATGATATAAAAAGAGAATTATAGATAATAAATTCCATTTAACAAACATGAACAACTGCGTTAACAAAACTATCCACCATACAGGTTGAAGGGACAGATTTTAGTCATTGACCCATTTTAATTTTTCACCGGTTGATAAAATAATTACATTTTGTACTCTATACATCTCCAAAAATTGATTATATCAATGTTGAATATTCTACTGAATTTGAAGCACTGAATTAGTCAAAGTGAATTTGTAAAGCAAAATGAAATGAAAATAAAATGGGCCGAAATTTTCATTTAATAATGAAATTGAGTGTGAAATGTTTTCAGATGAAATATTCACAGCCTAAATATAGAGCCATAAAATGCAAGCCCTGAAAATACAATACATTAAAATACAAGCACTGTTAATGCAATGATTTTTTTTATTTATTTGTGTAATTTGACATGCTTTTTCGTTTTAAAGGGGTCATGAACTGGCTATTAAAATTTTATTATATTGTTGTCTGAGGTCAACTTAAGACGTTCGCTTGGTTTTTGCATTCAAAAACATCAAAATGAATAAGTAATAGGCTATTTTGTACCCAAGTTGTGAGCCTTCCTGAAAAACGGTCAGTTTTTATGGGCGTGTCGCACTGAAGACTTGGAACGCCCACTGCTGCGAGTGGAGAACAGTTTTGCATATTATAATGAGTTTAACTCACCCGTCGTTGTATGTGGGGGAAAACGTCCAATGTTGTCAAATGGCAACCGGATTCGCCCATACATGTTCGACCCAGAGTCCGTGTGTTGCACAATTCCTGTCAGATCCAATATAGACGGCACAGCACCGTTCTTTACTCTTAATCGGTCTGCAAATCCAGTCTTGTTTACAAAACAATCCTCAGTGAAATGAAGCGAACAGACGACGATGTTTTACCCTCATCAGCTGGAACGTCATTAAAAATAAAGTTTATCCATGAAGTTCTATTGGAATCCAGAGGAAGCTTATGCAGCGACTGTCTTCTTTCACAACCAGGCACTGCAAAATATTCTGTATTGCTCGGTAGAACGATCCGGTTTCATCACGAGGTAGTCATGTAAGTTAGGCTACTTAGCTATGCGTGTAATGCGCGAATCGGTGGGCGGGGCTAAACCGGCCGTGTTGAAGTAGGTGTTAATCTTCTTCTGCAGGGGTGCGGTGTTTTAACCCCTTCGACGTCATAGTTTCCCACTTTTCAAAACGAGACGTTTTCAGAGGCTGGTGTAAATAAAAGCTTTTATTAGACTAACAAGGACGTTTTCAGTTCTGAAACTTACAGGATATTCTTATAATATGATGACCTCTTAGATATCAAAAGCTCAAGGAAAATTTGATTTCTCAGTTCATCACCCCTTTAAAGACATGTATCTCTAATTTACTTCCGTAGGGTTTGTTAATCAATATGAATTAACTATTAATGTGAATTAACTATTCTGTCTCTCTCAGTTACTCAAAATATACTTTAAAAATATGTTGCTTTGGTTATCTGTTACAGCAAAAAAACAGTAGCTGTTTTTGTTATTTCATTACTCAAAGCTGCATTTTTTAATTTGTGACACTAAGCAGAATTGCAAAAAGAAAGACTGTTTTTGAAGAAAAACTTTGATTGAGCCAATGTTGCCATGTTGTGACGCCCAAGTAAATATATTGCAATTGTGTTTGTTGCCACTAAAAGCACAACAAATGACATATTACAGTGTTCAGAACCAATCGTTTCAAAACGAATTAGAACCAGCCTATTAATATGCTGCCTATCCATAGATTCTTATTGGGTGTTCAAACTAAACCACTGAGGAGTGTGAACACAGAAACTCTCTTAGAACTGGTCCACAGGCCCTGTTCAGAGACAAATCTTTGCTTAAACATTTACGAAATGTGAATGCAAACATGAACACGTGATGCAACAAAATGTGCTAGAGGACTTTTAAAGTTCTAGTTTGGGTTATTATTTCCCAATCCCATCTCTCCCTTTTGTTTCCTGACATTTCTTATTTGTCATTTGAAGGCAAAACACTTTTTAAAAAAAAAATCTGTTCTAATTTGTTGAACACAGATCTGACATAGGGAAAAAATGAACACCTAAAAGCAAAGGACAGTTTGTATATGTCCATAATCGATAAGATTACTTATTTATGACTGAATGATCATATTCCTCTTGAACACTTTTGTTTGTATGATTTGTTATGACTAATAATTATTTAAATGCATGCATCTGAACAGCTGATTAAATACTGTAAATATGAAAGTGCCTCAAAACCCAACAGTTCCCCACAGTGAGTTCTTCCAGAAAAAGCCCAGACCATCTGACACTGAAGGGCTCTCCCAAACCTGCATGCTGCCAACACAGCCGGAAACACTCTGCTGTGTCAGCAGCCATGTGTGTGTGTGTGTGTGTGTGTGTCTGATGAAGGAATATCAGCTTCCTCTACTGTATAACAAGAGGAAAAAACAGGATTTTGTCATTGCATGATTTCCAGGAATCTTGCAATGCAATGTCAAGATAATGAGGCACCTAGTGGACTTATATTAGACATTAGCCACAAACTGCATGTTTCATATCAAGCTTATTCTCTCCTGTTTGCTGTTAATGCCCATATGCTTAACCTGAGGGTGGATGAAGTGTCTCCCGTTTTTCCAAGCACGATTTTCAGTGCCACAATTCCTATTATTCTGCTCTTGAATGAGTGGAAAGTTCATTGTGCTATCTAATGAATTGTTCACTTAAATATGACATTTATCATCACTTAGTCATTCTCGTGCTATTCCAGGTCTTCTGAAGCCACAGCTTTGTAAAAGAGACCCAAAATTGTTGAAAATATTTCCCTTCTGTGTTTGCTCTCCAATCTCATTTACACTTCTGCCACATTGTGATTAGTCAATAGTCATGATACACAAGAACCAATGACATCTGGTACTTGAGAGCTGCAATAGAGGGGAAGCTTAACAATGAATCCTGTCTGTTCTCCGCAAGGCTATTCTATTGCTTCAGAAGACTTGGTATATAGGTATATACGACTTGATTTATAACTAAGGGAACTTAGGTTTAGGTTTAATGGTATTACATAGTTATTACCCAGTTATTGAAATTACATGACTGTTCAAAAGTTTGGGATTAGTACCATAAATGTAATACTTTCTATGAAGACCATGCTTATAATGAATTATAGCTCCATTTATACTTATAAGTAAGTATTATAATGTTATAAATACATTTATAAAGATACGGCCTGCATTGCTAATGTTATTATATTATAGTTAAAATCATTTTTTATTAATTCAGATTTATTTATCTCAAATAAGTGACTCTATTTATATAAATAGCGGTGTTGTGTTCATATGAATACTTATTGTGAGGGATAATACAGTTACTAACCTCTATAAATGCATCTCAGTCTTTAAGTAAAGTGAAAACATAGGATGAAAATTTCCTAAGGCAAATGTTAAGAAATCATGAAGATGTCCTGATTATACATTTTACGTTGTTAACTTGTATATGTAAAAAATGAACAATAATTTCTGTAATAAAATAAAGAAAAGAAAAAAACAGTTGAAAAAAGTAAATATTTTTAATGTTAGATACTAGCAAATGTGTTTTTTTAAAGGATACTTCCAAACTGCTATAACCAATACCATGCATATGGCTGAGGAGATATTGACTTCATGACCTTGAATGCATTCATTAGCCATTCAAGACATAACTGATAACTAATTGTTACAGAAAACAAGTGTCTATGGAACTGTTTTATATTTGATCATTTATAAATTATAAAAAAAAAAAATGTGACTAGCTGTTCTTATAATGCAGTATATGTTTTAATGAGTCTTTATGAATATATTTATAGAATAGTTTCACTTATAAACAAGTACACTCACCTAAAGGATTTTTAGGAACACCTGCTCAATTTCTCATTAATGCAATTATCTAATCAACCAATCAAATGGCAGTTGCTTCAATCTATTTAGGGGTGTGGTCCTTGTCAAGACAATCTCCTGAACTCCAAACTGAATGTCAGAATGGGAAAGTAAGGTGATTTAAGCAATTTTGAGCGTGGCATTGTTGGTGCCAGACGGGCCGATCTGAGTATTTCACAATCTGCTCAGTTACTGGGATTTTCACGCACAACCATTTCTAGGGTTTACAAAGAATGGTGTGAAAAGGGAAAAACATCCAGTATGCGGCAGTAGGCAAAAATGCCTTGTTGATGCTAGAGGTCAGAGAAGAATGGGCCGACTGATTCAAGCTGATAGAAGAGCAACTTTGACTAAAATAACCACTCTTTACAACCGAGGTATGCAGCAAAGCATTTGAGAAGCCACAACACGCACAACCTTGAGGCGAATGGGCTAAAACAGCAGAAGACCCCACCGGGTACCACTCATCTCCACAACAAATAGGAAAAACAGACTACAATTTGCAAGAGCTCACCAAAATTGGACAGTTGAAGACTGGAAAATTGTTGCCTGGTCTGATGAGTCTCGAATTCTGTTGAGACATTCAGATGGTAGAGTCAGAATTTGGCGTAAACAGAATGAGAACATGGATCCATCATGCCCTGTTACCACTGTGCAGGCTGGTGGTGGTGGGTTAATGGTGTGGGGGATGTTTTCTTGGCACACTTTAGACCCCTTAGTGCCAATTGGGCATTGTTTAAATGTCACGGCCTACCTGAGCATTGTTTCTGACCATGTCCATCCCTTTATGGCCACCATGTACCCATCCTCTGTTGGCTACTTCCAGCAGGATAATACACCTAGTCGCAAAGCTCAAATCATTTCAAATTGGTTTCTTGAACATGACATGTACTAAAATGGCCCCCACAGTCACCAGATCTCAACCCTATAGAGCATCTTTGGGATGTGGTGGAACGGGAGCTTCGTGCCCTGGATGTGCATCCCACAAATCTCCATCAACTGCAAGATGATATCCTCTCAATATGGGCCAACATTTCTAAAGAATGCTTTCAGCAGCTTTCAAGGCAGTTCTGATGGCAAAAGGGGGGGTCAAACACAGTATTAGTATGGTGTTCCTAAATTAATAATCCTTTAGGTGAGTGTATATATTACTGATCCCAAACTTTTGAACGGTAGTGTACATGCAGAACAGGACTGTAAAATAAAGTGCTACCAATAGTCCTTTAGTATGCAAATAATAGTGTTTTAAAAAAGAAATGTCTGTTATGATACTGATGACAGAACACTGCAATACAGTACTTTACCTATTTTTTAACAGTGTCATAAAATTATTAGTGTTTTTAAATATTAACATTAATTGTTAATGATGAAAAAGGCCATCTAAATGTCAAAGTAAGCTAAGTTAGCATGCACAATTAAATATCAAATGTCAACCAATTCATTCAAATAAAACATTTCCATTATTGGCAGATAACTAATATTGTACTGATATATTGTTGTGCATCCCTTAAATGTATATAGTTTTCTTTGCTTATTAAAGAGACACTATTATTGAAGTGGTAGGAGATGGATATAACAAGTGCATGTGCTTCTATCACTCACTGAACCCACTGTGAATCTGTATGTCTTCTATCAGGTGGGTGGTCACACCATGCTGCCCATCCGCTGGATGCCCCCAGAGAGCATCATGTACAGGAGATTCACCACAGAGAGTGACGTTTGGAGTCTGGGTGTGGTACTCTGGGAAATCTTTACCTACGGCAAGCAACCCTGGTACCAGCTCTCAAACAACGAGGTAAGACATCATCAGATGTTACATACCTAATCATACATCATTTACAAGCAGGGAGGGAAGTTTGACCGTTCACACACAGCGATTACTTTTGCCTTGTAAAAACTACTGTTTCTAGGCAGACAGATGCACCCATAAAGGAGCCTGCATTCAGTTGTCATTCTGGACCGTGTTTGTGCTGCCTCCCGCAGGTGATCGAGTGCATCACACAGGGACGGGTGTTGCAGAGACCTCGTACTTGCCCCAAAGAGGTGTATGACCTAATGCTGGGCTGCTGGCAGAGGGAGCCCTACATGAGACTCAACATCAAAGAAATCCACAATCTGCTCCAGAGCCTGGCCAAGGCATCGCCTGTTTACCT
This sequence comes from Pimephales promelas, assembly GCF_988280905.1. Lineage (NCBI taxonomy): Eukaryota > Metazoa > Chordata > Actinopteri > Cypriniformes > Leuciscidae > Pimephales > Pimephales promelas. The sequence goes on along the minus strand of NC_142772.1, from coordinate 10,401,064 downwards.
GGACATCCTGGGCTGATCCGTTTGCCAGTATGGGTGTGTAATTCTTTGTAAGGAAGAGTGTGTGAATGCATGGAATAAAAGGAGTAAGGGATGGAATATAATTTGAGTGATTGAATGTAGATTCATATAGAGAGAGTGTGTGTGTGTGTGTGTTCATAAAATGGCTTGTGCTTCAGCCTTCTCACCACATAGACTAAAGGCCTTAAAGTTGACTGTGTGCATTGCTTTGAGTTTTTCCATGTCTGGACATCTCCATATCTGTATTGCATCATTGTGTTTTCTAAAAACCCCAAATGGTCTACAGACGGAAACATCTGATTGTTGTAAATATGCATCAGAGACAATGCAGACCTTTTGTTTTAGAACCTTTTTGAAAAAGGGAACTCGGTTTGGGAAAGTTTACACTTGTTTTTCTGTCCCAATTTGTTTATCGAGATGGACAAAATTTGGACTTGATGAGGACCCCGCCATTAGCTGATGCACAACCGCTGATGACACCCTGGCAGATGGCAATACTATTCATACCGCAAATTATCGAGTAACAATCATGGAACTGCCATTCATTTTTTTTTGAACACATCTGATATCATTTTAGACTATTCTGTGCCAAGTTTTGATGTCTAACGCTGAGGTTGATGAAAGGCGTTTTTGGACGTCTCAGTGCACCATCTAACTCAGTGCGAACTTTGTAATAGAAGCACAGCGACAAAGACTCCTCCGATTTAGTTTTTTTCTTTTTCTTCGGAAGAGGCTTGAGGTTGGACATAGTGTTTGGAGTGAGCACAGAGGCAAAGTCACCAGCAGTGGCACTGACGTATTTCTCAGACTTTGTTTGGCTCCCTGCCCATATGCGCTAAAGTTCTGATTCAAAGGGCAACTTGTCTCTCGAACTGTGTCAGTCAATGGTAACATCTTTTTTTGTGTTTTTACACCCCAGGGTGCTTACACACTAGAAATGTATCTGGTGGACTGACCATCCGTCCGTGGTATTTCCCTGCCTTCAGCCCAATATACATAGGTTTTGGAGAATAGATGGATGGTAGTTTGAAATCAAGCTGGAAACACAGCCAATTGGATTTCTGAAAGCACAAGTGGACCCGCCTCCCTGATCAAATCAACGAATTCCCAGCGAACTAGTGTGTAGGCGCCCTTCTCATTGTCATGTCGCAATTTGATGGACCTCGCCTTTGCAAAGACTGAAGATTTTTATCTTAACTGTTCCTGGGGAGAACAAACCATACATAGATGTTGTCCAAAATGCAACCAACCTGCCTGAACAGCTGGATTTGATTTGCTCTCTGATTATTCATTATTACGTTTATGTAACAATTGCGAAATAACTGCTAAATAATATGTGTATGTGATAATAGATGTATTGTGGTCCGTTTCAAAGCGATGGGCTTGGTGGGCACTGTGAAGTGAATGTTCTTGTGAGAATGACACAAGTCGTACTGTCCCTGAGGTCACGACAGGAAGGCCCAATGAAGGGACTGTCCCGATTCAACTTGTGTTCCAACCCCACCAAACAAGTTACCAGAGGAGGACTACAAAGGACTAAATGGAAACTTAAATTGGTATTATTAGAGGACATTATACATTGCCTTTGGAAAGTATTTAGAAACTGTCGTTCGTTATGTTGCAGCCAGTCAACGCTCCAAAGAAAATAACAAATGTGTGAAAACTTTGCAAATGTGTTAAAAAGGAAAAACCGAAATGTCACAATGATTTAAGTATTCAGACCCTCAACTCAGTACCCGTCCTAATCACTTTCGGTACGATTACGTCCTAGAGTATTTTCGGATGTGATGTGACAAGCTTTGTGCACCTGGATTTAAGGATTTTTTGCCTTATTTGCTGCGAATTTAAGCTATGTCAGGTTGGATGGGGACTGTTGGTGGACAGAGATTGTCAGGTCTCTCTGGATTCTGGTTCAATTTTCAGCTCTGGTTGCATCACTCGACAACATTCATAGAGTTGTCCTTAAGCAACACTTGCATTGTCTTGGCTGTGTGCTTAGTTTGGAGGTGAACCTTTGGACCAGTCTAAAATCTTGAGAGCTCTGCAGCTTTCCTTCTATATTTACCAGTTTCTCAGTCCCTGCGTCTAAAAAACACCCCCACTGCTTCACTTTTGGGATGGTGACAAGAGGTGCCTGGTTTACTCCACATGTGATGCTAAGAATTGATGTTCATCCGACCAGAGAATCTTGTTTCTCAGGCCCCGTCCACACTACTGCGTTTTCGTTTAAAAACGGTGACCTTTTGCTACGTTTACACCTCCCGTCCAGACTAAAACGGGAAAAACGAAGACCTAAAATGGAGAAGTTTAGAAACGCTGCAACTCCATTTTGCGTTTTGAATCTCCGGAGGGCGTTTTAGCGTAGACAAGACGAAACGGAGGACTTCAGAAACGATGACGCAGAGGCTCACGCTCGGCTCTATGATTGGGTGTTATCAGTCATGACGTATCCTCCCTGATTCGTCAATCACTGTTTACACCGGCACGCGCATGCCCAGTGTTGGTGAATGGTCAAGTGATCCGCGTTTTCAGTCGTTTTAATGTGGACGGAGATCATTTCGAAGCAGATAAAACGCTGGTGTGGACCAAGCGGCAACATTCTAATCTGAAAGATGAAGCCTACCCGGAAGTGCGAAAAACTGCAATACATCTCAAATCCGCTAGAGGCCGGTCCCAAAAGGGAGCAAATATCCATAGACGTCATGTTAAAATATCCGTTTTCACAGCATAAATTCATATGTTTACAGTTTGGTCCCATGGACTTTTATTGTAATCTTTAAAATGTTCCTCGTGCCTGACAACTGTAAGGGGGATGAATTTTTTTTCTAATTCGTTAGTTTAGATCATATTTAGATATAAAATGTATGACAAATAAGGGCGGTTAACTTTGATTGACAGCTGATAACGGGCTGCGCCGTTTGAATTTCACGTCTCGGCCATGATCTGACACAACACATCATACCAACTCTATTCGTTCTGAAACTTTTGTATTTTGTATTTCTCAAGATTTTTCCAGTATGGCGCTGCCCATACATACCCCCCCATAAACAGCCTCAAACCCGTTTTTCAGAGAGTCCATGGGTGACGTCACAGATGCGTTGTCCATATTTTTTACAGTCTATGGTGTGGACGGAGATCGTATTCATTCTCTGTTTATAAAGGGTAACTAAACACCAAAACAACTTTTTTTAGTTAATGATCTGTAAGAATGGAGCTTCATAAATGCTGTTAATAGATTCGAGTACATTTTTTGACAATAAGTATAAAGTATTTTGATTTTCAAATATATGGTGTAAAAACGTCTGAGTGCTGCCCTCTTCAGGTTAAACGGAAAGCTCCTGCTGTAGGGGTACTCTCTGACGTAGGGAACTCTCTGACGCCACTCTGTCACGCCCTTGGTGCGAGCTCACCACGCCCTTGGCAGCCCCTGGTATAAAAGCATCTGGTTCCGTCAAAACTACTGTAGCGAGTCAGGAGTTGGATTTATGAGTATTGAAAACGATCAGGATAGCATATATTAGCATCTAGTTAGCATAGCATTTACAGTATATAGTTATTTAGATTATTTAGATTATTTTTGAAAACGATCAGGATAGAGTATTGTTGCATCTATTTAGCATAGCATTATAAAGATAATTTAGATTATTTTGTGTAGCTAGTAGCATAGTACAGTTAGGATAGCTTCAAGTTAGCATAGATTTATCAGTGTTTAGTACAGTGATCAGGATAGTAACGGAATAGAGGTGGACATGGGCTCCGCACGTAGTGCCAAACACTGCTCCTCCTGCATAGACTCCTCCACCGCAGCGGCGTCTTGATGTGAGTGATCATGGATATATTTTAATCACAATTTATGGTTAGGATAAAGTTAATCCTCTGGGGTCGATAAACGAGCCGGCGCATTTTGCTGGATTTTTTCACATAGCGGCAGAATATCAATATGAATATATGCCCACAGAGCGTGCGCTATTGAGATCAACTCGACGACAAAACTCATCAGATGTCGGTCGCGATGCGGGAGTTAAGACCGCAGTTTGAGCCAGCGGCTCGAATGGATTTGGCCCTGTGTCTACATACAATTCACCCTCATCCACTTCAGGTGAAGGTGAGGTAGAAAAGTCCTAGACTTCAAATGGCCGCTCTCTGTTGCAAAGGCAGCTACTTGCGTCACTCCAGTCTCTCTCTATTTTAGAGTCTGACAGCAGCTGTCACTCACGGGCGGATCTCAGGTGCACGCCCCCTGGCCCCGCTGGGGTCTGCCCATTTTTTCAGCATTTTTCAAATATTGCTAGTGGGTGGAGTCAGGCTCTGACCAGGGGTTTAGTTACCCTTTAAACGAAAACGCAGCAGTGTGGCCTCAGTCTGAGAGCCATTTAGTTTCTGTTTTGTACAAATTCCAAGCATGCTTTCATCGGTCTTGCACTGAGGTCAGTTTTTACCGATATGAATTTTCATCTGTTAGTTAGACCTTAAACAGACAAGTGTGTGCATTTCCAAATTACAGCTAATCAATTAAATTCGCCAGATGTGGACTCCAGTCGAAGTGTAGATATACAGTATCTCGATATGATATATAGAAGATATGAAAGATAGATCGAAGTGTAGAAATGGGATTCTAAATTTCAAATTTCAAGTCAACTTAATAATTTCAAGTATCTAGGCAAAGAGTCTGAATACTTATGTCAATGTGATATTTTAGTTGTTTTTTTTTTTAATACATTTTTGAGGCCCAGTAAGAGTTAAGCCCACTACACCAAACTGCCATCAAAGAATTACGATAGCTAAATGTTTTGCCACCTCGCATCTGCCAAACGCTTATGGTTCTGTTTTTGCATGAGAGGAAATAACTGTCTATTCCAGCAGATGGCAGTAGTCTAAATTCAACATTCGTGCTTGCTTTTAAAAAAAATATAAATTAGGTTGATCAGTTGGGCTTCACTTTCTCCATTCTTGAAGCTCTGTGCTATCACACACTTCACACAGCCCATGTGACAGTTCGGTTATGTGGTATGGAGTGTAGATTGAGGTGAAAACACTTAAGCATTTAGGTTAATTTATTTCACTTTTAGGGTAAACATTAAGCACTGTGAATTTTCACAGGAGAAATCCAGTCACTTCAATAGGAATTGTGTGAGCTCTACTGTGTGAGCTGTACTTTATAAATCATTACACTATTGAAAATAGTTTTTTTTTTTTTTTGTCCACAAGATTGTGACTGCACCTTAAAAAATAAGGAATCTAAATACTTTCTGAATGCACTAAGTATTTCCAAAGTGGAGTTTCTTTAAGCAAGCGTCACTATTACTGTTGTTCAGACTTAGTGACTAACTTTAATATTACACAAAGTATACATTCGATTCAGTTGTATCTGTAAAACCAAGCCGGTCAAAATGAAATCTTGTCTAGTTCTTTAACCTGACTATCATTACTGTTGTCTAATTCCAGGGCTACAGTCCTCCTCTTGTCCTCCTTTCTTTCTTTTTTTTCCAGTTCAGATTACTGGGGCTCCTCGTGGTCCCCAGCAACAGATTTTGCACCGACTGACTGATTCTTCAAGGTGTGAAGAACTGGAGATGTGTTGCTTTGAAAGCGTCTGTATATATGCAATTAGACTGTAAATATACATGAGCAGGATCAATCATTGTTTGTACACTGATGTCAAATTCTTTCCAAACGGTTTATTGGCAGGACCTACTTTTAACAGCCGACCTCACTAGTCGTCGAACAGTGTCCAATCGAGTCAAGTGTCGGTCGTTACGGTCATGATCTTTTGAGCAGTGACTTATGACCTCTTAGAGCTTTGCACTTTCTTTATAGATGTACTGCTCATATTTTTGTAGTTTTCACCCTACAATTGTAAGCACTGCAAAAAAACGAACAAAAAAACTAAAAAAATGCACTGAAAGAGGTTATTTACATTGAAGGGGATTATTTGCTAATGTTACCGATGTTGGAGAAATGTATTCGGTCAGTTACGCTGAACAATGTTTCTTCTGTTGCAGCAGACTGACTTTACATGAAGACTTTATTAAACAAACATGGCATTTTCTCCATTTTTTTTGCTATACAGATTTCTGTCTGTTCTAATAGCCAGCCTGTACTTTATAATCCATTCTGTACAGTTCTACTAGATGTCTATATAAATAGTATGTTCTCTCTATATATTCTGTTTTAAACAGGCATCACGTCAAATGTGTGACATTATAAAGAGAAGAGAAAAAAAAAAAATCTAATGGGCCTCTGGCAATATGTGAGTGTACAGTTTATTTTTCGTAACAGTGTATTTCTTTTTCCTGTGGTTGTTCATAATGAAAATATGATTATTTTTTTTTATATCTGTAATTAATCAAGTAGCCTTTCCCCCTGTGTAGTAAACAATTTGACGTTACCAACACTTACTGCGCCCTTTTTCTTTTGTTTGTTTAACTGAGGATTGATTCACATCCAGAGGAAAAGAGCCAAGAGAACTGCCATCCTTGTTTCATTTCTGAAAAGCTTTTAACATTGTATATGAAAGAAGAACTGTGATTGAGCACTGGAACACTGTTTATGCATTATTTATCTTTTACACAAGCTTTTTTTGGGGGGGGTGAATCCCACTAAAACTGTCATGAAATGTCCTGGTCACCCCAAAATCAAAAGAATACATGTAAACAAAACACTCTTTTTAGAACATTTACACTTTTTTTCCTTTGATTTTGGGATGGAATATATTCTGGACATTTCTTTGTGAAATGCACTTGTTTAGGCAACGGGACTAAGACATTTATGTTCCACTTTTCTTTTATTGGTTTAGATGGATCACTGGTGAGTGAGTGAGTGTGTGAGAGAGTGTGTGTGTGTGTGTGTGTGTGTGTGTGTGTGTGTGCGCTCCCGGAAGACTCAATCTCTCATGGCTTTAGGTGTCAGTACTCTATGCTTGTGCATCCTGTGAGAAGCTTCTCTGCAGTCAGTGGAAATGTTCCTTGTAATACTGTGCATTAAATAAAAGTGGTATGTCTTACAACATTGTTTATATGTTGCAAATTATATTCATACTTTTAAAGGTGCACAAAGTAAAAAAAAAAAAGTCATATCAGTTGCCTAATAAAAGATTTTATTTTGCATACAGGTGGTTTCCTCTCACAGTTTAGTATTAATATCCATACCACTGTTCAGGATCAACCAGCTATACATAAAAATGATTTTGTGCACCTTTAAAAACCTATTCCACATATATACATATATGTAATAAACACACGCACACAGAACAAGTTTGGGGGCAGTAAAACTTCTTAAACTTTTTTGATATTCTCACCAAGAATATCGCTGTGTTTATTTTATTTGGTCAAAAATACAGTAAAAAACTAATATTGTAATTTATAATTTGCATTAAAGGAGCTGTATGTAAGAAATGTATTTCAAATAATCATATGGCCCTGATACTGTATGTCACATTAAGAAATCATGTTCATTTTCAAATTCTTATATCACTGACAACAGTAGTCCGGCCAGGATATTGTCATTTAAAAAGTGAAGTTGCAGGGCCCTCCATAGCTCACCTTGGGGTTCTAAGCATGCGTCAAAACTGCCGCCATCTTGGAACCGGGGTCTTGTCATAGGAAGTGGCTATAGTTAACGCTGCTATCTCTGCCTTTACTTCGAATTCATTGATGGTGGTGGACTTTTGTGCAGCGTATGATGTTCACGGATGAAATCTGAACTAGGAAGAGTGTTTAAAAAAAAAAAATTCTTTCTGGAATCAATGATAAATACATGTCTGACCATTGGAACAAACCAAAAAAACAAGAAAAATCACATTTATGATGATTTAAGGTGATTTTTTTCCCCGTTAGACCTGTCTACTACATTGACGCTGATGCATTAAAGTGGAGGGGCTCCCCTGTTTCAAGATGGCGGCTCTATTGACGCATTCGTTCCAATGAACTGCCGTAGCCAAGGTGAGGTCTAGTGTATGTCTATGGCAGCCCTCAACTGGGGCCCGTTCTTCGTACGTTGCTTAAAACATCCGAGATCAAATGAGACATTTAAGATGATATCATCACTCCTGCCGGTTATGATTAGTATCGCTGGATTGAGTGATCTGAGATAACTGCGCGTTCTCGAATCTCGCGTTGGTTTAAAAGGGGATATGTATCGATAGCAGAAACAGTGATCAGCAACGCTGCTATTGGCTGTTCATCATGGCCAAAGAACACACCCATTTTCTCTCAAAAGCAGAGAAGGTTATGCCGAATTTCAGTCATTAATTAAAACGCCAGGGAACACCTCAAAGTGTGCAAAAGCCAGGAGAGAGTGCTGGTAAAAGTAGAAGACAAATTAAATGCGTTTGTGGTGGCCATGTTATACGTTTTAATAACTTATTATTATTATTTTATTTCGTCACTGCACTATAATAAACATGGTGAAAGTGAAGTACAAAAATATTCTACTTAATGGTAATTTTTACTAGGCCCTTATAGGCCTATTAGTCTCTTATAAAAAGGCACTGTTAAACAAATGATTGAAAAAACAAAAACAAACAAACAAACAAAAACAAAAAAGGGACCAGTAGCAGCAACACCTTCATTACTGGGAAATGAGATTTAAATTATCTTTGTACACTGTGAAATTATTTGTTGCTGCATTAAATTAAGTAGGCCTATAATCCAAATTGGCTGTTTTCATTTCAACTGTTAAATCTTGAGTAATGCTAAATTGCTTTGTCTTGTGAAAGTAATAACTGATAAACTTATGTTAATGTAAAAATATTTTGCCATGAGTTATTCATCACATTGCACTGGAGAGTGAAGAAACCTTCTCAGATGACTTTACTTTAAGTTAATTGATGGCTTTAATTGATTTCTACTTGTGCCTATATTATTTTTGACAGGAGTCCACATGTACGGAAATGCCTACAGAAGAGTCTGCACACAGCAGTGATACAGGGGTGGGCAGTGTGGAGACAACTTTTCCTTTTTATTTGTTGCAAGAGGCATGTGTGCCACAAACGACACAGGGTGAAATTTGTTTCCTATGAGTCTTCAACAGAAAATAGAGCATTTTGAAAAAACAAAAATCAGGGTGAGAAATAACTTGACTAAGAAAAAAATTGCACTAGAAATAGAGTTGCTTCAAAATAAAATAAATACACTATTTCACTGACCTTGCATAATATCTCTTTTAAAAAGATGACTGAATAACTGTCTTTTCTTTACAAAGAACTATTGAAATAAAACTCTAAGCAAATAGAGTTTAGCAAATGTGTCTTGTCTTTTATTTTAGGCTTAATTAAACTTTTTTTTTTCTTTTTCTGATGTTGGCAATGTTGTGTAATATGGCACATGCAATGTCACAGGCCCTGTCAGGTGCACCGTGCAACCCTCAGGCTTTTCAGACCCTGAAATCTTCCCTTTAGTTGGCCAAAGCTCATTTCATTGTGTGCCCTTGTCCTAGAGCTGCATTGTAACTGGTCTGGGGTTTGGGTCAGGGAATGGGGTCTCCATGCAGGATCCTGTTGTAATCACCTGTATAATGGAAAAATGCAGTTCTCAGCATACAGTAAGTGTATTTAATACTGTGAGTTTGATATTTATAATTTTCCTTACCACGTTCAAATAATGTTCATAAATGTGAATCTCTGAAAATTCTTGAGTCATGCACAGATCCTGGCCATTTTGCTTTCACACTGATTTGTGATATGAAACATGGTCACACACCATCTGATTTTACTCAGTCAACTGCCTTTTAAAGGTTAAATATTTGATATAATATTATAATTTGGAATATTACAAATTGTAATAGTAACTTGGCGGCACATTTACATTGTAAGCCCCCTTTCTGCTCACAAAATCAAAAAAAAAAAAAAAAAAAAAAGGTTAAGCCTGAGGGACTGTAAGTCAAAATTGGCATGGTCATCATGATTGCATTTTCTTCATTAAATATTATAATATAGCCTACCATAAGTTGTCAAAAAAAAAAAAAAAAAAAAAAACTAAGAGCGCTAGGTAAACTTTGCGAATGGTTCTCCGCATCTCCAATAGTGTAAAGGAAGCCACTCCCAAAGAATTTTAGGGCAAGGCAAACATTTTGTGCTGTTGTTGTTAAAGCCCGACATCGAATCGAACATTAATGTGCATTTCCAACAAGACAATAATGTAGGCTATAAACGACACCCTCACGAGTCACGACGATCGTTTCACGAGAAATAAATAAATAAATCTCAGAAATTAGGCTATACTATTGCGCTGCGCTAAAGGACTTCTCGTATCAGTCGCGTATCTACTGCTAACATGAAATTAGCCTGCTCGCGAGCAGGTTCAAGCTGACGGACTTGTTGCTATGACAGCAAGTCCAGGATGAGCGTCGAAGAACCAAACAATCCAAGATCATGGCAAATCGCCAAAAATCAAATCCAGCTAACTGAGCTAACGACGTACGAAGAACGAGCCCAGCTCGGATACACCGATACAGTAATTTGGAAGTGATTGCAGTACCAGTTTTGGCCACAATCTTACATACAGCTCCAATTAACTTTTTTTAAAACAGTTATTTATTGCAGTGATGGCAAAGCTAAAATTTCAGCATCATTACTCAGTCTTCGGTGTCACACAATCCTTCAGAAATCATTCTAATATGCCGATTTGCTGCTCAAGGAACATAATGTTGAAAACATTGGTGCTGCTTAATGATTTTATTATTATTATTATTATTTCCCCCAGTATTCTTTGGTGAATGGTAAGTAAAAAGTATTGCATTTGTTTTGAACCATTTTGTAACATTATAAAGTCTTTAGTGTCAAATTTAATGCATCTTTGTGTGTCTTAATGCATGTTTGTTTTCTTTTGGTATATTTAAAAGGAATATACACTAATCCTCCATGTGTAGGGATCAGTCATTCATTGGCCTGTGGATTTAAATACAACAATGCAGAAAAATAAGGCATTATTTACTACTTCAAAGAACTTAAGCTAAACTCATTTCTCTTAATTCCCAGAATGATTTGGTTTTGATTTATTTGTATCATGTTGTTGTTGCCCACAAAGGGTTATTTTGGTAGAAAGGCCAATGGAAGGCATGAGAGGCGTCCCAAGGGTAATATTTAGTTCTAACAATAGCCGGAGAACTGACAAGGACAGTTGTTCCAAACCAAGGCACGATTCACAGAGACGATCAATTGTAGATTGCACAAAACTTCTTGTGGCGAAGTGCCCGTGGTAAAACGGCATCAGGTATCTTGAGGCTCGAGGGCTGAAGTCTTAGTGGTGTTCGTGATATTGCCTGTGGTGGACAAACGGTTGACAAGTCAAGCACTTTTTTCTGTTTTAAAGCAGCATCTTTCATATTTATGGGCTTGAGTGCGTTACTTTTCTTAATAAAGCTCAGAGATGAAGTGCGATTTTTTTTTTACATTAAAATATTTGATACTATTTAGTCCAATATGTCAACTTCTGTCTAAAACAATGGTGTGAGTTTGGGGCGGGACTTCCTGTATGACCAAATATTGACAAGATTTGCATATGTATGCTATTTTGTAGTATGAAGTGTGATATGTTCACACTGAAAAGTCCAACAAGAAGCGCACTTACCTTACCCAGATGTTTTACTTATTTAGCTGAAAACAAAAAAAAAAAGGTCAGCTTTTTTTCCGTAGCGGAAGGAGCGCCGTTGCTGGATGACATACGACCCTTCTAAAATTCATGCACTAGTACACTACATAGTACGTCATTTGGGATATAACTATGAAAGCGATATGAAAAATCAATTTAAAAACAATCACTAGTCTGTATGATAGGTTCATGTGACTAGTATTCAGACCACAGTCACAGAGAGTAAGAGGATGGGGTTGTGTTTTCATCAAAAGCTGTGCGCCGTTTTTATTGTAGTATTCTAAATTTACATTAAAAAAGAAAGCCTGCCCATGTCCTAGATCCATTATGAAAGTTAACGCACAAATTCCATATACATCTCATTGTATTTTACATAGAGGATAAAGAGTATAGGCATGGAGGTGGCATGACCAATCACAAAGCTTTAAAAAAAAAAAAATCAAGAGATATAAAAACCCAGAATAAATAGAAGGTGCTGTCTATTAGCAGAGTATGTAAGCATGTCACTCTTTTGAGAAGTTCAACATAAAGCCTGTAGCGTGGCAAATCTCACGCCCTCCTTTACCGAAGAAGAGAGATGGGTTCCAAGCGTACTAAAAGCAGAAATGTGAGGAGTAGAGCGAAATGACAATGGAGAGCTTTAACTTGTCTGTACAGGTGCATAAGTTAGAGAGTACATCTGGTTACACAGACACTAAGACATCGACGTCTAGTTAAAATGGTAAAAAGCAGGTTATCTTTTGTCGATACCCGTCACTTTTTTTTTTTGTAGGCAACAAGACATTTAAGGTGTTCATTTTGCCACGGCCAATCAGGGCAGACCATTTAAACATCCTATAGAGCGCAACAGTGGGGTTTCCGAAGTAGAAATCGACTTACTTTATTAATCTAGCAATCTATTTTCTATTTACTTCCTCCAAATAGAAATGGATTTTTAAACAGTTCATGTAAACAGATCTACAATGAGCTCAGTTTGATTAAAGAAAAAAAAAAATAGAAAGAAAAAAGAAAAGACTTCACCGCTACTCCCATATATGAAAAAAAAAAAAAAAACACATTTGAAGAAAGAGTTCCCATAAAGCACTATGAAAGACATAATCAAGTAAAGGACCGGTCACTCTAAGACTTTTTTAATTTGAATCAACTGCTCTATATGAGTCTGTTCAGACAAACATTTGCATGCCATCAATGTGATTTTTTAAATCTTTTTTTACGGATGGTTGTTCTTTACGGATCACTCTTCCAAACTGGCCAGCCACCAATAAGAACGCATCCCAGAGCCTCTGCTGTTTCAAAGAAATTTTGCATTTTCAGTCCTTAAAGCAGCACTATGCAGTTTTTTTTTTACCTTAAAGGGATAGTTCACTTTGAAATTAATTTTGTATATGTTTTAGCTTACCTCAAGGGCATCCAAGATGTAGGTGTTTTGTTTCCACAGTATTTTCAATTTTGACATTTTTCAGTCAAACAGTTGTTGTCTATCAGTCATACACTGGAGGCTAAGGGGGTCCACCAAAAAGCATGCACAGAGAAGTCAAAATTGAACATGATTTAATGACTCGTAAATGTAAGTACACATTGACAGCCTAAGACACAAAACGAGCGTTTTTTGTGAGAAAACGAACAGTATTTATATCGTTTTTACCTCGTGTAATCACAGTAACGTCCAAGTGATCTGAATCAGTTGTGCAATGTCCAACTGAACCGAACTGAATCAGTTCAATGTTACGCCGGAAGTGATCGCTTGCGTGTGACGTCACTCAATATTTACACGGAGATTTCGGAAGTTTTACCTTTTACTAAACAGATTTAGATATACCGAAATCGTCTTCCATTGCGGTTTCCTGTATATCTAAATATGTTTAGTGAAAGGTAAAACTTCCGAAATCTCTGTATAAACAAAGAGTGACGTAGGTACGCAAGCGATCACTTCCGCCGCATGCGCAGACCGAAGCGCCCGTGCCGTCAGATCATTTTGTCATGGCTATGATTACAAGAGGTAAAACGATATAAATACTGTTCGTTATCTCACACAAACCGCTCGTTTCGTGTCTTAGGCCATCAATGTGTACTTACATGTACGAGTCATTCAATCATATCAAAACATATCAAAAATTAATTTCAAAGTGAACTATCCCTTTAACTGAATAGCTTCAGAGTTATGGCAATTGTTATATGACTGTTTTCGGGTTGAATGTTGGGCGTTCAATTTAGTCAAATTGCGATTTTGTCAAATTCCGTTCGACATCCCCTCCACTGGATGGCAGACATGTCATACTTCATCCCAAACTAAAAAAAAACATCATAGTTACAGCGCATTGAATCAGTGCGATCAAAAGCGGGGCTAATGTGAGAGTGAGCCATTTCATCAGAGCCTTTCCGCGATCGCAGCGACAGTATTGTTGTGGAGACTTTGTCTACTTATCACTGGGTATCTTAGACAAGGTCAGATAGGGGGTAACGTGAAGGCAGGGTAGGGAGTCGCAATACAGTGCATACCAGATCTGGCAGCGCTCGCACTGCTCATATTATCAATTATGATCTGTGCTTTGCCGTAACGAGTGATCTTTTGAACTAAACAGGTCTTGTCTACTTGTGTTTGTGTGTCATATGAATAATATATGCCCCATACATGGAATCAGAGTGCCTACTGTATGAAGTAAATGGAAAATCTCTACAGCAAAAGGCCAACCACTACATGCATATGGTTTGTTCTACCATTTATTAGTAATGATTCACACAGTTTGTTTACTACTTACTATATACCTGAGCATTCAGTATTGTGCAATATAGCATACAGAAGGTAATGGACATTTTTTTGGGGGGGTGGGGGGGGTGGAGAAGTGCTGCATTTTATCATTTAAACATTATTCATGATCCACATTGTTTCACTTTTCATGAAAATTCTATAATCCAAGAGTGCTGCCACCATATGACGTCATAATATGCTAATTAGATGGGGAAATTTAACCAAAGACATTCAACTTGACGCCCAACATTCAACCCAAAATAGTCATAACAATTGCAATAACTCTGAAGCTATTCAGTTAAGGTAAAAAAAAAAAAAAACTGCATAGTGCTTCTTTCCGCAAATAAATGTAGCGTTTTTAGCCTTACAATAAAGCCGCGTTTCCACCGAAATTACCCAGAGTGATTGTTTTTTTCTCCAGATTAGGCAAATCACTCCAATGACGTAGACCTGTGCGCGACTTTCCAGTTCCCGCTGGATTTCATCCTCCGCATAGAAGTTGAATAAAGCCTGAACCTCGTCGTCGGTCCAGCGGTCCTAATTATTTATTAAATACAATTCGTTTTACACTTTATTTTTATTTGATTGTCATTCACAATGCTTTGATAGGTTGAGAAGTTCAATCCATCACTGAATCGAATTATATAGCCTTGTACATTCATCTTTTTTGCCATACCTTTTGATTTTTAATTTAAATACAAATTAAAGTGTGCGACAGATCTCGGAGTTTGTTGGTTTTGTTAAAAAAAAAATGTCATCCTTATGAAGAAAATGAATGTGAAACCCCCATGTCGCTGATGAAGCGAGCAGTCACTGTTGCGCTCTGTAGTGTCACAGATGAGGAGAGGGTGATTGGAGTCGAGTGACAAAAGCATTTAGCAGGTTTTCTCGCGAAGCTAGTGCAGGTTCCGATTTTGCGATTGATTTCCATTTTAAACAAACAAACAAACAAAAAAAATCCTACATCTTTTGATATTTCACCCATGTCAAGTGGGCTTCTGTTCAAGTAACCCTGGGGAAAATAAAGTTAAAGAAAAGCTTTGGGATATTTTGCCTTTTTAATGACAAGGTCATTAAAAATCATGCACGCTGCAAATAACCTCATGCAGTAGTTATGGTAAACCATCCAAGCACTTTTATTCATTAATATTCATAAATACACACAGCAGCTTCATTAGAGAAGGTCTCTTGTTTCCTCTTCAGTTTTTGAATGTGGAGTATTTATAAGGAGAGCCTTTTGCAAGACACAGGAAGCAGAGGTCTGCCACAGATACCTACGCTCACCTGCTAAAGGAAAAAAATTAGTTATGTGGAATTGATTATCAACTTATATATATTTATATATTTATATTTCTTGTTTTCTCTCTCGCCCCGATTATGTGTCTCTCGGTTTCGCTCACTCTCTCACACGCCTGTTCTGATGCATTTAGATTTTTTTTCCCTCTCGCTCTCCTTTCATGGATTTATACAATGTAACAAAGGTGACAGACCTGAAATTACAATCACCAAAAAAAAAAAAAAAAAGAAAAAAAAAGGAAAAAAAAAATTAGAGAGAGCTGTGTTTTTTGCCCACCGTCATTGGCAGTTACAGCACAGAGGACATTGTCTGCGTTGTGGTGGGATATCATCAAAGAGGAGGCGGTGGAGGCTCCTTGCCTGTGGAGCTCTCCTTCAGGTTGAGGCTCTCCAGAGCCACATCTAAAGGCATGATGTCCACGCAGCCCATGGCGCCGAAGTCAGCAAAGTCTCGCCTTTCGTCCTCGTCGGAAGACGAGCTCTCTTCTCGCATTAGTGTGGACAGCAGCAGCTCCTGCACAAACAGGCTGCGGTCCGCGCGCTCGCTCTCCAGCGCCTGCCGTTCTGCCTCCGACATTTTCGGCTCGTTCAACCTGGTGGAATTTAGATGGACAGAGGGTGACTACTGAATTACAAGTACTAAACTCAAATACACTTTATTTAGAGGGTCCCCTTTGAAAATTCTGTTGACTAGAAGTAACTTCGCAACAACTTTTCAACTAGCAGTCATTAGAGTATTAGTAGACTGTCTGCTTAAAGGGACCATCAAAATAAAGTGAAACCCAAATATGTAAAAGAGCCCTATGAAATATTTTATATTTTCCTGCATTGTGTAAATCACAGGGCCCTAATAATATCACATTAACATTGAGTGTATGCTTTTAACAACCTCTAGTAACCTAGACTATACCGGTAGACACGATTAACCGGTAGAGATGTTGGACTATCCTCTCTGTCGCGGTTAAGCTGTGCTGCGGCGCGAAACCATTCAAACGCAATATACCAAAATGAGTTCTCTTTAGCTGTTTATGCGCACACCAGACTGATCTCATGAAGTAGTGTGTGTATGACACGCCAATTCGTATTTCCATTTTTGGCGTGCTATCAAGACGCATAATCGCCTTTCAGCGTGTTTATGAACACCGTTGACTTAACGTTATATAAATATATGACTTGCCTCAACCCCGTCCCTAAACCTAACCGTCACTGGGGTAAATAGCATTTATGACTGGAGATTTGACTGCGTGTTCAGACACGCGGAATGACGCGGACGTTAATGGCGTAGACATATACGCATACACGCGGATAGCACAAATGTGTGGAGATAACACGCCACCTGACTCCAAAGTGGCGTATATGTTTACGCAAAAGTCATGATGTCATGTTGCGCACACACACTTCAAGCCGCTTGAACGCTCAAATACATTCAAAATGCCCACCTTTACAAGTATCGTCATTTATATTACTTGAAATTGATTTCTTTGTTTCTATTTTATCACTGACTGTTTACTTCTCTTTAGTGAGCTTTGTTTGATAGGCTAGTATTACATTTTTTTGTGTGATATTAAAATTAGTGAGAGTTATGAAAATGCAGTGGTATACATTTTGTATATAAAAACTTGATAAAAGAAAAAATAACTACATTGTGATATATATCGGTATTGTGAAATAAAATTACTCGTATCGTTTTACAATATTTTGGTCATATCGCTTACCCCTACCTAGCATTGTAATAAAAATATCAAATTATTAGATATTTTAAGACACTCAAAACTTATATTATTTTCTTTTCTAAGAAACATCAAAAAAATAATGCCAAACTATGAAGATAGCATGAAACTTGCAATTTTCTTTTTTCCCTATAGCAGTTGGACAATGAAACTAAAACACCTGGTTTTTACACCACAATGATTTATTGGTGATTTATGGTGTAGGATCTTCTTTTGTGGCCAATACAGCATCAGTTCATCTTTGGAATGACAGATAGAGGTCCTGCACAGTAGCCAGAGGGATTTTAAAGCCATTTCTCTTGCAGGACAGCGGCCATGTCACAATGTGATGCTGGTGGAGGATAACGTTTTCTGAATTGCTCCTCCAAAATACCCCAAAGTGGCTCAAACATTTTTAGATCTGGTGACTGTGCAGTCCATGGGAGTTGTTCAACTTCACTTTCAGGTCACAAGTCTGTCACAAGTCTTGCTGTGTACTGGTGCATTATCATGTTGTTATGGAGAGAATGGTTTGGTAGTCCTTGGCAGTGACACACCCATCAAGCACAGTAGAGAATGCCATGATATTGCAGCCCAAACCATCACTGATCCACCCCGTGCTTCAGTATTGGCAGTGACAGTCTGAGTGTTATGCCTCTTTGGGGCTTCTCCACACCGTAACTCTCACGGATGTGGGAAAGACAGTGAAGGTGGACTCATCAGAGACCAATACATGTTTCACATTGTCCACAGCCCAAGATTTGCACTGTTGGCACCATTGATAATGACATTTGGCACTGGCACGAGTGACGAATACTGACTCTGTGGAGGTCCCGTCAAAACAGTTTTGGTGGAAACTGGAGAGTAGAGGTGTACATTAGGCATGGGCGGTATCCAAATTTTTATACCGTCAAACCTCCTCCCTATTTTACCGCGGTATACGGTATTACCGCGTGACTAATTAAAAATTACGAGATAAGGCTCAGACGGCATCACACATGATGACACGTTCAACCAGAGAGTGTCGGTTCCAATAATGCATCTAAAAGCTGTCAATCAACTATTAGAAAACAGGAGATACACATTGTCTCACACCAGAGAATGTGAGCAGAGTGGTGATATTTCCTCTAGAGAGGGGAGCGCATTTCTGAAGATCACGCGCCACGAGCTCTCGACGCGAGCCGAGTGGAGCCGAGATAAAATTATTTATTAATAAACTATTGTTTTCTATGTCAGTTGCTGCAAAGATAAAGATTGCATTGACGATGCAAACTGCATCTTCATGGTATGAAAACACGAATAAAGAGTAGCCTAATGCACACTTCATATGAATAAGCCTATAGCAGAGAGCAGCCCATTTCTTTTAGCTTGTAATTGTTTAAAAGTATAGACATTTCAAGCTTACATATACACTTCTCAGATCATTAAGACATGTATCTTATATGCCGAGTTTCAGTTCATGTATGAATCGCGCTCCAGTCACGCGTCGGCGCGTGTCCTGATTACTATCTTTGCTTTTTATTTATTAGCCTAATCCAGGCAATTCGTTGATGCGGAAGGAAGATGCAATTTATTCAAAACGAAATTCGTTTTAAAGAAAGGCTTTGTACAAAACAAAACGTAATAAGTGGTCATAATCATGTCTGACTGACCCAACGTGTTTTCTATGGCAATTGCTGCTAAAGATTGCATGCAAACTTGCATCTTCGCGGTAGTGAACGCGAATAAAGAGTAATGCACACTTCATATGAATTAGCCTAAACATAAGCAGAGAGCAGCGCAATTTCTTTTAGATTGTTAAAGAAGACATTTCAAGCTTACTATATATATACACGTCTCAGATCTTGTTTCTTATATGCGAGGTTCAGTTCATGTATGAGTCGCGCTCCAGTCACGCGCCGGCGCGTGTCCTGATCACTATATTTGCTTATTATTAATTAATCCAGGCAATTCGTTGATGAAAAAAAAAATAAAATGAAGATGCAATTTATTCAAAACGAAATTCGTTTTAAAGAAAGGATTTCTACAAAACAAAACGTAATAAGTGGTCATATGTCTGACTGACCCATTCCAAATGTTTTCCGATATTGCGCATTTTATGATGTTATCTTAGTCATCTCATGAAGTTCCCTTTTCATAAAATCAACATACATAGAATCATATTATTAAAAAAATATGAAAGGAATACGTTTTTTTCCCAAACCTATAGCTTATTTAAGCGTCACACGGTCCGTCCCGCTGTAGACTACATGCATGTGGCGTGCATGTGGTGGTGGGGCACAATTTTCAAATAATAATCGAATAATACCAGGCAATCTTTAAATATTATTTTTGCTTGAAATGCCCATCCCTGCCAAACTGCAGAAGTCGTGTTCTTCTTCGAGACCAAGTCACTCAGTGCGCAACTTGCAATCTTTGCCCTCTCTCGTCACCACACTGTCACGTCATGAGAACCAGATATAAGCATTTTAGCCATTAAATAAATTGTATTTAAAACATTGCACTTATTTAGGAGACAAGGATTCCTTGTCTCCTATTTAAGTGCATTGTTTTTTTTTTCTGACGGTATGACGATATTGAAAATGATACCGTTGCTATTTTTAGATCCCGCGGTATACGATATTACCGTAATACCGCCCAAGCCTAGTGTACATTTAATTTCGCAGCTGGGCAGCTGTGGGTTTATGTTTTTTTTATTCAGTCACTGTTAGTATCTGGACATCCTTTTCAGACAGCTTACTCTTGCTTCGACAGTTACTCCTGTTGGATGTGGTTTGTCCTACGTGGCGGTATGCCGCCATTACCCTGGATACTATAGCTCTCCATACACCACAAAGACTTGCCAGGTCACAGATCACAGATGAGCCAGTGAGACGCACACCATCAATTTGCCCTCTTCTGAACTCTGATTAGTCTCCGATTATGTTTTGGATTGCAATATTTTATGTACAGCTTTGCTATTGCTGTAATTCAACCTTCACACTCTGCTGAAAGTAGAATGTAAAATATACACATATATACGTGAAACCTCCAAAACTACATAATGGCCAGTGTTTCAGTTTCATTGCATCATTGTCATAGGCTAATTGTAGTGATTGTTCCTTTCATTAAATTGTCTGGCTATTGGACAAACTTATGTATGTATACATGTATATAAAAATGTGCAAGGTTAAATCATTCATAGTAAACTACATTCTGAAGTAGGTAAAACTATAGATGCTAGAGGTGTCGCCATGGTGAGCTGATGATGTAAGACCCATCCCATTAACACATCAACAATTTTGAGCCTATGGCTAGGCCTGAGCCATACCGTGTGAGAAGGAACTGGGAGCTGTGGGAGGCCAGCGGGTTGCTCTCAGTCATGGCTGTGTTTGTGGCGGTGCTGGGCGGCGGGATGCTGGCGCTGATGTTGCTAGGGTTGCTGCGTTGGCGTGTAGCATTGCGAGCCGTCTCCAGCTGCTGGCGCGCCGCCTGCGCCTGCTGGCGCTCCAACTGAAGCTGCATTTGCAACTGCTGCAGCTGCGAGGCCGAGGGCCCAGAAGAGTTGAGCTGCCCTCCCGCGGAGCGCCGCACGCCCGACAGCTGAGACAGCAACTCTGGTGATGTAGACACAGGAAGAAAGATTGTGTGAGACAATTCAGGAAAGACTAAAAAAAAAAAAACAAGGCCAGATTAGAAAGTCCTTACTTCCTGTCCTTACACATTACACACCTGCTATGGGGTCCATGGCTTCCCTATTGCTTGGAGAGTAGGAGGAGCTTTGTGAAGAGGAGAGCCCACCAGTGGAACTGCTGGTAAAGTGCATGTTAGTCCTGCGTGCCCGCGGACCGCCCAGCCCCCGCCCAGGGTGGAACATCCGACGCACGTGCCGCACGCCGCTGCTCTCATCGTGCACACGCTGGTTAAGGAGCAACTTGTTGAGAATGCGTCACTACACACCCGATGCAATAGATCACATCTCACGCTAATTCAAAAAATATAGTCATAATGCATTGACATAGACAGACACAATGAGCTGTGGTGTTTATAAGAGTTCGAGTTTGAGTCTGATTAAGTTTTTGCCCCCCAATTATTGCCTGTTACTATCACTTTATTATGCAGAGTAGTAAAGAGGAGAAAGCCTAAAAAATAATAATTCAAACACTCAATTTTCAAACCTCCAAGCATAAACATGTATAATTCGCTACTTGCAAGATGTGCTTTTAATAAAACTCGGACGTCTATTCAGAATATATATATATATATATATATATATATATATATATATATATATATATATTAGGGGTTTCACAACTACTGATTTTTGCTAGTCGACTAGTTTTGCATAACAGTCGACGACTAGTCGTTAAATGGTTTATTCTAGGGGTGTGCGACATCACGAATAGTAAATGTCTCTACGATCTGCTTTTGAAGAAATATGGTAGTAGTATCGTGTTACAGTGCATTCTATCAGTTCTGGCGCCTCTGTCTCAACTGTACAACGCGACGTAGCCTACACATCACACGTTAAGGAATAGGTACGGGACACCGCAATTCACAAAAGTTCATTGTTTGCATAAGCCTTGCCGGTTAAACATTTAATTCACGCTCTGTTCTAACGTGCGGTTTCCTGAGCGCGCGGCATATCCCCGACGCTCACAAGCATTAGAAGCCTGTCAAACAGCACCTGAATACTGGACTAAGTTATCTTTCAAGTCTTATTACGCTAATACTGTTAAATACACACAATGTTTACATAAACAGAATTGGCTATGTCTAAAGTGAAAGCAAATATTTGAGAAAAAATCTGGTGTAGGCTAATATGCGTCTATATTAAACACGTCGCGTGCTGGTCTAAAAGCGAGAGTAGTATTCGTATTTTCCGCACTATAAAGCGCACTTAAAAGCCTTTAATTTTCTCAATCCGGCCTTTTCTCAAGCCTTATAATCGGGAGCGCATTATATATGGATCAATTGCTAGCGCTCGTGTCCATCTTATGCCCGCTTTGTCACACGGCCAGTTCAATCTCGTATAAATCAGGTTATGTGAGTCTCCCGCTCACGAGCGCTATCTCTAACACACACACGAACAGACACTGCTGTCAGCAGGCTGCGAATGTAAGTTACGTGCCTGCCCCAGCGCTCACGCTTACTAAATAAACGCCTCACCTCCGACGCCGCGCACTCGCTGCATTCCCTTTAGCACATCTAGTGGATGCATAATGCAAACCCAGTCAAACGTTTGAAAAATGTTCTAAAATAGGTCATTGAAGGTGCGCCTTATGCCGAGTTCAGACTGCATGATTTTAGCCACGATTTTGGCTCGCCGACATGTTTTGAGAAATCGCCGACAAATACCCGAAATCACAGGCAAATCGGCGCTCGTTCACGCGAGTGACAATCACGCAGTGTGAATGAACAAAGACGCGAACTGAGAGAATCACCGACGAGTCGCCGACGCCCGTGAGATATTTGGCATGCTAAATATCTGGACCTGTCGGCGATTCAAAATCCTGCTGTGTGAAAAGTGTTTTGACTGAAAACTACATCGGCGATCACCGGCAGCCAGTGAGAGAGCAAGATACAGAGCAGCAGGGAGTTCGGGGAGGAGTTATAGATCACATATCAACATGATATGGCATTGTTTCAACAAAAAAAGCTTCTTCTCGGTCTATTTGGACACAATAAATGGAAGAAAAGTTAGTAGAAATTTGGCAGGAGCACTCGTGTCTGTTTCACCAGCTGTACCACAACCGGGGCGAAAAAAAAGTCTCACGTGAGAACTCCGGTCTTGCACGTGTGGTGTCGCGCGTTGTTTCCTTTTCATATCTCACGCGTGTTTGTTGTGAAATGTAGTTTGCGTGCAGCGTGCTAGACAGAGTCTGTCGGCGATTTTTCTAAAGTCATGCAGTGTGAAACCTTCTGTCGCCGATCCATCGTCCAGTCTGAACACAGCAGCGACTGAATGCTGGCCAAGATAGTCATGCAGTGTGAAAAGAGCAGCGACCTGACTACTTTGAAAATCATGCAGTCTGAAAGAGCCATTATAGTGCTTATAGTATATAGTACTGCCACTTGTATTTAAAGGGATAGTTAACAAAAAAAATATATCTATATATACGTCATCATTTTGTTTCCGAATAGTCAACCAAGGTCAACAGCGCCAACTAGTGGTTGTGAGAGTCGACTAGTTGATGAAACCCCTAATATATATATATATATATATATATATATATATATTATAAAACTGTTTTGCTGAAAACTTCAACTCCCATAATATATTTTATTTTGGTGCCACCCCTCTGTTGATCGGAATTGAATGTCTTGGGGGGGGAATACAAAAATGAAGTTTAACATATTATTTTAAAGAACCAATACAGGTTATACTCATTGAAAAGTTAATTGGTTTTGGGGGGGGGGGGGGGGGGGTCTGCTAGAACACCTTTACATGGTTTAAAGTAAAAAAAAACATATTTGTCATACTGTACAGAGCTGCAGTACCTCATTTTAGCCTCTGCCTGAAACACTCAGTTTAGGCTCCTTTCTCTTTAGAGCAGGGGTGTCTAATTGGTCACATGGGCCAGTCTGTCGTGATTGGTCTGACCATAATCCGGTTTCAGCTCCCTAAGCTTCCTGATCAGCTGTAAACAATATTAAATCTATAGTAACTATAACGTTGATATTGGAAGTCGATACAATGTTTTTTCGCCCTTGCAGAGGAAAAACAGTGTGTCCTTGACAGCAAAATCATAGCTGTTTTGTGAGAACGGGCTAAAGCACCAAGCAGGCGGGTATTATGCAAATGTGTAACATGGTGAAGTAGCCAAGTCAGGGCCGTAACCACCATAGACATTGAGGGGGACACGTCCCCTCCAATAATTCGAAATAGCCAACTTAATTTAGGGCTGAACGATTATGGAAAATAATCTAATTGCGATTTTTTTAACCAATATTGCGATTTAATATGCGATTACTTTTTAAGTCCTTTACCTTCTGTATTAGTCGACAAAGACAAGCAATTAATCACTGTACAGTAGGGATGGGAATCTTTAGGCAGCTTATGATCAGGTCTACTTTTTTTCTTATTAATGAATCTTAACACTTAAAATATGTACTCAATTACATGTGTAAAAATACACACTTTAAATATATATATATATATATATATATAAAAACATTTAATAAAACCATTTACATGTTAAGAATTTTAAATAGGCTATACAAACGAATATAGCTTCAAAATATAAAAGCTAGTAAATAAAGAGGGACAAAAAAAAGCATTACAAGTAATAAACAAAGAGTGCTTTCAGTATTTAAAAGTAGGCTGTCTGAATGTTTTTCATTCAAGAGCTGGATAGCGTGCTAAGTTGATGCTTGATCTTGTAAAATCACATTTCATCATATCGCGATATTATCACAAATGCAATTAATCGTTCAGCCCTAATTTAATTCACTACACACCGATAATCCTTACTTCCAGTGAGATCTATGCTGTGACCAGATCAAGTCGGGTAAATTGAACTTGATAAGCGGATCAGTCCGGTTTGTGAACAAATTATTCAGTATTTTTTTATATATATTTGGTTACATTACATTACATTACATGTTTCAGTGAAAAGATCCAATTCCAAAGAACTTTTCATTTATGAATCAGACATTGAAATTTGTTTTGCAACTTAAAAGTCTCCCCCATTCATTGTAATTGAATGGAAAAGAAGGTCCAGTACAATTGTTTGAAATATCTTCTATGATCCACAACAGTGAACTCATATAGGTTGGGAACGACATGAAGGTAAGTAAATAATTCTGAACTTCAGATTGTGTGAAAACCTTTACATTCCTCAAATATGCAAAGAAACCACATTGACATCATGCAACCACCACGCAGAGTCGAAAAACATTTGTAGTATAGCCATAAGGTACAACATTCAGTTATTATACATGGATTGAACAAATGAAACAGTGTTTTAGGAATGAAGTTCATTATTTATATACATATTAGGTTCAGATTAAAAGGATATTAAATCTCTAGGTGCTCTGTGTTCAAGTGTGAGATGAGCAGCAAAGTCATCTGTCACATGATTGGGGTCGCCACCAGGCAAAGCTGCACAGATTGGGCAAATCTGAAACAGAGAGAAAATCCTTACAAATTAGAGGAATATTTTCGTTTTTACGATACGGATTACGATTCTGCATTGATGCATAAAAACAAAAGAATAGTTGTTTTTTTTTAAATTTAACTGTTTATTGTAAAAAAACAACAACTCTTAATAAAGGCTATATTACTAAAAGAAATTGCATTTTTGTTTATAAGCAAAGCAATCTGTTATTGTGAAAAGAACATACATGAATGAGAAAAACTGTGGGATGCGTTTGATGTTTAACAGAGTTATTAGGGGCAATAAAAATATTTCAATGCTTTACTCGTGCTGACTGACACCCCGGAAGCGCATGCACAGAAAGATAGCCTACGTGCATTAGGTGACATAGATGTAAACCTGCTGCTGTTTGTCATTAATGTTCATCAAACAATAAAAAAAGGGGAAATCAATCACTGGTCTAGACTGAATAACTTTTGTAGCTTTGATAACAATCTATTAATTTATTTGTAATCAATACACTGAAGATTATGCATTATTTCTTACTTTTATGCTTTTGTGAAATGGATGTAAAAAAAAAATGTAAAGCACTGTTTATTTAATTGGTTTCTCTCATATATACAGTGGGGCCAAAAAGTATAGTTAGCCAGTGATTGTGCAAGCTACTTAGAATGATGAGAGAGGTCTGTAATTTTCATCATAGGTACACATCAACTATGAGAGACAAAATGAGAAAAAAAAAAATCCAGGAAATCACATTGTAGGATTTATTTGTAAATTATGTTGGAAAATTAGTATTTGGTCACCCAAAAACCAGCAAGATTTCTGGCTCTCACAGACCTGTAACTTCTTCTTTAAGAAGCTCTTCTGTCTTACACTCGTTACCTGTATTATTGGCACCTGTTTGAAACCGTTATCTGTATAAAAGACACCTGTCCACAGCCTCAAACAGTCACACTCCAAACTCAACCATGGCCAAGACCAAAGAGCTGTCGAATGACAACAGGAAGAAAATTGTAGACCTGCATCAGGCTGGGAAGAGTGAATCTACAATAGGCAAGCAGCTTGGTGTGAAAAAAAATCAACTGTAGGAGCAATTGTAAGAAAATGGAAGACGTACAAGACCACTGATAATCTCCCTCGATCTGGGGCTCCATGCAAGATCTCATCGCGTGGGGTCAAAATGATCATGAGAACGGTGAGCAAAAATCCCAGAACTACACGGAGGGACCTGATGAATGACCTGCAGAGAGCTGGGACCAAAAAAACAAAGGCTACCTACCATAAGTAATAAACTACACCGAGAGGGACTCAAATCCTGCAGTGCCAGGCGTGTCCCCCTGCTAAAGCCAGGACATGTCCAGGACTGTCTGAAATTTGCCAGAGAGCATATGGATGATCCAGAAGAGAACTGGGAGAATATCATGCGGTCAGATGAAACCAAAATAGAACTCTTTGGTAAAAACTCAACTCGTCGTGTTTGGAGGAAGAAGAATGCAGAGTTGCATCCCAAGAACACCATACCTACTGTGAAGCATGGGGGAGAAAACATCATGCTTCGGGGCTGTTTTTCTGCAAAGGGGACAGGAAAGCTAATCCGTGTTAAGGGAAGAATGAACAGGACCATGTGTCTTGAGATTTTAAGCCAAAACCTGTTCCATCAGTAAGAGCCTTGAAGATGAAATGGGGCTGGATCTTCCAGCATGGCAATGATCTCAAACACCACCCAGGCAACGAAGGAGTGGCTCCGTAAAAAGCATTTCAAGGTCCTGGAGTGGCCTAGCCAGTCTCCAGACCTCAACCCCATAGAAAAAAGCCTCAACCCCGTTTGAAAGTCTGTGTTGCCCAGAGACAGCCCCGAAACATCACTGCTCTAGAGGAGATCTGCATGGAGAATTGGGCCAAAATACCAGCTACAGTGTGTGCAAACCTGGTGAAGACTTACTGCCTCATTATGCTTCTGCGTCAACTCTACGGCGTAGCTACGTCGTCACTGCTACGGCGTCGTGGCCGTTTTATGCTTCTGCGTCAGGCTGTGGTGCTTCGCGGTGCATTTCGCCGCCAGAACGCTAGGGGGGTTCGCGAATCTCTTTGGTTCCGTGCGCAGTGAGCGAAAGAGAGAGAATGTTGTTGCAGCTGCCAGCTGGAGCTAATCGACGTTGAATAACAAGACGACACAAACTTTATCCCCACAGAAACAACACGGATAATAATAATAATAATAATAATAAAAGAAACAACACGGATGTCCAGGGCCCGTTCCACCCATAGACAGCAAAATAAAGGTTCCACCCGAGCTGCCTGTCGATAGCTGTTCGGAATGACTTGAAGGATTTTTTTCAGTCTCCACAGGGAACTGTGCTATGGAAGGATAATGTGTCCCGTGGCAGACTTGGTTAGTACTGTATTATCAATGATGTAACCGTGAACATTGTATTGAAAATAAACAACAAACTGTGTTTTAGTGTTGTCACGGTACCAAAATTTCAGTATTCGGTACCGATACCAGTTAAAATTCACGGTTCTCGGTACCAATTTCGGTACCAAAGCTTAGTTTAAATTTACATATATTTAAGTGTTTATCACGGTTACAAGTATGGAAACTGTACATTCGTATTATAAACACTTTAGAAAAAGATTAGATAAAATGACCTAAAATAAACAATAGTATACACTAACACATTTTTAAAGTTGTTTGTAAAGTTTTAATCCATTATTTATTTAATGCACAATGAATTAAGTGAACAAACATGAACAATCAGGTGTTTGTAATAACATTTTCAAACATGAATTAATGTTGTAAACATATATTGTTCACTCAATGAGTTGATAACCAAGTAATGTTTATGAATGGTATCTTTGTAGCATTACCATAAAACATGTTTTATTTGACTTGACTGTCCTTTTATTAATCTAAAACTGCATTCATATTTAATTTTAAAAAGGCTTTTTAAACCTGCTGAGTTATAAAGGCAAGAATACGCCTAGAACTGGCATTGACATTAAATGATAATACTAATACCATAGTACTTAGGGCTGGGCGATATGGCCAAAAAATCATATCTCGATATTTTTTGGTCAAATGGCGATATACGATATATATCTCGGTACTTTCTATGTTTTGTATTTAGATAAAGAAAATCTTTATATTTAAAAAAAAAAAAAAATATATATATATATATATATTCACATTCGGCCCAATGATATCCTACAAACAATGTTGATATTGAAGGATATGGAAACAAATATAATATAGGCTATGCAATATATTATGTGCAAAAAGCTTTTGTTTTTATATTGACTAAAAGCTAAACTAAAAATGAAAATAAAAACAAAAACAAACGCACAAACTAATTATATTAGCCTGCATTTGATTACCCCATTATAATCCCTTTCACTTTCATTAAAAATATATACTTGTAGGTTTAAAATTTCCACATATGGCACATTTATTTTCTCCAACAACAAATATTTTAGCAATATGTTTATTTTAGTCAGAATTATTGCGTACTACGTAGTACTATTCACGCGCATGCGCGCGCCGGCGCTCGTTCAAGGAAGCATGAATTTTAGCGGAGATTCACTTGCAGAAGCTCGTCCTCTTCTGACATGGACATATTTGTTGTGAAATGGACATATTTGCTTTACTTTCTAACATTTACAGTTGGAGAATATACCTGTAAAATGTAAGTTGAGCACTGAGGAAAGCACCACATCTCAAACGCATTAAACAGCGCAAGTATATCTGTCAGTCAGCAACAGTGTCTGTCAGAGCATTTGACAGGGCGGCAAGCTGCCTTAAACTTGTTAACTATATCAAAGTGATTTTGACGCAATTAATATAAGCTTGTGTCATGTTTAGGACAAATTGTACTACGTAGCCTAGCTACTTTCACTGCAGCAGCTCACACTGCAACCTCCGCTATTTTTCAGATGTGCTCATATCAAACTACTGTATCGATATAAACGGTATTGCCTCATTCCATATCGTTTCAAAAAATATAACGATACATCGTACATACTCGATATATCGCCCAGCCCTAATAGTACTCTGGTGTCGGGTAGATACTACTGTGCTCATGTACTCGTAAAACTACCCCGAAAGCACTTTAGAGGCCGTTCACATGTCGCGCGTGTTTTTTAATTATATTTTTGCACGTGCTTATTCTTTCCAAAGCGCTTGCTCTCACGCGGCGTCTGTCGTTGCTATGCAACGCCAACGAGTTTTTATTAGGAGCGCGCTTGAATCACGCCTATATTTGAAATTGCGAATTTGCATGTAATCGGCCTCTTATGGCAACGTGACATTAGCCTAATCCAAAATATTTCCATATGTGGCTCTTTCCTCCTTTCGTTTCAACAAGTGGATTCAGAGAGAGAGAGCCATATCAGCGTTATGAAGAGGACGCAACTGTGCACGTTTCAGACATCGCGTCTAGAACAGAACTGGATTAACCTGGTACTCGGTACCTAGAAAAGCTGGTACCGTAACATTTTTTTTTTTTAGTACCGACTTGGTACCGAAGTACCGAGTTTTTTTGACAACACTACTGTGTTTCAAAACAAACGTTGATTTATTGATTGATTGAAGTTTATTGCGAGCAAAAAAGAAAGAAAAGAATATAGACATATATATTAACAATGAAATAAAAAAACGGTTTATTTTTAGTTTAACGTTAATTCTTTATTTACTTTCTTTATAAGAGTATTATAATTATCAGAACGAGGGTGCAAATGTTAAAAATAGCGCTATAGCGGGAGGGGGAAATCAGAAAAGCTACACTCCTGAAATTATGTATAATCTGACCAATCAAAGCCCTTGCTGTCTGCGTCGCCTCGACGCGTAGTTTGGAGGTGCACGTCGAGCTACGGCGGAGGGGTCGGAGAGGGGTTCGCGTCGACGGATAGGGATCTGCGGGGGTACGCCGTCGATTCGACGCAGAAGCATAAAACAGGCTTTAGAGCGTTTAACGTTTGACCTCTGTCATTGCCAACAAAGGTTATGTTACAAAGTATTGAGTTGAACTTTTGTTATTGACCAAATACTTATTTTCCACCATAATTTACAAATAAATTATTTAAAAATCCGACAATGTGATTTCCTGGATTTTTTTTTCTCTCATTTTGTCTCTCGTGGTTGAAGTGTACCAACAGACCTCTCTCATCATTCGATTTCGAAGTAGGAGAACTTGCACAATCAGTGGCTGACTAAATACTTTTTGGCCCCACTGTAGATATCTATATATAGATAGATATATCTATATAGATAGATGCATAGTGATACATTGAGAATAATTTTATAACTGAATCGTTGCCCTCTCTAAATCCTAATCGAATCGTGAGGCAAGTAAAGACACACACCTTTATTACAAATACAAAGCATCAAAACATAGTTGAGCCACTTGAAACTATCAGTCAGATTAGCTGTATTTTGCATTCAAAGCACATGAATGATTAGCTCAGGAATGAAAGTTCTCTCTCAGTGGTTGATGAAAATTCACATCACGTTCTGTTAGTTTTGGTGTCAGTCCCTGCAGGTGATTTGTGTTTGTGAATAAGAACATCAAACCAAGGGTAATAAAGATCTTGAGAAAGCTTGAAAATGTTGTACAACAGTTAAACGTTAAAGAAATAAAAAATAAAAAAACAGCAGCTTCACACCAAGTCCAAACCAGACTCAGTGAGCCGCAACAGCTATACATAACACTTTTTTTTTTTTTACGCAACGTCACTACTGGGAACAAGAAGACACAAACTGTTTGCTATGTCAGTGCGCTTGTAGCGAGAGCCCGCCCACACGCTCCTTTCATTGGCTGTGATTGTAATTGATTTTTTGTCATCTTTTAGCCTCATCATGTCTAGTGTGGACAGGAAATTTGCTTGTCGCGGGAATCTTATTTCATCGAGTTTAGTTAGGACACGGTGTCACATAACTTAAACATTTCAACAAAGACAGCATGTGTACTCACCACCTCTGTAGAGGTCTCTGCGTGCTCTGAGGTCACATGCTCCTGTAGAGATGTTTCCGTGTAGCCCATTTTACCACAGTAAGGACAAGTAAACGACTGAGGCTGCTCTACTGAGAATGCCTCCCCCCCATAATACAAGTCTGTAGAGAGGTCAGATAAAAGTCAAAAACACTTCAATTAGCATCACCATTACCAAGACTTGGTGTTCACATTCTGTAATGTTTTAAAGATGAACTGAACTGAAAAAAATCGACGATGAAAACGTGTTGTTTATGAGAATTAAAAGTAAATTACACTAAACATTTTAATAAAAAATATTAATATAGCTTTTTATAAGCAACGCAAAATTGCGTTTGTTAGCGCTGGCAGTTTCGATGACGTCACTGGCATGGTAGGACCCGCGGAGCACCATAAACAACAGCTGCAGGTCCCATATACACAGACGAAAATGAGCACTTTTAACGGCATGGATTACGCATTTGAGCCCGCGAGGGACAGGCCGGTAGTGTCTGACTACCACCACATGGAGGACGATCAGTTTTAGGCTTCACTTACAGTACAGGATCGTTTTTGGGGAGAAGTGATTGTAGGCGCGAGCGCTGTGGAGTATGCATACTGCACAGGAGTCGATCTTTTGCAGAGGTCAACCTGAAACATTTATTGATCGGCGAAAAATGCATCACCATCATGCACCGTTCATTTCGGATGCTGTTCGGTGAGAGAAACGTGTTGGGGGAGGCTATGCTGTCTCTAATGGATGTCCGAGCTGAGACGCGAGCGCCCCATCAGTAACAGGGTTTTTTACGAATAGGCGACGGCTGGGCTAACTTGTTATACTTTTCTCAGACTGTTTAGATTAACAGCGTACTGGCAGTTCACTCTATGTGCGAGGGTGCATTTAGAAAGGAGAATCCCATCCTTTACCGTGAACTACACATCAGGAATCTTTTCCCCTCAGCCGAATATCAAGGATTCGTGTAACGTTAACGTGATGTGTTGAACTTGTAACTTGTGTAAATAAAACATTTAATGCAGACATTGTCAGACGTGTCATGTACTCATTGACGAAAGTACATATCTCTAGATAGTGTGTCGCTAAAAATTCTGTTTCTTCAGCCATGTCAGCGCGCCTCAGACTGTTTACAAGCTACGGCTGTTCTGCTGGTGCGGGTAGGCAGCGGAGTGGCTTACCATGCCAGTGACGTAGTCGAATGTTGAAATCCAACATGGCGGCGCCCGTGTAACAAAAACAACACTTTCAATGTACCATTTTATCCCTTTTAACAAATTATGCCATTTTAAAAATTGTACCAATGATAATTAATAAAATACATCTGTTATGTCACCTTTTTTCAAATTTCAGTTCAGTTCATCTTTAAGCATTATTTGAACAAGGTAACATTAATTATTATGTGATAAATAGAGTAAAAGCATGGTATTGTTTGACATTACAGCTTACCAAAGTCTACCCTGGTTAGTATGCACTGCATTGGGTGCTCCGTGGTGTGTCTAGTTGTCGTGGCTCCACTTTCGTAGCAAGATGCACAAAGGTCGTAGTCGTAGCAAATTAAACACTTGTATCGGCGCCCTCTGAAGTTCCCTTTTAAACACGCATCACAGCTCACACCTGCGGGAGAACACAGAGGCATTTAACTCCAAACAACAACAGAAGACCCCGATCGTATTCAGCACAGGCGGGATTCGCCTGGTTAGTTTCAATCCATTATAAAAAAACATGATATCAGCACTACACATGAGACTTGCAGAACACTTATTCAAAACAGTTCCTTGTGTGTTTTGTCTTGTGCAAAGCAGGAGGAAATTATACCACAGCACTGACCACTGAATTGTTCGACTTATGGACTGCAGACAGCAAGAGAGTTCAATTTACACGGTCAAAACAGCAAGCAGTAACACATATTTTGTTAAATTACCAACACTGTGAAAATCATGATAATTGTGAATAGTGACATTAATATTTAATATATCTTAGTAGATTTAAACATCAACGTAAAGCCAGGGACACACCAAGCGGACGGTTTGCCGTCGGGCAACATCAGGTCATTTTTGAGCGCCGGGTGGCGTAGTTTTTTCGGCCCGATATCACATCAATAGGCTGTAAAACGATCTGTTACACATAGGTTTACTGTACTGCCCTCCACAGTCACAGTGTGTATCAGTACAATGCCAGTCACAAAAAGTTACATTTTGACTGTGCTCTCTGCAGATGCTCTCTGTATTTGATTTGTGGTATACTGCAACAATTTCAAGTCATAAGTCTTAGACTCTTTATTATTTATTTGTGTATAAGATATGTATGTCGCTTCGTATGTTACTAATCATTCAGAATATGCGCAAGTCCACAGACATCATTTTATATTTTAGTGTGCAAGCGGTTTGTGATTTTGCTACAGCAAATGTTGCTTTATTTTTTTGTCTGAAGGATTATATTGCTCATTGCACATAACAGGAAGATGTTGGTTTGAAATCCATTATTTTATGTTAGAGATTCAGAATATGCTGAAGTTTGTATTCATTGACTACAAGTATGCTGCCAGTACAGGCACACATTTCTTTTCCTGTTGGTTCTTTGCAATGTTGGGACATATGCTGGAAAATGCAACCTTATAGATGACTTGCTAAATTTGTTTAATAAAATATATCGAAAGTAAATTCTTTATGGGTCATTATAAATACTTTTGCTCTCAATCTTCAAATGTGTGGAGGATTAGAGATGCACAGATTATACGTGGCTCAGGCGAACCAAGTAAAAAAACAAAAACATTTCAATTAATTGAAAGTCGGTCGCGTTTGGATGAGAGATAAATCATTAATTCGTTGATTTAATAAAAACACAGAGCTCTTATTTCATGGTAAAACGCAACAAACATACGTCACATTTGCTTTAGATTCAACGTATTTTAGAACAATGTACAACTCTTCAGGGAACACCAATCAAGGAACACATGCCCTAGTAGTCATTTTATAAAACACAAAAGGAAAAAAACGACGAGAAATTGCTTAACTTACCATCATTAACTAAAAATATACAGAACAAGGATTTTCAAAGAGACTGAAAATAAAAGATGCAGTGCCGCCAACAATATTGGATCTGACAGTATTATCGCAAGTGTAAGTAAAGTTTTTAAATGGCTTTGTCTGAAACAGATCGTTTGATATGTTCTGAGTATTTATACTGTGTGCCGCAGTTAAACCTGAATAGTTGTGATTTGCTGTTCTTTCCTTTGATTAAAGGGGAAATGAAGCAGTGAATCAAGTTTACATGATTTACAAGATAGATTTCCAATATAATCAACAATTATATAAGAAACATTACAAATGTAAACATTTAGAAGAAAAAAAGAAAAAACTTTGTATCTTTTGCCGCCAGGGCGCCACCATTGTGCAGTTGACATCACGGGGTTGGTTGGCTCAAGTTTAACAGGCTCTGGGCATTGAACATGTATATGACAATGTATACGCAAGTTTTATACGCAAGTCATCCTGTCAACAACAATAACCATGAAAGTACTTAAACTATTTGCCACTAGGGGTGTAACGGTACGTATTCGTATTGAACCGTTTCGGTTCGAAGCTTCCGGTTCGGTACGCGCACAAACCGAACGGTTGTTTGGACCATTTTTCCTGCCGGCTAAATTCATGCTGATGCGGCCAAAACAACGTTGCGCAACATCAAATGGCAAGCGTAATAAAAGCAGAACGAAACTGCGCTACTCGTTATGTGCTTCACGGATCGTTTATCAGTTCGGACCAGCAACATCTGTGCAGCGCGAGCTGATCTCGATCAAGCAACACTGTTAACACACAGCGCTAAGAGATCCAGTGAAGAAAACATTTGAATTCGCCACTGAGGTAATAACATCGCTGCGAGATCTAGTGAGATGCATTCACATTTCTCCGTTATTAACCGTATCTCTATTATATCAAACAGCGCTGTCATGGAAACCAGGAGAAACATTGTGCCGTGAATGAACTAGTACTTTACGTCCACAGACCAGCAACATTCACCATGGATTTAATATAGTAACACTAACTGGAACCAGTTTGGCTGGAATGGTGAAATGCTCTCAAGTACTTCACACATCTTTTTCCAGCACTTCAAAATTCAAATATTATATAAATAAATATATATTTAAAAGTTATTTTTAATGTGATGATGACCAAAACATTACTTGTTCATCCTTCAAAGATGACCCCCATTTATAAACCTGAAAGTTTCAAGATCTAGGAAAACTCACACTTATTTAAAAATATTTTTTCTTTAAACAAATAGGACATTTCTCTGGCATTTCTTTCTTTTTGCTGTATCGAAAACGTACCGAACCGTGACTTGAAAACCGAGGTACGTACCGAACCGTGATTTTTGTGTACCGTTACACCCCTATTTGCCACTACAACCAAGATTTATTAAGCATATGTGTTAAGGGTGCTCTGATTGATCGGTCGCCGATCACAATCGGCCGATAATTGCTTTGGGATGTGTGATCGGCGGCCTCTATAAAGGCCGATCCAGAAAATCAGATCAGATGGCGCAAAACTCGCGAGACAATTTTTTTATGCCCTGGTAAAAATGGCTTCAGCTGTCTGGCAATTGTACAAGGTGTGTGAAAAAGCAATTCATCTGCAATGTGTGTACCACGCCGCTGTCTGCTTGTCAAACTGTGCAGCCTCTCTGATCAACCCGTTAAATCACCAGAAAGAATAGAGTCGGCCCACAGAGCGCGTGTCCGAGTAAAGACAGCACGAGCTACAGAGAACACTGCATCCACTGATCGCCGCGGCAACAAGCACTCAGGTTGAGTTCAAAAACTCATAATATATATGAAGCCATACTGTAGTATAATGTGAGATAGAAATTAATGTTTAAGTCATTAAATTCAAGTTCACGTAAACTTTTCCCTCTGCTGTCAGTCATTCTCCATTCATGTTCAAACAGCGCGTCGTCAGTCATTCTCCATTCAGCATTAAAACATCACAGCGCGTAGCGTTCGGCAACGATGAAAACTCTCTGCAAGATGACTAAATGTTAATATTATTATACTTGATCTGTAGATAAAGCTCTGGATTTGCATAAATTGACTCTCTTGCTGTAGTACCTCAATCATGTTCCTTTCTACCATGTGTATCACAATACTGGAGAGCACTATCATTGTTCTTCACGCGCACAGTCACTAAAAAGTAAAACTGTTAAAAGAAAAGGCTCAATAAACTATTGCATAGATACTGTATAATACACTATGCATCGATATGTATTTCCTTTGTGCTTAGAACTTTTCCAAACGGACTCGAAGAGCTGCGCG
This sequence comes from Pimephales promelas, assembly GCF_988280905.1. Lineage (NCBI taxonomy): Eukaryota > Metazoa > Chordata > Actinopteri > Cypriniformes > Leuciscidae > Pimephales > Pimephales promelas. The sequence continues at coordinate 10,364,336 of NC_142772.1, read as the reverse complement.
CTGTGACTCATGTTGCCATATTCGCTGTGTGCCGCACTCTATTGGAGTCTTTCATAATCATATATCATAATAATTTTGCACAATGAAAGATTATTAATTGCATTTTTTGTTCTGTTCTGTCCTCTATCATAAGTTGCTGCCTCATTAAACAGCTGTACTATACATTTGTGCTATATTTTTTTTTCTTAATTTTATAGTAGACTATAAAATAATTGGATCCCCCCCCCGGAGGGGTAATATCCTTCTCACCTTTTTCACCCCTGACCCGTTTTCATGTCTGATAAATACACCGGTGTAAATTCATGATACATTGTCTTCTCTTAAATGTAATCCTTAATGTACATTGTTGTTAAATATAGTTTAATAATAATGCTACATGATAAATAGAAGGCTTCAAACAGACTCTGTAATCAGTATCGGGTGATACAGTTTCCAGTAATCGGTGATCGGCCCCAAAAATCCTGATCGGAGGACCCATAATATGCGTCACAGACTGAGCCGTGATGTGCTCATGCAGCGTACAGCCAGCCAAACGCCGGCACTAGCATTCAAGGTATCCTGCCGCTATTCTCCGTGTCATATCACTGTCATTGCCGTTTGTTCAGTTCTGGTTCACTATTCACAATGTCATTTACCACAGTGTACCAAAAAATGCCAGCAAGCATGCAATGTTGTTTAAAGTGCAGGGAAAGGCCTATCGGCATTCTTAAGTAGCAAATATTTGTGCATGGCTCCAAGCATATATTACGCGAACTGTACATTGTAATTTTCATCGCCCATCTGTATTAACGTCTTCTGGTAATAAGTAGTGTTGCACGATGCACCGATACTTCAAAAGTATTGCGATACTCGGAAATTAAAAACCTCACGACACCTAAATTTATTTATTATCGATGCTTTTATGAATGGCCGCATTTCAGATTTGTAAGAGATGTATTTTTTTGAACAGTTTTTGTTTTGCATTTTTGACTTTCCGGACACTGTAAATATTTGCACTACTTTAGAAAAAAAAAATTGGTGAAAAAAGATGTGACTCCGGCATTGGTTATCTTGCCACAATATGCAATAAGCATAAATGTTTCCCATTGTTGGCAAATAAATCAACATCCAAAGTTTTCAAAACAATTCCACAAGTGTAATGGCGGGGATGTTGAAAATTTATTTAATTAGCCAATCATAGCAGTAGGCGTACTTACAAGTCTTGAATGCGGCATGCCTATCAAAACAGTCTTACAAAGAGAGGGTCAAAAACAGGATAGAAAATAGCCCATTACATCTAAATTGTGATGTGGACCTCAGAGAATATTACAAAATAAAAATAAATGCAGCTCATGACCCCCTTTAACTAAAGGCATACCTTCCATTATTTTCTGTACATTTGTTCTGCATTTTAGCCATTTCTTTAAACATTCTCAATCTATTTGCCAACAATTGATGTTTGGTTGAAACAATGTTTCTTTCCGATTGAATATGTATTTACATAGGCTATATATATATATATATATATATATATATATATATATATATAAAATAGTCAGTCAAAAGGTACAAAAAAACCATAAAGCTACTTAATTAGTATCTCATCCAGTCCTGCACACTGTAATAAAGCCAATATTTACATGTACTTGGTGATAAAACTGATCCAGAGTTGGTCTTGTTAAACCCCAGGATTCAAACGGAAGAACATCAGCCTAATGCTGTAGAGCTGATCATAGTTCAGACAATCAGACAACAGCAGTGAAGGACAACAGACCGCTGCTAAACAGATATTTCCATCAGACATGAACCTACTTCAATTAATTATAGCAAAATGAAAAGATAAATCACCAACACAATGTTAAAAATGACTGTGGACCAAGAAGAACCGGCAAAGCAACAATTAATATTTCTGTAAACAAGAGCGAGATAGTTAAAGACTAAACTCCCGATTTCCGGTGTTAAAAGGCCTGTTAAGTGTTCCATGAGGTAATGTCATACTGCATGTTTGAAAGTAAGTTGCATCCCAATATGCATACTTTTACTATGCCCATTAACCCTGTTTCCACTGTCGGGCCAAAAGCGAACATGCTAGTAGTGCATGCCAGGGCCAGTCGTGTTTCCACTGTCAGTTCCGGGGCTTGATCGGGGCTTCCTCTGGGCCAACGGCCAGAGGTTTTTACCCACCAAATACCTTGGTCTAAAGCAGGTCAACTGGGGTTTAAGGAGTGGTCATAAACAAAGGCAGAGTTTCCCTGATTCAGGAGAGGGTCAACACCGCTGCTCAGATCCCATGTTATTATATCAGGCCACCAGATAACCTCAACATTTCAGACATTTAAATTTCATCTCAAAACTCACTTTCAGACACCAGCTAGTGAAACTTCTGAAACTTCCTTTCGATCTGATGGGGATTCTGATCAATGTATGAGGCAGATATTTATTTTGATTCAATGCTACTTACGTAGCTTGACTACGTCAGACTTCCTACTTCCGCTAATTTCATTTTGCTCCTGTAGTCCGTCTGAGATAGCAGCCTATCTTTCAGTTTTCCACCGGTCTGAAAACAGCCGGCCAATCAACGAACAGAGGGCGGGCTGAGAGCCGTGACGTAGACGCTAAGCACCGAGTTTTACATTGTAGGTTAGAGAAATCGAAAACCAAAAATGTTGGCACACATTTTGCAGCCCTTACAAAAGCGCCGCTCCCTGTTTAAGTTCGATCATAGATTTGAGTTCGATGCATAATGTCTGTGGTTCGATGCGGCTGTGTCGGCGCATAACATACGTCATAAATAAACTTATCTGATTGGCTTACGGGTAACCAATGATTTTAAACATCAGAGAAGCGCCCCCTAGCGAGAGAGAAAACACTTCTCTGTTATGCCATTCCAGACTCTGTCTACGAAGCAAAGTGAAGTAGCAGAGTCTGGTATTAAAAACGCAATGCTCAAGCTATTCAAGTCTTACGTACACAACTCCTAAAGCCTCGTTCAGGCTGTCAATGCAAATCCTATTTTTTTGGACATCCGATCAGATTAAGCAACAGCAAAAAAACAAAAACAAAAAAAAAAAACCAGTGGAGTCGACAGCACAGAATAAAGCCACTCATACCGGCCTCTTACATTTCTGCCGCTGCCTTAAAGGCCCAGATATATAATACTTCAAGCGAAATCGAAGAATGATTTGCTGGATTTTGAGCAAAATCAGGCCAAAACTACGTTTGTTTAGAGTTCGTCGAGTGAGTATGAAACAGCAAATGAGTTTGCTGCGACTGGTAAACACCTTTGTACTACCATTGGTCCGTGGCGATTATGTAATAGGCAGGTGTGTGCAGAGACTCTGCCTTCTTTCACACATGAAAAACTTTTCTAGTTAATTTCTACGGTTTAGTCCGTCAAGGTCAGACGTTCTCAGGTGAAAACACTAACACACAGGAAAGTTGCTTTATAGTAGAAAATATACTTCTGTAAAGTTGTACTTCTGATGAAATGAGGGACTGACAGTTTTTCATGTTTAATACGATAAAGCTGTTTGATCTATCGTATAGAAATAAACGTTATCGTATAACTTTACTAGAATGCCGAATTTCAGAGCTGGTGTAAACAGATCCACGTTGCTATGATCAGATGCTTTTCTTATGTTTTATTCCAAAAATGCTTGCTGTTTTCTTAATTTTGTTGTGCGTAAACTCATTTTGTTATAGAGAGGAAAGCGCGCACCGCGATTATTTACATAATCATCTAAACACCGCTTTCAGAAGTGTGGGTAGCATCAAATGTTCAGTAAGAGTATATCACTGGTCCCGTATTTCGAACTTCATTTAACCCCTAAACGAAGAACGAAAAAGAACATTGCAGTGAGTATAGTCCAGCACGGCAGCAACACATTGTCATGTTGCAAATAAGACAACATCTATATTGCAAACCCCTCCATGTTGCAGTTTTTGTTGTATCCCTACAAACACAATGTCATTGGCACAGAAACCAATGCAGATATTCCTTAAGACTGATTAGTCAAGTATGTGAATTAAGATGCAGCCTCAAGTCTTTCTGAATCCACATGAGGACTGAGACAAACACAAAGCAGACAAAAGCTTCTGACAATAATCTACACACAGAAACTGCTGGGTTAATGTAGCGCTGGGAGGAATTAGCATCAGGAACTAATTCCAGATTCAAATAATGAAATGTTTGCTTGTGAAATTAAATCAAATAGCCTATTAGTTACTGAGAGGAAATATGTTGCTTAACACGTTTTCAGTGTTCACTACTGTCCACATTTTTAGTCTTAATTTGTGGTCTTGCATATCTTTGGGTTAAAAATTAGGTTTGGTGAGTTGTAACTAGCATTTCTTTTTATGAGCTGCCAAATGACCTCTGCGGCCTATTCACAGCAGAGTCCTGCAAACAAACCAAACTACACATTCAAACTAAACCCCAAGAGGAAAATCTACATTTCCTTCAACTGGGTTGAGAGGTTAGAGGCGGAACCAGGGGATCCTTTAGGCAGACTGATCTCATGAAGTAGTGTGTGTATGACACGCCAATTCGTATTTCCATTTTTGGCGTGCGATCAAGACGCATAATGGCTTTTCAGCGTGTTTATGAACGCCGTTGACTTAACATTATTACTGTATATATAAATATATATGACTTACCTCAACCCTGTCCCTAAACCTACCCGTCACTGGGGTTAATGGCATTTATGACTGTTCCCTTACCATCCTAGGAAAAAAAAAGATCACTCCCCAGATGTAGATCTACATTTTGCTTCGTTTCGCTCGGACATTTGACAGCGTGTACAGACACACGGAATCACTCGGACGTTAATGGTAATTAATAATAATTCGTTACATTTATATAGCGCTTTTCTGGACACTCAAAGCGCTTCACATAGAAGGGGGGGGGGTCTCCTCAACCACCACCAATGTGCAGCATCCACCTGGATGATGCGACGGCAGCCATAGTGCGCCAGAACGCTCACCACATACCAGCTTACTGGTGGAGAGGAGACAGTGATGAAGCCAATTGGTGTATATGGGGATGATTAGGAGGCCATGATGGACAGAGGCCACTGGGCAAGTTTGGCCAGGATGCCGGGGTTACACCCCTACTCTTTCGAAAGACATCCTGGGATTTTTTATGACCACAGAGAGTCAAGACCTCGGTTTAACGTCTCATCCGAAGGACGGTGCTCTTTTTGACAGCATAGTGTCCCCTTCACTTTACTGGGGTATTAGGACCCACACAGACCACAGGGTGAGCACCCCCTGCTGGCCTCACTAACACCTCTACCAGCAGCAACCTGGCTTTCTCAGAAGGTCTCCCATCCAGGTACTAACCAGGCTCAGCCCTGCTTAGCTTTAATGGGCAACCAGTCTTGGGCTACAGGGTGATATGGCTGCTGGAGCCTGTCTACTAATGGTGTAGACATACACGCGGATAGCTCAAAATGCGTAGAGATAACACGCCACTTTCAAGTCAAGTGGCGTGTTATCTCTACGCATTTTGAGCTATCCACGTGTATCCGCATGTATGTTTACGCAAAAGTCATGATGTCATGTTGCTTTAGGCTAGGTGGAGCTGACACTTGGCAATTCCTTACAGCATGCTGGAGATGCAGATGGGCTGAAGGACACCAGCGAAGGCGGGGTTGAAGAACTGGCTGTTTTAAGAGGTGGGAGAGAGAGAGGCTGGGCAGGCATTCTGGAGACACATGCTGGAGAAACAGAAAATGCTGGAGACTCAGGAAACACTGGAGATACAGGGGCCCATTAAAAGTCAAATTAACCCTCATCAAAAATGTCCTTAAGTTCCTCAAGATATCCACCAGAGGGCTTCACCACCACATCCACCGTGACAAGGTTGTGAATGGGGCTTCCCTCCAAGCTGATAAACTCCACTAACACTCCCTCTGTGATCTGCAGTGTTGCTGTTCAAACGCTAGTTGTGGTACAGTATTCGGGGTGATGACTTCTTTCAGCCTCTTTTTTGGTTCAGGCTAGTCCATCGCGGCAGTTTAGGCAGCCACACAATCTGCAGTGGGTACATGAAACATTCTCCATTGAGTCGCTTGATGGTGGTGGATAGCTAGCCTCTGCCGATGCTTGAGCGGGTCTGGTGATGATGTTATCCTCCACAGGGCCGATGGTGAATGGTGAGTTATTCACCAGCACCAGTGTTTCCCCAACAATGTATTCAGCAGCGGCGCAGCACCACACCTGGTTTCTCATCGCCACTGCAAAATCTTCACATGATCAATTGGTAATATCATGACATTCACTTACACCTAAAAACACTGAGACATGGTGACCGGAGGCGCTGCTAATGCGGTGGCTCTGAATCCACTTGTTGTCAAGAAAGGAGGAAAGAGCTATGAAAATATTTTCGATTAGGCTAATGTCACGTTGCCATAAAGGACATAGCGCGTTTTTTCGCACATGCAAATCGTTATTTCAAATGTAGGCACTGCAAGCACGCTTAATGGTTGCATAGCAATGACAGACGACACAGGAGAGCAAGCAGAAAGGAAAGGAGAAAGCGGCACGAACTGCGCGCTCCATGAGGACGAGGAAGTATCAACAAATAATTAATTGATTTCTAGCCCTTGCATTTGCTTTACTACTAGATCTATTATAGAGATGAGAAATATAAAGCCGCCCTGTGCAGCTGATCAGCTGTTTGGCCGAGCTTTCAATGTTGTTACGGAAAGGCCGAAGCCGATCGGTTGGTTTGTGTCGCATGACCTGTTGAGATTAGATTTTTTTATCTCGCCACGTCGCTTCTATTATGAGCCAAGAAAATTGGTGTACCCAGGGCAGGCTTAGTAACAAAAACCCTTGTATGGTTGTCTTGTCTAGATATACACTAAACATTAGTGTTGTCAAAATTAATGATTAATCCAAGTGATTAATCAAAAGATAAAAATAACTCATAATACTGATCGTTACTTTCCTGATTGATACCTTCCAGGTACGTACTACGCTCAATTATATAGCAGGGCTCTCAAGTTTTGAAGATAGGCAGCAGAAATGACAGAATCACATGAACAATTTCAGGATATGCTTTTTTCTTTGGCTGTTGCGTTAAATCTTATCCAGATACAATAGTACTATTTTTTGATTGGCTATTGTGTAGCACTTTTTTTTTTTTATTAGCTGATAAATGGCAGGCTCGACTGCAGAACTCCAGGGGAGATGCACTTGATTCCTGTCGGTTCCATAGTGAGAGCGGCGCAACCAGAGACATTTTGGGCGCTGCGGCATATTTATTTTTTTTTTTACAGATTTTTGGCATATTTTTAAACAGATTTTTGTATCGATATTTAGAAAAAAAATTGCACAAATCTGTAACGGAAACGCAACAGCGTTTAACAGACTAACTTCTCAGAGTTATAGTGTTCATTATACAAACCATTCAACACCGGATTGATTCTGGAAGAATAAGCACCGGCAACCCGTCCTCCGACGCATGCTCATGTTTTGATTCAGATCGTGCTCGAAGAGGGGCTATATTCGCGTCTCTCTTGTCAGTTTGTGAGAGTGGGAGTGATTGAGCAAGCTGCGCGCAGTAAAATAAAAGTTTACCCATATTAAATAGTTAAAAAATCTGAAAATCAATGCGTGGTGGTCAGCATCGATATTGTGGCGGGCCACCACAAATTAATGAATCTATGGGAAACCCTGAAATTCAGGTCCTGGTGTATACAGCAGTGTTTCTCACCGGATTTTGTGAAACTGTTATAGGTGGACCTCGGTCCCTCTGAGGTGAAGAATTTCGAAGTTAAATTCATCAATCTAGTCAACTTTGAGTATTCCCATATTCAGTGTGCAAATTGAATAAAGAAAAAAGTTTGTCCACTGACTTGAACCTAAACTTTAAAGGGCACTCAAACCTCTTTTTAGTTGTAATATAGTGTCTTAATCTACATTACACTACATATTAACAATATTAATAATGTTAAAATAGTATTCCTATTATAGTAAAACCTGAATGTGTACTCTATTTTCATTCAGCGCGACTCCATTTAACTAGGCTATTTGATTTAATAATCGACTTTCTAAGTTTAATAATCATATTAGGTTGTATCACTGTTTTTCCATTACCACTCTTGTACTGTATAATGACAGCGTACCTTTCTTAGCCACTCCAGTGATGGACGCAAAAACTATCATATGGATTTTTGCAGATTAGGCCACCCTTAAAAATATTCTTGTTTGCCGTAACCCGACCGACCCTGTCAATTTAGGGCCGACCCATTTTTTTTTTTTTTTCCTTTTAGTCCGACCGACTTGCCGGTTGTAACCTGCGTTCAGACCGACCGATTTTTTTTTTTTTTACTCTTCAAACGACTAATTCAAATTCAATAAAATAATATTAATTATATTTTAGTTAGTAGCCTATTGTGAAAGTTGCTTGTGTCTACATAGCCTACAACAAACGTAGGCTACGTTCTTTCTTAAATAAAAACCCGTGGTGTCATAGTCATCAGATTATGTTTACACCATTGGTTTTACGTTACGCGTGTCACTATATGGCTTGTACGTTCGCTCGTTTCAGTGTTCCCGCTTGGTACCCGGTATTAAAAGGGCAACGGGGCTGAATATCAACCATTTATATATATAATAAAAATATTAAACAATTTGTCTGTGATGCAATTTTGCTATTCGCAGTACAGAAGAGAGAGCGATCTCTCATCCGGAGCCACAGCGCGCACAGCACGACAGCCCTGCTTAATGAGTGACAATGAGGACAAAACGTGGTTACACTTTAGATCTGGGATATTATTCTAATTGTATTTTAGATTTCCGCTTTCAAAGATTATAAAAAGAAGATATTTGAGATGAACCCATTACAGGCGCATTCTGTCTAGCGCAACTTCCTTCTCTTCACAGCGTTGCGTTGTAATTTCTTCCTAAAACCCAAACGTACCGTCAGAATCAGCACGATCGGTGATTGTTGTAAAATGCAGTCTGTACTGTTGCTAAACTGCGTACGCGTTCAATCATTAAAAGAGCTATTAAAAGCACAAAAGTCTGCGCAAGAGACGTTGTTCACGACGCGCGCTCCGAAATGAACTAAAACGAGACAAGTAAAGTAGGCTATCGCCTCATTTTGGGCTTCATCTGCGCATCTAAACCATCAAATATACATAAAATATAAAATGACCTGCTCTGAGATTCATTTAAACACAGTTTATGTCTTAATTGGACGTAAGTTGGGAGAAAATGATGGTGCATCGTTCATCTATTACAGTAGAGTTCTGCATTCGGTCTTAAAGGGGCAGTAGTCCAATAAACGTGACGATTGAGCCAATGCGAATCAAACAACAAAAGGCAGATACAAATCACTCACAGCTCTTGAATGAATAACTTAAACTTTAATAAGCATTAATCTAACTATGATAAACTATGCAGTGTCATTTTACATTTGATTATAGCTAAATTAAATTTCTTTTCAGAGAGAGCGACAGACTTAACTGAAAAGTAGCTAATTTTAGACCTTCCTGAAATTAAAGGACTGTGTATATAGGCTAATTTGTATCTTTGTTTAATTCTTTGTTTGACCATGTGTTTGTACTTGTTTTTGCTTATCTCATGTATATATGCATAACAAATATATATTTTATACATTTTGTGACTAGCCTAAAATGTAACTGGTCGTATTTTGCATTAACACCTAGCTGTGGATGCACAGTTTGAAGACCCAGTCAGTGACATCACAATATGCATTTTTTTTTTTTAAATTCACGATCACCGTCTCCAAAATAGTACCTTTTTTTTTACACTGAATCTTGGAAAAAAAAAAATATAGACCTACCTAACGACCCTTTTTAAAAAAAAATTGCTGTTACTGCAAACCAAAATATTTTTAAGGATGGCCTTACCGATCAATCGGTCAAACTCTAGTTATAATGCCAGAGAGAGTTGTGTGGCTCTGTCCCACCTGTTGCCAGATCACATTTGATCTAGGCTAGATGTTATTAAATCACAGCAAATTACCCTATCAAGCACAACAAAACCTGTCAACTAAGTTTAACAACAGCAAAAATAATGTCAAGAACCTTTCAGCACTGTACTGGACATGTTTTCCGAGAGAATCAAAACAGCACCATTCTTCAAGGGTCTTCACTCACTTGTTTATTTTCCATTAAAGAGGTTGCAAGTTCAGTTCTCACTCAGAAAAAAATTCAACCTGTAACACTGGTGTCATTACCAAGATGAAGCACTATGATGAGCATGGGGACACGGTAATGAATCCAAACTAGTTTATCATTTACTTTGCACTGCACAGACAGAACAACCCTCTTGATTCATCTGCTACTATCTCCAGGCTCCCATACCACACGTCCAAAGTTTGCTTTCTGTGAGATCAATCATTCAATGATCAAAACTCATCATTAAAATTGACAGCTCCAACTTAAAATTCTTTCTGATCAAATTCAATTCCGCATTACTGTCCCACGTTGCTACATTTCTAAAGCTCCCAGTGTTCCTGTAGAGCACAGAGTTGCCGAGGTTCAATTCCCAGACTGACATGCAAAGCAACCTAGCCGTTTGTTTTGTACTGCGTCATGTTTAGGGGCGTGAAAATGTAAAAAAATCCAGCGTTCGGTTCATCCTGATAAGCGTTCAATGTCACAGTAGTAAACACGACGGCTTTCTTCTTTCATGAGGGAGTTTTGCTTCATGATGGCTTTGTTTCCAGGCGGACAGATAAAGAATGCGACACACGTCTCCTGGAAATCCTGTAGTTTATTATTTTGTGTAAAATATGAACATAATAAATCTGTGTCTTATCACATTGCTGTTGCTGCCATTGTAAAAGTAACAATGTACTATCAAGGCCAAATATACCCCCAGATGGCATCTAAAACAAACGCAATGTACACAAAGATGTAGGGTTGTGCCGATTAGGGATGGGACGATAACCGGTTTCACTATAAACCGTGATAAAATGTACTGACGGTAAGTATTATCGTTTAAAATGTAATTATCATTAAAACCGTGTTTGATTATCGCGATTTTAATAACTCACTGAATCCTGTCGGCCAGTCTGACGCAGGCGCGCAGGCGCGCAGCACGCAATATTTTTTTTAATTACTATTCGAGAAGGAATGGTGGAAGGCAGTGACCATGCTCAGGAGGTTTTTCAGCCTTTTAAGAGGACCAAATCTGAGGTGTGGTCATATTTTGGGTTTTACAAAAGTCCTGAGGGAAACTTGATCGAGGATGGTCACCTTGTCTGCCGAACAAAAAGTCACTACAATAGAAACCCTTCAAATCTGCCGAGTCGTCTTGTGTGATCATCACCCGAACGCAAGGCAAGTTAACTTTGACCTAAATACCAAAACTACGTCTGGGAAACAATTGGGCACGAAATGTTGTTTTGAGTTGAAACATTTTATGTCACTCACTTGAAATAGACGTCAAGCTTCCGCGAAGAAAAGTTCGTAGCAAGTGGCTTTGAGCCAAAGACGAACGAACAACTTCAAACAAGACTATTATTAAGAGTGATATTTTAAGGGATAGTAAAGTATAGATACATCACGTATTAAACCAATTTTATTTTTACCACATAATTACGGGGACATATTGAATTGATAATGAGATTAGCTAATGTTTTAAATCTTACCTGTTTATGAATTCATTTTGTAAAACAATCGCCCAGACAAGATATATCACACCAATATTATCAAACTATGTAAAAAATAAATCAACTCTGATTTCATTTTTGCAATACAATCAAAAACCGGAGACGCAAGACAGCAAGTTGTATTTGAATGAAACAAGAGCACGCGTCCGTTGTGAATGTTATGGATGTGCGCTGTGTAATAATGCGTTGCTATTGACGACGGGCATTATAAAGAAGCAAATGCCATAGAATAGAATCTTGCTTAAAAAACTGCATAGAGAGACTTGTTTTATTTGTTGTTTGTTGATTTTCAATTATAAAATGAAATGAAATATTTTCAGTGTGAGCATCAGTTCTTTTTGAGCACTTTCATAAATTTTTAACAAAAACCGTGATAATATTGATAATCACGATTATTTTGGACACTATAATCGTGATATGAAATTTTCATACCGTCCCATCCCTAGTGCCGATAGACGATAGTATCGTGTATCGACGATAGTCTGAGATATCGCCGATGGCAGATGCCTTTGACGATATCAATACGATAATTGGCTCGTTTTACCATAATGTATTAAATTATTATTATTATGCCTATTATTATTATTATTATTATAAAGCTAGTATTGCTATTAAATTAATAGGAACTACAATTAATTTGCCTTGCCTGAATTTACAATCATCCTCATAACAATTGCAATCCTCATAACAATTGCAACAATACCGACACGCACTAGGACTCCTCTAAGAGAATGTTTTTAAAACAGACTAAAAAAACATCCCACATCAAAGTTGAATTGCAAGTTGATCCATTCACAAATTATCAAGTGTGCTCGTTTTAACAGACGCAAAATTCAATTTCCTACAGATCCAAGATGAAAACGGCACCGTTGTTCGTCAGTAGGCTATTTGTTTCCGTAACACATTAACAAAACGTTTAATGACACTAAAACAATACAATTACTAAATAGTATTAATAATAATATCACTAAAATAGTATTAGTTACCGTTATCATCGTCGTCTCTGAGGGAACGCGGCGTTAATGCAGATGGCGAAAGCAGTCCGTTTTTACTTTCACTTTCAGAGATTGAGCGCGTTTACATGCGACGACGTTCTTAAACCCGATTATGTTGAATTAACTTGACAATGCATGTGGTCATGTAAACGCATTAACCCGTTTTCCTTTATCAGAGTCAAGTCATAAGTATAAGTATAAACCGATCGACTCAGCTAGACGTTCGGCCCTTGCTCTGGTTTCTCCCGGCATTTAAAACACATTAACCCGCGTACTTCGTGCTTACTGAAGTGCGCATGTGAAGTGCATCCAGACAGAGAGCGCAATGGTAGGGGGACACATATCGCAAACTCCGACGACTCTTTCTGACCCAAGAAATAAACGTGTTTTCATCTCGTGCAGAAATAGGCCCTAGTCAAAATGCTGCATATAACGGCATCAGGATAGGCTAATGTGTCCGTAAATTTCCCGTTGACAAACAAAAGTATTAGGATCTTTTTTTTTACCTCACTATACCAGGAAATAACCTGATCCTATTAATAAACACTCCACCTTTGCTAGCAAAATAGAAAAAAAGATTCTCGTTTATAAAACGAAGTAGGCTAATAAAACAAGCAAATTAATGAGTATGCTAAATAGTTAATAATCAAATGAGTTAGCCCCGCCCCCTCACGATAATATCGTGTATCGCCGATCTCACAGGCTGACGATAGGACGATATGAAAATGGAGCATATCGCCCAACACTACAAAGATGCGCTCTTGTGAAAAGTCCTGTTATAAGTGGTCTACGCTGTGATATGATTCTCGTCATCGTATTTATAATTTGTGCTCTGCTGTACTTTAGCTCTGCTAAACTCTGCCGTATTAATGAGCGGATTCTGACTAACTTGAACACCTCTGATTGGTCATTGTGTTCAGAAAAAAACTTGTCTAATAAATAAGCTTATTATGACACCAAAATTTACATATCAGTAAAATATCGCAATTCTTGTTTGCAGTGTGTGTAAAGAGTCAACTAAAGAGCAGTGTGTGATGTCTTTTGTTGTTTAATGCAAATTAATGACAGAGACAGGAGCAGGTATATTAGGCTGCTGTCACTTTAAGAGCGTACACGAGGATCCAATATGATGATACATATACGATTTCCTTCTAAAAATTGTGTCTTTGTCCATTCAAGCATAAACTCATCCGCTTAATTCATAATTTTCAACGTGTCTTTCTTGTTGACCTGGGCCATCAGGCATTCCTAATTTTCGAAACCCCTGAACTCGGTCATAGAAAATCAGAATAAGTTCCTGTTTTGACACAATTTTGTTGTTTTTTTTAATTATTATTATTGTTCCAAAGACCTATATGCGAAAGACTAAAACTAATAGTTAGGCTATATTTCTGCTTTTTACAGATGGGCTTTGTTTCAATTTGTTTATGTGGATCAAAGATCATTTAGGTGATGTGAAATATGGAAACAACTTAACACTCCATTTTGAAACTAAATTGATCCAAAAACTACATTTTAAGAGAAAGAAAGAAAAATGATGACATCTGTTGAAACGAAATTGATCCTAAAACTTGCCTACATTTTTAAAAAAAAGAAGAAAGAAAAATGACATCTTCATAAAATAACGCCTAAATGTCTTGGCAACAGATGTGTTAATAACCCAAGGGGACTCCTTAAAGTTTAGACTTGTGCAGTCATATCTGAAATGAATACTGTATTGTATTTAATATACCTTGAGCATTAATTACAGAATTTAAATCCTCTGTTCGAACGTCAGAGCGAATCTGCCACTGTGCTTAAATCAAAGAGCAGCTGCCAAACTATAACCAATCCGGATATAATAATTATGTGCAGTGTCAGTTATCACTAGTGTTCACCCATTGGAAGCTTCTCTCAAGCACCATGTGCTGTTTGCAGAGAAACTAGACGCATGTGTAAGCAGTCTTCATTCACAGGCAGGTGACATCCGCTGTCTTGAAATCTAGTGAGCTTCCACCAAACCAAAGACAGCATATTTGAGAATCAAAGGCATGTTTGATGATCCACAAACATGTTATCTAGATAGGCAGCTCACTAGGTTTGAGACAGACATAAATAGAAAGCACTTAACAAATGTCTGAACAGAATTATACTTCAAATAACTCACACTGAGTTACTAAGATTTCAGTTCGATTCACCAAAAAAAAAAAAAACAATAAGATAAGTAATAAGTATTCTTTTAAGTAACATATAGTATATGTATTTTAGTAATACCATACCCAGATTTAATACAAGTAGCCTACAAATAAAAAGAGAACCACACAAAACATGGCAAGTTTGTTTGAAAAACATACACCATTGTACTGTAGAATGTCCCAAAATATGGTATCACCATGGTACCACCATATTCAAAAGAGTAAGCTAATACAGTGGCAATGACCTATGCTTATAGCATAAATTATGTCAGACCCAAACCAATATTTCAATGTAACGTCATTTGCATGCACTGACAGTACTCATTGAGGCTATGTCAACTCATAGCAGGACAAATGTGTCTGAAGCCACACAATCAAGCCATAACTTTAATGCTGAATCTCTTCCTTGTATCCAAAACATACTGTTTTGACTAAATACTGAATGTCTACACAAAGGGAACTAGAAATATAAACGTGTTTCCAGAAATAATAAGAGTAATAATCGTAAGCAATCACAGCTATGGCTTCACTGACACCAGCTAATGCTAAAACCAGACGTGCAAGTCATTCACTTGTGCTGGCCTGAAACATGACATGACTCAAGACGGCTCTCTCACACAGACATACTCCCTAACATGAGCTCCAGGGCGGTCTGACTGAGCTCTACAACCGCTTACCCAGTTGAGTACTGGCCGTCGGTCGTCATTCTAGCAGTGCTGGGTAATTTACAGCAGAAAGCTTTAAAATTAAGTTTCTTAAAACAGGCCCAACCGAAGCCCTGACCTCTCCACGGACTACCTGCGGGAACACACTCGCACTCACTCCGGCGGCTGAGGGAGCCGCAGCAGGCCCGGCCTAGCAAACAGGCCCAGCTCAATTTCACACCAAGCGGGTTCAGGAAAACGCCCTTAGCGCTAACGATGCGGTGTAGGTACATAAAAGGTTGCAAAATTCACGGCGGCCGCCATGATGAGTCTTTCCCAGTGCATTTGAATTGAAAACATGGCAACCCGCGGGTCAGCACTGGCCTACAATTCAAGCCAACGACGCAGCGATCGGCGGTTTTTTCGCACCTACCTTCATGTCGGGACATCCTACAGACAGTGACACAGCCCCTCCTCGGGCTCCCTAACGTCTATGAGTCGGAAAGGTGCCGCTAAAAACGAAATAAAAGTGGGACGCGGTCTTTCTTTCCTATTTTCTCTCTTGAAGATGGATCCGGGGCTTACTTCTCTCCGCTTCCCCCTCCCCGTCTGTCATCAAGCGAATGTGTGTGTGAGAGATGGACCGGGTGCGGGCGAGGTCTGCCAGCAGGGGGCGCAGGACTCATCTGCTTCTTCTTCTGTGGTGTTTGAAGGGCGGTAAACTCGTGGAGCTGTTGAATGGGTTTCTGTTAGTGTTGACTAACGCCCTCTACTGTATGTATATGTATGTATGTATATATGTATATATATATATATATATATATATATTAGATTTAATTATTTTTTTTCTTCAAAAAGCAGAAATACGGTGGACACAAAAGCACTTATTATTTCATACACATATTCTGTCTATATAGTATGAATGTGTGTAGTGTAAATGTAATCTGGACTATAGATTCATCATGTTGTTATTATCATGTGACCACTGACCAGTGTAATTTCACAACCATTCATAAATCCTCCCCCATGGCCTCATGGGATAGTAAAGTGTCCATAGCCTACTTCATAAGGTTACTTTTTGCGTACTAGTATAGGCCTACTGTGAATTTGGACATACTACTTTTGTCACATACACTGTTTTTTCACCTACTATAGCCTATAGCAGGGAAGTATGCGATTTCATATGTAGCCAATGAAACACAAATGTGATGTTTATGTGTATATGTACAGTATAAGTCATTTTTGAATAGGATCATCAAAGGTCACCAGCAAAGACATTGGTTCATAAAGAGAGATTAAATACACAAAGTATATTTTTATTATTTAACATTAAATTGTTGCAGGTTTGAGTAATATTCTAAGTTTGCAGTTTTTATTCATTTGCAAGTAAAATGAGTAAATGCATGCTCACATTTAGTCTCGAACTATACAATAACCATCATGTACCCATAGTGCACACAACGCACCTGCACTTACTCCTGATTTCTCTCAACATCTCAACAGAGGTCTCAGTCAATAAATGGAAAAAGTGAAAACGTAACTCAGATATTTTATTGTAAATTTAAAAGTACTGCATATTACTTTACTAGTTACTTTGAAAAAAGTAATCTGATCATGTTACTCACGTTACTAGTACCCCCAAACACTGATCCACTGGAGAAATAACCCTGGGTATAAAGAATTAGATCAACAAGCTACATACTGTACATGAATCATTCAGAACTAGATTATTTTGTATTCTTTATTTCTGCAAGTAATATACAGTGCTATCTTATTGGCATTTTTGAGTCCTTAGACATAGAAACAGGCAGATAACCAAAGTTGACACACTAGTGTCTTGTACAAAGTGACCGTCAAATGGCCTCCAATATCATTCTGTTAATTAGACAGCGAGTTTTATCTGTAAAATACAGTGCATTTAAAAAGACAATTGCAGCAGTTAAGATAAACATTCCTACATGCAAAACATGAACCCCTGCATATCCACATTACATTCCTTACTTACATGTGATAATCAGATTATGAAACAGCATTCCCTCGTACCGTACATTACAAGCATGCGTTAAAGAATATTGAATAGGATCAAAACTCCTCCATGCTCTTCTGTGCGTTTTAAAACCAAACACAGATTCCTTGGTAAAGCACTGGATTCTGAGGAAGTCTATTGCCAGTAAGTCATTTCAATATAAACCTGACAGTTTTGATTTATTTTAAAGGGACATTCCTAAATAAGCAGGGCTTTAAATGAGATGGTGAAAGTGTACTTCAAATAAAGACCATTTTGGCACAAGGGAGTGTTTTTCATTGCAATGTTTGTGTCTAAATCTGTTGAGACAGGATATATGCAAGTAAAGAAAAAAAAAAATCACCATCTCTCTATTTAAACAAAGCACAATATACTTGTTTTACACGTTTAAAATAAACCGTTTAGTAGTATTTCTAAAATATTAAATAACTTAGGACATATAAAAACATGTTATAAGGCATTCAGTTGAAGCTTACAGTATGTAAAGGTTCAGTTCAATATCTGCATCTTTCTACCACTGACCAAGATTATGTAAAAAACAACCTCAACAAATAAAATGATTTCAATTTAATGCAGCACAAATGTGATCAATACAACTAAAAAGCAACATATGCCCTTGAAAGTACTATGATAATTTGGCAATTATCTCAGCAAAAGCACGATGACAAATATTTACTGATATAAAGTAGATTTGGTTCTTCCCATTACCATCCAATGATGCTCATTCACTGTACAAAATCCGAATTTACGGACTTATCAAATGTTGGCGTGATATGGCAACTGGCTGAGTCACAATGTGGGACGTTTCTATAGACAAACAGTCCGCATGCAGAAGAACCAAACTAAAGCCAGTTGTTTCTGTCCTTTAAGAGGCCCACTGCAAAAAGCAACATGTTCCTTTCATGAAGGGAAGAAGTTTGAGTTCCATTGAGGCTCTGAGGAGATTTAAGAGTCTTGGTTCTGAATCTGAGGCTGTTCAGTGTCTGGCTGATCCTCTGCTGTCTTCTCTTTGACAGAGGAGGGGCTGCTGTTGGTTTTGTTGCCGTCTGGGTTGCCGTGGCTTCCTGCGCTGCCCAGTCGAGATGAAGCTACCACCGCTTTGACCGCAGCCTGTGGAAACATAGAGGTGTGCATTGTGTTTAGAATTTGATTACTTTTATATTTAAGCACATTATGCTGCAAGGTAATGTTTAAACTGATATATTACAAATATTTTGCTCAGAAAATTATAATCATGACTAATAAAGGACCCCTTTACTATGAATATGTTAGCCTTATGAATAAGCTGGTGTGTTCTATAACGATGAGAAAATTCGCATTTAGGAGATTCAAAACTTATAGTCTTTCACTTCCGCTAAAGTGGATCACGGATTTTTATGACATCACCGCGGACGTTGGGTTCTCATCACATCTTCTGTCCAATCACATACTCTCTAGAATCTAAAGCGTCCCGCCCCCATGCTATAAATAGAGTGCCAAAGTTATGACGTCACTTTGTAGGCCAAAACGCGGTTCCCTCGCTATAAAGTCTATGGGATTTCTGAATGGGTTTTTGCTAAATCGCCTGAAATAAGGTCTGTGGTTAACAAAGTCTCTAAATATTTTCACGTTTTGATCTATGACATAAAACACACTGGTAACACTTTACAATAAGGTTCATTAGTTAACATTAGTTAATGTATTTACTAACATGCACTAACCATGAGCAATACATTTGTTACTGCATTTGTTCATCTTTGTTAATGTTAGTTCATGAAAATACAGCTATTCATCATTTGTTCATGTTAGTTCACGGTGCATTAACTAATGTTAGCAAGATTTTAATCAAGTATTAGTAAATGTTGAAAATAACATTAACAAAGATTAACAAATGCTGTATATGTGCTATTCATTATTAGTTCATATTAACCAGTGTTGGGAGTAACGCATTACAAAAGTAATACATTACTGTAACATATTACTTTTTGCTGTAATGCAGTAGTGTAAGGCATTACTAATCAATTTTCAGTAATATTTTACTCGTTACATGTTCAGTGAGGCTTGTATTACAGTTGTATTACAGTGTGTTGTCTGCTTTTACTTCTTAAAGGCAACAGACTGTGAGAAAGTTTTAAAGCAGTCTTTTAGTGCCAGTTCAGAGCGGTCGCGTCTGTAACATTGTTTTTTACTCATAAATGCGAACACGAAAACTAAAATAAAATGAATATTTTAAGTTCTATGGAGACTGGAGAGCCAACCTTTCCTCATCCGATTTGCGCAGTGTAATTAACAGAGTTACAAAATATATATTTGCCTCCTATTTTTTTGTCACGCATGAATGTGTGTCTTTTCCCTAATATTAAAAATAAAACATAGACTGATATTTGTCTAATACGTTTCAATACATGTATTTTCTGAGATTTTTTATTTCAAGTTTTGACTGCAAATTTCATGTCCATAATGCTGGACTTCCCCAATTTTCAATAATTTATCCTCAACTAGTTTTGTGGTTAACTTCAAATGTTAACCTCAAATAATACTAATAGCCTAATTTAAAGATAAGGCAGCATTGGATCTGGACGGTAAGGAGAATAACGCTGGAGTTGGAAGAGGTGTGTCGCGATTCTGTAGGTTCGTGGATCTGAGTCGTGTGGCGAATGGCGATTTCGGTTTCATATTGCATATCGTTACAGCCCCAAAGTTAAGTTCTACTTAGTTATTTTGGTGAAAGTAACTCAAAAGTAATACATGAGTAATGTAACGCATTACAATTCTGAGACAGTAATATTGTAAGGTAATGAATTACTTTTAAATAAAAGTAACAAGTAATACCTAATGTATTACAGTTTGGAAGTAACTTGCACAACACTGATATTAACTAATGTAGTTAACTAATATTAACTAACGAACCTTATTGTAAAGTGTTACCAACACAATTTATTGTAAACTTTATTGTGTCTGCTTGAGTTTATTAAAAACTTTATATAGGCTTCAAAATGTATAAATTCTGGATTAACTTGTAAAGATTATCTTGATAAACAAAACGTGTAAGGGTCACAACTCTTTGTTGAACACGGATCTTATTTTTTGCGATTTTCCAAAAGTCTATGATGAAAATGCATAGCTTTTCAATCGAGGGAACCCATGCGCCGCTAACTTCCGAGTTGTCCTACAAAGTGACATCATCACTTCGGCTCTCTATACCTGGCCAATGTGACCTTTGGCATGTCACGGAGCAATATGGGTTGGAGATGAGTTTTATTCCGTTTTCCAACTGTACGTTGGTTAAGATTGAAATGGCTAGAATTTATTCACACCTCTCTACTATTGAATACAATTTATCATGAGCGTTCCGGATTCGCTTCGATTGTGCTGTCAAGTACCAATTGCAGTCTGTAAGGTAAACTAAATGCTATTGGCTATTTCAAAAGGGGGAGGAGCCGTTCAATATGTCCCGCCTTAGCTTCCTGTTTCAGTGGAAATTACGTCAAAGCATCATACAAAGCTGCATGTTCCAAGGCACTTCAGTGGGCCTTTAATAATTAGTTATGATTATTAAAGGAAAAGTTACCCAAAACTTAAAAATAAATCTGTGAGAAAATATGAATCTTGAATTTTTTACTTGCGATTATGGTTCCTGAATAAATGCACGTATAGGCAATCTCTGTACTACAATACAAAGTTGTTCTTTGTTGTCTTAATACAAAAACATTACCACAGTTTGAATTTATTGAAGTCATATCCAGTTTGACCAGAGTACTGCAATAGAGATCGGAAATTTAAAAAAAAAAAAATGTTTCAGGAATCTGATCTGACATCTGATTATGCTTCCGTAGCCATGTGTTGTCTGAGTTTTGTTTAGTTGTATTCTTGGTTAGTTTAATTTCCTGTTCTGTAACGTACAGTATGCATTAGTTTTAATGGCGATTCATTGTTTGATTAATTCGCAACACCTGCTTCTCGTTTCCTTTCATTGGTCTGCGTTAGTATTTAGTCCCTGTCTCCGCTGGCTCCCTTCGGCTTCTCCTTCGCTGACCTCAAGCCTCCGAGCCCTGGATTCCACCTT
Organism: Pimephales promelas; assembly: GCF_988280905.1. Lineage (NCBI taxonomy): Eukaryota > Metazoa > Chordata > Actinopteri > Cypriniformes > Leuciscidae > Pimephales > Pimephales promelas. Next base: position 10,342,820 of record NC_142772.1, on the reverse strand, counting down.
GCCCCGTCAACCCATCAGCTCCACCTTGGCTCTACGCTCCCTCGGCTCCACCATGGCCTGTCATCCCTCTTAGGCTACGTCTACATTAATCCAGATACATTTAAAAACGGCATTTTCGTTTCGAAACGCTCTCCTTCCACACTAGCATTTACCAAAAGTTTCTCATCCACACTAAAACGCCAGAAAACACAAAATTCACATTACTGTGGATGCGTAACCTCTCACAAAAGCTCACTGAGATGATACAGACTGAACACACAAAATAAAGTTCTCAATCTTCTGACAGGAACATTTTATTTAGCAAAATATCTCGCCATTCACAGATGCATCCAGGTCGCACTCTCACCATTATACAGTATGTCAAAAAAACGCAACTGCTCTCAGGTTTGCGAGTAAATTTTATATCATCTTTGCAGGACAGCAATATGAAAGTAACATAACAAAGTAACTTATCGCAACATTGTGAAAGTGAATAGCACATAACAGGCGCATTACCGGTATAAACATAGATATCTATTGGTTCAATATGCATCATATGATTAAACATGATTCATCGTTTTCTAATACCTCCGTTTTCACAGTCCACACTACAACACGAAAACACTGTTTTCAAATTTATCCACTTGGTAAAGCGCTTTCAAAAAAACTCAGTTTTCGCAGGACAAAAAAAATGTCTCAGCACGGATGGAAGGTGGACATAATTATAGCATAAGTGAATACACATGATGTGTATTCACCATAGACTGTAAAAAAAAAAAAATGGACGAAGCCCCTTCGCTCTTTTCCATCAGAGAGAACTGAAGCCGCCAATGTCGCAATATGGCCAGAGAATGTCTAATTGAAGAGAATTGGCAGTGGCTGGTTACTTCCGGTTTCTGGACTGGCTGCAGTAACACGTCTCTGTCCATGCGGGGGCACTTGCGGTCGAGTGCAGAATGAATGGGAGTCAATGGGGTTTCACCCCCATAAATCCACTTTTCTCAGGATGTAATTTTTTGTCAAGTAATTTGAAAGTTGCATTCAAAGGGGAGGGCTGAGATAATACACTCAGCTGAAAATTGCATTTTTAAGTTTACTTATCTGTTCTAAAAATCCGTTCAAAACTGTGATGACGTCACACAATAGCAGAATGCTAGCGTGTTCCGGCCAACAACGGCCTAACCTGTAAGAAATCAAAAGGACATAAGTACTCGTTCATTCGACTTTTGTCCTATAATCTATATTGAACTTGCGGAATCAACAATAAAATCTATGTTCATTTAACGACAAGCAGGTGAAAGAGACACATTTAGCCGTTTAGCCCCATAGACTCCCATTCATTCTGCACTCACCCGCGATCACCTCCAGTGGAATTCTAATGGAACTGCAACCAGGATGATACACAATGGGGCTAATAGGAAGTGCCAAGGCTCTCCGTTAGACGGGCTCTGATATGGCGCTGACATCTTAGAACTTGAGTCTGCGCACTTGCTTTTCGGGACCAGACATGCACAGTCGTGAGCAGGAAGTAAAGCTGCGAAATCAAGGCCGCGCCCTCATTCTCGCTGAATCAAACGCAAGCAAACGCCCGACACTTTTATTAAGTGACCTCTGTCTGCTCCGTTCTTCTCCAATGATGTCTGCTGATTGCAGTACCTCGTTAAAATAAGGTAAATACAACTACTAACCACATAGTCAACATTGTGAAAAAAAAGTCTGTTGGTGCTTCAGTGACCTGTCAATCACAGCTGTCAATCATGATGTCACAGGACCGTTTTTTATAGCATCACATAACCAGTGGTGGAGGAAGTACTGAATCTCAGTACTTAAGTAAAACTACAAATAAACAGATAAATATTAACTTTAGTAAAAGTAGAAGTAACACAATGACAACCATATTAGGTAAAAAGTACCTGATTTTAAATGTACTTTAAGTATTAAAAGTAAAAGTACTTGCATAACAATTTATTCTCTTAATGTCTATTTTTTCTAATGATTAATAAAACATTTAATTCTAACTTGTTCCACCTAATACTCGTTTTTGATTGTTGTTGAAATTGTTGTCACCATTTCTGAAACAAACTTGCAATTAGGCAATATGCACATCATGCTTATGCTTACTATATATTAATAACTATGTTTGGCAGTAAACGTGATTAATTTATGGTGTAATTCTGAACCTCTTGGCTTGCCATAATCCTAACCAACCGTATATTACACACGGTGCGTTTCCTATGCACATAAAAAAAAAAAAATCGCGTATAAATTGCACGATAAACACACTGCGTGCGAGACGCATTTAGTGTGACCGAGTTGATATATCTATGGCAATGGCAACCAAACGTCACTGGTGAGACAAACGTGCAACGAACGGATGGTCAGATTACGTTTTGGCAGGGGAAAACTGATCAGAAAATGTAATGAAAAAGTAACAGAAGTTGTAGAAATGTAGTGGAGTAGAAAGTATAATAATTGCTGCAAAATGTAACAAAGTAAAAGTAAAAAGTATGCACTATTTATTCTACTTAAGTAAAGTAAAGATACGTGAAAAATGTACTTAAGTAAAGTAACAAAGTATTTGTACTTCGTTACATTCCGCCACTGCACATAACTAACTAAAACAAACTTATTTTAAAAACAAACTAATTATATAAACGTGATAGAAACAACAATAAATGACAGAAACTATCTTTTTGGATAAAGGATATGTAAAGTGTAATTTAATTGTTTAGTTAATTCACATCACGTTGAATAACATGGGGAGGCTCAGGCGGGGTTTATAACCTATACTAGGACCGGTCACTGGAGGGCGATCAAGACGTTTTGGCATCACTTTTAAGGGCTTGTGTGGCACGCTTGGTTTTCACAGATGCCAGTTATTTCATGAATCCAGGATACTATGCATCCTGATAAAGTTCCCTTGGCCTTTGGATTAAAAATTGCCCCACATCATCACATAACTAGAGATTGGCATGGGGTACTTTCCATAAGATCATATGTCAATGCAAATCAGACGAGCTATTAGGCTAACTGAAATAAAACCATGCCAATCTGTGATGATGTGGGGCTATTTTACTTTCAAAGGCCAAGGGAACTTTATCAGGAGGCATGGTATCCTGGATCCATGAAATAACTGGCCTTTAAAAATAAAAATTGGAATATAGGAATTTAACATAGGGGTGTCCTGACTTATGCATTCATTCACAAAGAAAATTGGCGTCCTTAAAGGTTGGATTTTTCCAAAATTTTTAATTAGGGCATTAAGATCAATTTCCAAAAGATAATTTTTAGCATGGGTGTGTTAATGCTAAGCAAATGACTTTTACTTGCAGAAAATATACCAATCAAATATAAATCAAAAGATGCCAGAAGGCATGTATTAGATTGTGTATAACAGGTTTTTGGGCAAATTGTTTATCATTTTGATCATTTAGAAGCCATAGAATTTAGCATATCAAATATGATACATTAGGCTTTACCGGGTTAAAACCCTTATAAAAATGCGTCATTAAGCCAAAAGCTTCAAACCTTGAGTTTTCTTCGAGCATTGAACTCCAGGAGTTTCTTCTGAGCAGTGTCCATATGGGTGAAGTTAACCGCCTTTCCAGTCACCCAGGGGTGCTGCAGCGCCTGTTGCGTCGTCAGCCGTTTCTTTGGATCCTGGACAATCAGTTTCTTCACCTATGGAGCCAAGAAAGACAAGTTACACTTTCAGTAACACTTTGAGGTTTCAAATGTGGATTTGAAAAAAACTTTTCATTGCACAAAAGGGTATTTAATGGTAAATGTTCATTAAATGTTCTTCACAATATCAGCTGTCCAGTAAGGTTCTTTGTTGAACCCAAACTTCTTCTATGCCATCACTGCCTTAACTGTTAAATCTCTGTGGTAAAAATCAAGTTTTTAATGTTATATGTCTATGTGGTGTTTTTAATCTGCTTTAAGAAAAACCATGTGCAAATCCATAAGCCAATACCATTGTAGTGTTTTGTCCTTAAAACTGCAGTGAACCAAAGACGGTTTGAAATCGCTGTTTTTTCTGACGTCACAAACTACCTTGAAACAAACCAATCATCTGAGCTGAGCTGATCTCTGAGCTGGTGTGAGTGAGTGGAGACGGGGCTAATTTGGATATTCATTAGACCGCGTATACTAAATGAGGCAAGGTGTAGAGTTACATTCAAGCTATTTTAAGGAATGAGTAATTTTTTTTATCATAGGAAAAAATGCTTAAATGCATCATTTTGGGGAGTTTTAAAGGATAACATTATTGACTACAGTGGAACTTTAAAGGACAACTCCGGCGCAAAATGAACCTTTGGTCTAATTACACATTGTTACCTAGTCAACCGTTATTAGGGGCCAAGCACCGAAGGTGCGGAGGCACCTATTGTATCTGTGCCGGTTCTTATTATTATTAGGGGCCAAGCACCGAAGGTGCGGAGGCACCTATTGTATCTGTGCCGGTTCTTATTATTATTATTATTAGGGGCCAAGCACCGAAGGTGCGGAGGCACCTATTGTATCTGTGCCGGTTCTTATTATTATTATTATTAGGGGCCAAGCACCGAAGGTGCGGAGGCACCTATTGTATCTGTGCCGGTTCTTATTATTATTATTAGGGGCCAAGCACCGAAGGTGCGGAGGCACCTATTGTATCTGTGCCGGTTCTTATTATTATTATTATTATTCTTCTTCCGACTGGGCGTCTATGGCAGCCCATAGACCGGTTTGCGGGAAAGTTGTTTTGGTTTGACATTCTGATAGAGGACAGTCCCAACTTTAAATACACCAATTTTGGTGTCTCTAACTCATTCCCTCTAGCGCCACCAACTGTCCAAAGTTTCACTTTTATTAATCCTAATAACTTTTGAACCGTAAGGCCTATCAACAAAATTCTTTTTTCCTCTTATTCCTGAGCTCATGGCGATTCGATCGCATCCTATGACGTCATTTTCCGTCATAAAAAAATGGCCGCCATTTTGAATTTTCTAAAAAACCTACTTTTGCGAACTCGTCCTAGACGGTTTGTCCGATTTTCACCAAAATCGCACCGGATCATCTCCAGGCAGTGCTGACAAAAAGTTATGGAATTCAAGATGATTCGAATAACCGTTTTCGATAAGCGCGCAAACTAATTTTACGTAGCGCTTGCAAAAACAGACGTGAGGTTGTATCTCCGCAACGCTTCATCCTATTCAGACCAAACTTGGTAGATGTCATCACAAGCATGACCTGAGGCTACATGCAGCGTTTCGGCGCAGCGCCACCTAGTGGTCCGGAGATATGAAAAATGGCTATTTTTGCTCGTAACTTCTGAACGGTTTGTCCAAAAATCATAAACTTCATCTCGTTAGATTCAGGGCATCATGCCGAGTCGACTGATATCCAATTTTCCCAGATCGGCCATTTTGGCTGTCGGCCATTTTGAATTATGTGCTAAAATGCTGTATTTTTTGAACGCATGAACGAATTGTTACGAAACTCGGTATGGGTCATCAGTACGATGCCCTGAAGAAGCCTGAGAAGTTTCGAAACAGCGCCACCTAGTGGTGAATTTTTTTTTTCAAACGCTTATAACTTTGGGTGTGGTACACTTATTTTCACGGGAGTCATTTTTTGAGTTCCTGAATCGTTGCCGAGTCCAACGATACTAAACATACTGGGTTTCGTGTTACGGTTGGTGTAGCGTAGCGATTTAGCGCGAAAAAAACACTTGGCGATATCTTCAAAACCGCTGTTCCGATCGAGACGAAACCACCGCCAAAAACACGGAATCATAGCTTGTTAACTATACACTAATGCCCAAATGTGAAAATATTGATAGTAAGGGGTAGTAAAATTCAAACAAAGTCATGTGTCAGTCATTTTTTACGTGTTTTTTCATATAAATGTTTATAACTCGGAAGTGAATTGAGATATTTGCACCAAAATTGACACACATATGTATGGGGTCACTCTGAGGACACATAAAAAAAATTGTGGGACTGAGCCTCTTGGTGGCGCTATAATAGAACAAAACGTGAAATTCCCATTGACTTCAATAGAGTTTTGTGAAATAAAATGCTATACTAAACAAATTCATTAGTGTAATATTACAAAACTCAGTGTGTGCCATAAGCAGCATGCCCTGAAGGTACTCAAAAGATTTTGAGACAGCGCCACCTGTTGGTCAAAAGTTATAATTAATTTCTGAGAACGCTAATTACTTTTGAATAAATTTGCTTATTGCAATGAAACTGATCTTAATAGATTCGTTGGGTTATGCTGAAAACATAGATATCAGGTTTTCCATAATCAGACAAACTTCCTGTTCGCCATCTTTATTTCTTTGAAAAACCTTCTTTTTCGAACTCCTCCTAGACCGTTTGTCCGATTTTCACGAAAATTGAATCGTATCATCTCCAGACCGTGCCGACTAAAAGTTATGAATTGCACGATGATAGACAAAACTGTTTTCGTATACCACAGCATCAAAGTTTAGGCATGCTGCCAAAATTACTATTTAGGCTTTATCTCTGCAATGCCTTCACATTTTGACACCAAACTTTGTATGTGTCATTGTCACCTCACTCTGACCACATCACATCTATTTCGTAACTGCGCCACCTATTGTTCGAAAGTGATAATCCATTAAATCATCTTATAAGTTAATGTTTATGTGATTTTCTTAGCCATTTGCCCAAAGTTCTCTCAAAATGCCCTTAATTGCTCCTTGCTGCAGTTGGTCTGCCACTCCTTGCCATTTTGGCATATGTTGCCGCTTCTTGCGCTTGGCCCCGGTAATGGCTGCTTGCAGCTATATTTAGGGGCCAAGCACCGAAGGTGCGGAGGCACCTATTGTATCTGTGCCGGTTCTTATTATTATTATTATTATTCTTCTTCCGACTGGGCGTCTATGGCAGCCCATAGACCGGTTTGCGGGAAAGTTGTTTTGGTTTGACATTCTGATAGAGGACAGTCCCAACTTTAAATACACCAATTTTGGTGTCTCTAACTCATTCCCTCTAGCGCCACCAACTGTCCAAAGTTTCACTTTTATTATGCTAATAACTTTTGAACCGTAAGGCCTATCAACAAAATTCTTTTTTCTTCTTGTTCCTGAGCTCATGCCGATTCGATCGCACCCTATGACGTCATTTTCCGTCATAAAAAAACGGCCGCCATTTTGAATTTTCCAAAAAACCTACTTTTGCGAACTCGTCCTAGACGGTTTGTCCGATTTTCACCAAAATCGCACCGGATCATCTCCAGGCAGTGCTGACAAAAAGTTATGGAATTCAAGATGATTCGAAGAACCGTTTTCGATAAACGCGCAAACTAATTTTACGTAGCGCTTGCAAAAACAGACGTGAGGCTGTATCTCCGCAACGCTTCATCCTATTCAGACCAAACTTGGTACGTGTCATCACAAGCATGACCTGAGGCTACGTGCAGCGTTTCGGCGCAGCGCCACCTAGTGGTCCGGAGATATGAAAAATGGCTATTTTTGCTCGTAACTTCTGAACGGTTTGTCCAAAAATCATAAACTTCACCTCGTTAGATTCAGGGCGTCATGCCGAGTCGACTGATATGCAATTTTCCCAGATCGGCCATTTTGGCTGTCGGCCATTTTGAATTATGTGCTAAAATGCTGTATTTTTTGAACGCATAAACGAATTGTTACGAAACTCGGTATGGGTCATCAGTACGATGCCCTGAAGGAGCCTGAGAAGTTTCGAAACAGCGCCACCTAGTGGTGAATTTCTTTTTTCAAACGCTTATAACTTTGGGTGTGGTACACTTATTTTCACGGGAGTCATCTTTTTGAGTTCCTGAATCGTTGCCGAGTCCAACGATACTAAACATGCTGGGTTTCGTCTTACGGTTTGTGTAGCGTAGCGATTTAGCGCGGAAAAAACACTTGGCGATATCTTTAAAACCGCTGTTCCGATCGAGACGAAACCACCGCCAGAAACACGGAATCATAGCTTGTTAACTATACGCTAATGCCCAAATGCGAAAATATTGATAGTAAGGGGTAGTAAAATTCAAACAAAGTCATGTGTCAGTCATTTTTTACGTGTTTTTTCATATAAATGTTTATAACTCGGAAGTGAATTGAGATATTTGCACCAAAATTGACACACATATGTATGGGGTCACTCTGAGGACACATAAAAAAAATTGTGGGACTGAGCCTCTTGGTGGCGCTATAATAGAACAAAACGTGAAATTCCCATTGACTTCAATAGAGTTTTGTGAAATAAAATGCTATACTAAACTAATGCATTGGTGTAATATTACAAAACTCAGTGTGTGCCATAAGCAGCATGCCCTGAAGGTACTCAAAAGATTTTGAGACAGCGCCACCTGTTGGTCAAAAGTTATAATTAATTTCTGAGAACGCTAATAACTTTTGAATAAATTTGCCTATTGCAATGAAACTGATCTTAATAGATTCCTTCGGTTATGCCGAAAACATAGATATCAGGTTTTCCATAATCAGACAAATGTCCTGTTCGCCATCTTTATTTCTTTGAAAAACCTTCTTTTTCGAACTCCTCCTAGACCGTTTGTCCGATTTTCACGAAAATTGAATCGTATCATCTCCAGACCGTGCCGAATAAAAGTTATGAATTGCACGATGATAGACAAAACCGTTTTCGTATACCACAGCATCAAAATTTAGGCATGCTGCCAAAATTACTATTTAGGCTTTATCTCTGCAATGCCTTCACATTTTGACACCAAACTTTGCATGTGTCATTGTCACCTCACTCTGACCACATCACATCTATTTCGTAACTGCGCCACCTATTGTTAGAAAGTGATAACCCATTAAATCGTCTTATAAGTTAATGTTTATGTGATTTTCTTAGCCATTTGCCCAAAGTTCTCTCAAAATGCCCTTAATTGCTCCTTGCTGCAGTTGGTCTGCCACTCCTTGCCATTTTGGCATATGTTGCCGCTTTTTGCGCTTGGCCCCGGTAATGGCTGCTTGTTATTATTATTCTTCTTCCGACTGGGCGTCTATGGCAGCCCATAGACCGGTTTGCGGGAAAGTTGTTTTGGTTTGACATTCTGATAGAGGACAGTCCCAACTTTAAATACACCAATTTTGGTGTCTCTAACTCATTCCCTCTAGCGCCACCAACTGTCCAAAGTTGCACTTTTATTATGCTAATAACTTTTGAACCGTAAGGCCTATCAACAAAATTCTTTTTTCCTCTTGTTCCTGAGCTCATGCCGATTCGATCGCACCCTATGACGTCATTTTCCGTCATAAAAAATGGCCGCCATTTTGAATTTTCCAAAAAACCTACTTTTGCGAACTCGTCCTAGACGGTTTGTCCGATTTTCACCAAAATCGCACCGGATCATCTCCAGGCAGTGTTGACAAAAAGTTATGGAATTCAAGATGATTCGAAGAACCGTTTTCGATAAACGCGCAAACTAATTTTACGTAGCGCTTGCGAAAACAGACGTGAGGCTGTATCTCCGCAACGCTTAATCCTATTCTGACCAAACTTGGTACATGTTATCACAAGCATGACCTGAGGCTACATGCAGCGTTTCGGCGCAGCACCACCTAGTGGTCCGGAGATATGAAAAATGGCTATTTTTGCTCGTAACTTCTGAACGCTTTGTCCAAAAATCATAAACTTCATCTCGTTAGATTCAGGGCATCATGCCGAGTCGACCGATATCCAATTTTCCCAGATCGGCCATTTTGGCTGTCGGCCATTTTGAATTATGTGCTAAAATGCTGTATTTTTTGAACGCATGAACGAATTGTTACGAAACTCGGTATGAGTCATCAGTACGATGCCCTAAAGGAGCCTCAGAAGTTTCGAAACAGCGCCACCTAGTGGTGATTTTTTTTTTCAAACGCTTATAGCTTTGGGTGTGGTACACTTATTTTCACGGGAGTCATGTTTTTGAGTTCCTGAATCGTTGCCGAGTCCAACGATACTAAACATGCTGGGTTTCGTCTTACGGTTGGTGTAGCGTAGCGATTTAGCGCGAAAAAAACACTTGGCGATATCTTCAAAACTGCTGTTCCGATCGAGACGAAACCATCTTCAGAAACACGGAATCATAGCTCGTTAACTATACGCTAATGCCCAAATGCGAAAATATTGATAGTAAGGGGTAGTAAAATTCAAAAAAAGTCATGTGTCAGTCATTTTTTACGTGTTTTTTCATATAAATGTTTATAACTCGGAAGCGAATTGAGATATTTTCACCAAAATTGACACACATATGTATGGGCTCACTCTGAAGACACAGGAAAAAAATTGTGGGACTGAGGCTCTTGGTGGCGCTATAAAAGAAGAAAACGTGAAATTCCCATTGACTTCAATAGAGTTTTGTGAAATAAAATGCTATACTAAACAAATGCATTGGTGTAATATTACAAAACTCAGTGTGTGCCATAAGCAGCATGCCCTGAAGGTACTCAAAAGATTTTGAGACAGCGCCACCTGTTGGTCAAAAGTCATAATTAATTTCTGAAAACGCTAATAACGTTTGAATAAATGTGCCTATTGCAATGAAACTGATCTTAATAGATTCCTTGGGTTATGCTGAAAACATAGATATCAGATTTTGCATAATCAGCCAAACTTCCTGTCCGCCATCTTTATTTCTTTGAAAAACCTTCTTTTTCGAACTCCTCCTAGACCGTTTGTCCGATTTTCACGAAAATTGAATCGTATCATCTCCAGACGGTGCCGAATAAAAGTTATGGATTGCGTGACGATAGACAAAACCGTTTTCGTATACCACAGCATCAAATTTGAGGCATGCTGCCAAAATGACAATTTAGGCTTTATCTCTGCAATGCCTTCACATTTTGACACCAAAATTTGTATGTGTCATTGTCACCTCACTCTGACCACATCACATCTATTTCGTAACTGCGCCACCTATTGTTCGAAAGTGATAATCCATTAAATCATCTTATAAGTTAATGTTTATGTGATTTTCTTAGCCATTTGCCCAAAGTTCTCTCAAAATGCCCTTAAATGCTCCTTGCTGCAGTTGGTCTGCCACTCCTTGCCATTTTGGCATATGTTGCCGCTTCTTGCGCTTGGCCCCGGTAATGGCTGCTTGCAGCTATATTTATTATTATTATTCTTCTTCCGACTGGGCGTCTATGGCAGCCCATAGACCGGTTTGCGGGAAAGTTGTTTTGGTTTGACATTCTGATAGAGGACAGTCCCAACTTTAAATACACCAATTTTGGTGTCTCTAACTCATTCCCTCTAGCGCCACCAACTGTCCAAAGTTTCACTTTTATTATGCTAATAACTTTTGAACTGTAAGGCCTATCAACAAAATTCTTTTTTCCTCTTGTTCCTGAGCTCATGCCGATTCGATCGCACCCTATGACGTCATTTTCCGTCATAAAAAAACGGCCGCCATTTTGAATTTTCCAAAAAACCTACTTTTGCGAACTCGTCCTAGACGGTTTGTCCGATTTTCACCAAAATTGCACCGGATCATCTCCAGCCAGTGCTGACAAAAAGTTATGGAATTCAAGATGATTCGAATAACCGTTTTCGATAAACGCGTAAACAAAATTTACGTAGCGCTTGCGAAAACAGACGTGAGGTTGTATCTCCTCAACGCTTACTCGTTTTCACACCAAACTTGGTACATGTTATCACAAGCATGACCTGAGGCTACGTGCTGCGTTTCGGCGCAGCGCCACCTAGTGGTCCGGAGATATGAAAAATGGCTATTTTTGCTCGTAACTTCTGAACGGTTTGTCCAAAAATCATAAATTTGGTCTCGTTAGATTCAGGGCGTCATGCCGAGTCGACCGATATCCAATTTTCCCAGATCGGCCATTTTGCCGGTCGGCCATTTTGAATTATGTGCTAAAATGCTGTATTTTTTGAACGCATGAACGAATTGTTACGAAACTCGGTATGGGTCATCAGTACGATGCCCTGAAGGAGCCTGAGAAGTTTCGAAACAGCGCCACCTAGTGGTGAATTTCTTTTTTCAAACGCTTATAACTTTGGGTGTGGTTCACTTATTTTCACGGGAGTCATCTTTTTGAGTTCCTGAATCGTTGCCGAGTCCAACGATACTAAACATGCTGGGTTTCGTCTTACGGTTGGTGTAGCGTAGCGATTTAGCGCGAAAAAAACACTTGGCGATATCTTCAAAACCGCTGTTCCGATCGAGACGAAACCACCGCCAGAAACACGGAATCATAGCTTGTTAACTAAACGTTAATGCCCAAATGCGAAAATATTGATAGTAAGGGGTAGTAAAATTCAAACAAAGTCATGTGTCAGTCATTTTTTACGTGTTTTTTCATATAAATGTTTATAACTCGGAAGTGAATTGAGATATTTGCACCAAAATTGACACACATATGTATGGGGTCACTCTGAGGACACATAAAAAAAATTGTGGGACTGAGCCTCTTGGTGGCGCTATAATAGAACAAAACGTGAAATTCCCATTGACTTCAATAGAGTTTTGTGAAATAAAATGCTATACTAAACAAATGCTTTGGTCTAACATTACGAAACTCAGTGTGTGCCATAAGCAGCATGCCCAGAAGGTACTCAAAAGATTTTGAGACAGCGCCACCTGTTGGTCAAAAGTTATAATTAATTTCTGAGAACGCTAATAACTTTTGAATAAATTTGCCTATTGCAATGAAACTGATCTTAATAGATTCCTTGGGTTATGCTGAAAACATAGATATTAGGTTTTGCATAATCAGCAAAACTTCCTGTCCGCCATCTTTATTTCTTTGAAAAACCTTCTTTTTCGAACTCCTCCTAGACCGTTTGTCCGATTTTCATGAAAATTGAATGGTATCATCTCCAGACCGTGCCGACTAAAAGTTATGAATTGCACGATGATAGAGGAAACCGTTTTCGTATAACACAGCATCAAAGTTTAGGCATGCTGCCAAAATTACTATTTAGGCTTTATCTCTGCAATGCCTTCACATTTTGACACCAAACTGTGCATGTGTCATTGTCACCTCACTCTGATCACATCACATCTATTTCGTAACTGCGCCACCTATTGTTCGAAAGTGATAACCCATTAAATCATCTTATAAGTTAATGTTTATGTGATTTTCTTAGCCATTTGCCCAAAGTTCTCTCAAAATGCCCTTAATTGCTCCTTGCTGCAGTTGGTCTGCCACTCCTTGCCATTTTGGCATATGTTGCCGCTTATTGCGCTTGGCCCCGGTAATGGCTGCTTGCAGCTATATTTATTATTATTATTCTTCTTCCGACTGGGCGTCTATGACAGCCCATAGACGGGTTTGCGGGAAAGTTGTTTTGGTTTGACATTCTGATAGAGGACAGTCCCAACTTTAAATACACCAATTTTGGTGTCTCTAACTCATTCCCTCTAGCGCCACCAACTGTCCAAAGTTGCACTTTTATTATGCTAATAACTTTTGAACCGTAAGGCCTATCAACAAAATTCTTTTTTCCTCTTGTTCCTGAGCTCATGCCGATTCGATCGCACCCTATGACGTCATTTTCCGTCATTAAAAAACGGCCGCCATTTTGAATTTTCCAAAAAACCTACTTTTGCGAACTCGTCCTAGACGGTTTGTCCGATTTTCACCAAAATCGCACCGGATCATCTCCAGGCAGTGCTGACAAAAAGTTATGGAATTCAAGATGATTTGAATAACCGTTTTCGATAAACGCGTAAACAAAATTTACGTAGCGCTTGCGAAAACAGACGTGAGGTTGTATCTCCGCAACGCTTACTCGTTTTCAGACCAAACTTGGTACGTGTCATCACAAGCATGACCTGAGGCTACGTGCTGCGTTTCGGCGCAGCGCCACCTAGTGGTCCGGAGATATAAAAAATGGCTATTTTTGCTCATAACTTCTGAACGGTTTCTCCAAAAATCAAAAACTTGGTCTCGTTAGATTCAGGGCGTCATGCCGAGTCGACTGATATCCAATTTTCCCAGATCGGCCATTTTGGCTGTCGGCCATTTTGAATTATGTGCTAAAATGCTGTATTTTTTGAACGCATGAACGAATTGTTACGAAACTCGGTATGGGTCATCAGTACGATGCCCTGAAGGAGACTGAGAAGTTTCGAAACAGCGCCACCTAGTGGTGAATTGTTTTATTCAAACGCTTATAACTTAGGGTGTGGTACACTTATTTTCACGGGAGTCATATTTTTGAGGTCCTGAATCGTTGCCGAGTCCAACGATACCAAATATGTCGGGTTTCGTCTCACGGATGGCGTAGCGTAGCGATTTAGCGCGAAAAAAACACTTGGCGATATCTTCAAAACCGCTGTTCCGATCGAGACGAAACCACCGTCAGAAACACGGAATCATAGCTTGTTAACTAAATGCTAATGCCCAAATGCGAAAATATTGATAGTAAGGGGTAGTAAAACTCAAACAAAGTCATGTGTCAGTCATTTTTTACGTGTTTTTTCATATAAATGTTTATAACTCGGAAGCGAATTGAGATATTTTCACCAAAATTGACACACATATGTATGGGGTCACTCTGAGGACACACACAAAAAATTGTGGGACTGAGCCTCTTGGTGGCGCTATAATAGAACAAAACGTGAAATTCCCATTGACTTCAATACAGTTTTGTGAAATACAATGCTATACTAAATAAATGCTTTGGTCTAACATTACAAAACTCAGTGTGTGCCATAAGCAGCATGCCCTGAAGGTACTCAAAAGATTTTGAGACCGCGCCACCTGTTGGTCAAAAGTTATAATTAATTTCTGAGAACGCTAATAACTTTTGAATAAATTTGCCTATTGCAATGAAACTGATCTTAATAGATTCGTTGGGTTATGACGAAAACATAGATATCAGGTTTTCCATAATCAGCCAAACTTCCTGTCCGCCATCTTTATTTCTTTGAAAAACCTTCTTTTTCGAACTCCTCCTAGACCGTTTGTCCGATTTTCACGAAAATTGAATCGTATCATCTCCAGACCGTGCCGACTAAAAGTTATGAATTGCACGATGATAGACAAAACCGTTTTCGTATACCACAGCATCAAAATTTAGGCATGCTGCCAAAATTACTATTTCGGCTTTATCTCTGCAATGCCTTCACATTTTGACACCAAACTTAGCATGTGTCATTGTCACCTCACTCTGACCACATCACATCTATTTCGTAACTGCGCCACCTATTGTTAGAAAGTGATAACCCATTAAATCGTCTTATAAGTTAATGTTTATGTGATTTTCTTAGCCATTTGCCCAAAGTTCTCTCAAAATGCCCTTAATTGCTCCTTGCTGCAGTTGGTCTGCCACTCCTTGCCATTTTGGCATATGTTGCCGCTTTTTGCGCTTGGCCCCGGTAATGGCTGCTTGCAGCTATATTTAGGGGCCAAGCACCGAAGGTGCGGAGGCACCTATTGTATCTGTGCCGGTTCTTATTATTATTATTATTATTATTATTATTCCGACTGGGCGTCTATGACAGCCCATAGACCGGTTTGCGGGAAAGTTGTTTTGGTTTGACATTCTGATAGAGGACAGTCCCAACTTTAAATACACCAATTTTGGTGTCTCTAACTCATTCCCTCTAGCGCCACCAACTGTCCAAAGTTGCACTTTTATTATGCTAATAACTTTTGAACCGTAAGGCCTATCAACAAAATTCTTTTTTCTTCTTTTTCCTGAGCTCATGCCGATTCGATCGCACCCTATGACGTCATTTTCCGTCATAAAAAAATGGCCGCCATTTTGAATTTTCGAAAAACCTACTTTTGCGAACTCGTCCTAGACGGTTTGTCCGATTTTCACCAAAATCGCACCGGATCATCTCCAGGCAGTGCTGACTAAAAGTTATGGAATTCAAGATGATTCGAAGAACCGTTTTCGATAAACGCGCAAACTAATTTTACGTAGCGCTTGCAAAAACAGACGTGAGGCTGTATCTCCGCAACGCTTAATCCTATTCAGACCAAACTTGGTCCATGTTATCACAAGCATGACCTGAGGCTACATGCAGCGTTTCGGCGCAGCGCCACCTAGTGGTCCGGAGATATGAAAAATGGCTATTTTTGCTCGTAACTTCTGAACGGTTTGTCCAAAAATCATAAACTTCATCTCGTTAGATTCAGGGCATCATGCCGAGTCGACTGATATGCAATTTTCCCAGATCGGCCATTTTGGCTGTCAGCCATTTTGAATTATGTGCTAAAATGCTGTATTTTTTGAACGCATGAACGAATTGTTACGAAACTCGGTATGGGTCATCAGTACGATGCCCTGAAGGAGCCTGAGAAGTTTCGAAACAGCGCCACCTAGTGGTGAATTGCTTTATTCAAACGCTTATAACTTTGGGTGTGGTACACTTATTTTCACGGGAGTCATATTTTTGAGGTCCTGAATCGTTGCCGAGTCCAACGATACCAAATATGTCGGGTTTCGTCTCACGGATGGCGTAGCGTAGCGATTTAGCGCGAAAAAAACACTTGGCGATATCTTCAAAACCACTGTTCCGATCGAGACGAAACCACCGCCAGAAACACGGAATCATAGCTTGTTAACTATACGCTAATGCCCAAATGCGTAAATATTGATAGTAAGGGGTAGTAAAATTCAAACAAAGTCATGTGTCAGTCATTTTTTACGTGTTTTTTCATATAAATGTTTATAACTCGGTAGCGAATTGAGATATTTTCACCAAAATTGACACACATATGTATGGGGTCACTCTGAGGACACATAAAAAAAATTGTGGGACTGAGCCTCTTGGTGGCGCTATAATAGTACAAAACGTGAAATTCCCATTGACTTCAATAGAGTTTTGTGAAATAAAATGCTATACTAAACAAATGCATTGGTGTAATATTACAAAACTCAGTGTGTGCCATAAGCAGCATGCCCTGAAGGTACTCAAAAGATTTTGAGACAGCGCCACCTGTTGGTCAAAAGTTATAATTAATTTCTGAGAACGCTAATAACTTTTGAATAAATTTGCCTATTGCAATGAAACTGATCTTAATAGATTCCTTGGGTTATGCCAAAAAACATAGATATCAGGTTTTGCATAATCAGACAAACTTCCTGTCCGCCATCTTTATTTCTTTGAAAAACCTTCTTTTTCGAACTCCTCCTAGACGGTTTGTCCGATTTTCACGAAAATTGAATCGTATCATCTCCAGACCGTCCCGACTAAAAGTTATGAATTGCACGATGATAGACAAAACGGTTTTCGTATACCACAGCATCAAAGTTTAGGCATGCTGCCAAAATTACTATTTAGGCTTTATCTCTGCAATGCCTTCACATTTTGACACCAAACTTTGCATGTGTCATTGTCACCTCCCTCTGACCACATCACATCTATTTCGTAACTGCGCCACCTATTGTTTGAAAGTGATAACCCATTAAATCATCTTATAAGTTAATGTTTATGTGATTTTCTTAGCCATTTGCCCAAAGTTCTCTCAAAATGCCCTTAATTGCTCCTTGCTGCAGTTGGTCTGCCACTCCTTGCCATTTTGGCATATGTTGCCACTTCTTGCGCTTGGCCCCGGTAATGGCTGCTTGCAGCTATATTTATTATTATTATTCTTCTTCCGACTGGGCGTCTATGACAGCCCATAGACCGGTTTGCGGGAAAGTTGTTTTGGTTTGACATTCTGATAGAGGACAGTCCCAACTTTAAATACACCAATTTTGGTGTCTCTAACTCATTCCCTCTAGCGCCACCAACTGTCCAAAGTTGCACTTTTATTATGCTAATAACTTTTGAACCGTAAGGCCTATCAACAAAATTCTTTTTTCTTCTTGTTCCTGAGCTCATGCCAATTCGATCGCACCCTATGACGTCATTTTCCGTCATAAAAAAACGGCCGCCATTTTGAATTTTCCAAAAAACCTACTTTTGCGAACTCGTCCTAGACGGTTTGTCCGATTTTCACCAAAATCGCACCGGATCATCTCCAGGCAGTGCTGACAAAAAGTTATGGAATTCAAGATGATTCGAAGAACCGTTTTCGATAAACGCGCAAACTAATTTTACGTAGCGCTTGCAAAAACAGACGTGAGGCTGTATCTCGGCAACGCTTAATCCTATTCAGACCAAACTTGGTACATGTTATCACAAGCATGACCTGAGGCTACATGCAGCGTTTCGGCGCAGCGCCACCTAGTGGTCCGGAGATATGAAAAATGGCTATTTTTGCTCGTAACTTCTGAACGGTTTGTCCAAAAATCATAAACTTCATCTCGTTAGATTCAGGGCATCATGCCGAGTCGACTGATATGCAATTTTCCCAGATCGGCCATTTTGGCTGTCGGCCATTTTGAATTATGTGCTAAAATGCTGTATTTTTTGAACGCATGAACGAATTGTTACGAAACTCGGTATGGGTCATCAGTACAATGCCCTGAAGGAGCCTGAGAAGTTTCGAAACAGCGCCACCTAGTGGTGAATTTTTTTTTTCAAACGCTTATAGCTTTGGGTGTGGTACACTTATTTTCACGGGAGTCATCTTTTTGAGTTCCTGAATCGTTGCCGAGTCCAACGATACTAAACATGCTGGGTTTCGTGTTACGGTTGGTGTAGCGTAGCGATTTAGCGCGAAAAAAACACTTGGCGATATCTTCAAAACCGCTGTTCCGATCGAGACGAAACCACCGCCAGAAACACGGAATCATAGCTTGTTAACTATATGCTAATGCCCAAATGCGTAAATATTGATAGTAAGGGGTAGTAAAATTCAAACAAAGTCATGTGTCAGTCATTTTTTACGTGTTTTTTCATATAAATGTTTATAACTCGGAAGTAAATTGAGATATTTGCACCAAAATTGACACACATATGTATGGGGTCACTCTGAGGACACATAAAAAAAATTGTGGGACTGAGCCTCTTGGTGGCGCTATAATAGAACAAAACGTGAAATTCCCATTGACTTCAATACAGTTTTGTGAAATACAATGCTATACTAAACAAATGCTTTGGTCTAACATTACGAAACTCAGTGTGTGCCATAAGCAGCATGCCCTGAAGGTACTCAAAAGATTTTGAGACAGCGCCACCTGTTGGTCAAAAGTTATAATTAATTTCTGAGAACGCTAATAACTTTTGAATAAATTTGCCTATTGCAATGAAACTGATCTTAATAGATTCCTTGGGTTATGCTGAAAACATAGATATCAGGTTTTGCATAATCAGCCAAACTTCCTGTCCGCCATCTTTATTTCTTTGAAAAGCCTTCTTTTTCGAACTCCTCCTAGACCGTTTGTCCGATTTTCACGAAAATTTAATCGCATCATCTCCAGACCGTGCCGACTAAAAGTTATGAATTGCACGATGATAGACAAAACCGTTTTCGTATACCACAGCATCAAAGTTTAGGCATGCTGCCAAAATTACTATTTAGGCTTTATCTCTGCAATGCCTTCACATTTTGACACCAAACTTTGCATGTGTCATTGTCACCTCCCTCTGACCACATCACATCTATTTCGTAACTGCGCCACCTATTGTTCGAAAGTGATAACCCATTAAATCATCTTATAAGTTAATGTTTATGTGATTTTTTTAGCCATTTGCCCAAAGTTCTCTCAAAATGCCCTTAATTGCTCCTTGCTGCAGTTGGTCTGCCACTCCTTGCCATTTTGGCATATGTTGCCGCTTCTTGCGCTTGGCCCCGGTAATGGCTGCTTGCAGCTATATTTATTATTATTATTCTTCTTCCGACTGGGCGTCTATGGCAGCCCATAGACCGGTTTGCGGGAAAGTTGTTTTGGTTTGACATTCTGATAGAGGACAGTCCCAACTTTAAATACACCAATTTTGGTGTCTCTAACTCATTCCCTCTAGCGCCACCAACTGTCCAAAGTTTCACTTTTATTATGCTAATAACTTTTGAACCGTAAGGCCTATCAACAAAATTCTTTTTTCCTCTTGTTCCTGAGCTCATGCCGATTCGATCGCACCCTATGACGTCATTTTCCGTCATAAAAAAACGGCCGCCATTTTGAATTTTCCAAAAAACCTACTTTTGCGAACTCGTCCTAGACGGTTTGTCCGATTTTCACCAAAATCGCACCCGATCATCTCCAGGCAGTGCTGACAAAAAGTTATGGAATTCAAGATGATTCGAATAACCGTTTTCGATAAACGCATAAACAAATTTTACGTAGCGCTTGCGAAAACAGACGTGAGGTTGTATCTCCGCAACGCTTACTCGTTTTCACACCAAACTTGGTACTTGTTATCACAAGCATGACCTGAGGCTACGTGCTGCGTTTCGGCGCAGCGCCACCTAGTGGTCCGGAGATATGAAAAATGGCTATTTTTGCTCGTAACTTCTGAACGGTTTGTCCAAAAATCATAAATTTGGTCTCGTTAGATTCAGGGCGTCATGCCGAGTCCACCGATATCCAATTTTCCCAGAACGGCCATTTTGACGGTCGGCCATTTTGAATTATGTGCTAAAATGCTGTATTTTTTGAACGCATGAACGAATTGTTACGAAACTCGGTATGGGTCATCAGTACGATGCCCTAAAGGAGCCTGAGAAGTTTCGAAACAGCGCCACCTAGTGGTGAATTTTTTTTTCAAACTCTTATAGCTTTGGGTGTGGTACACTTATTTTCACGGGAGTCATGTTTTTGAGTTCCTGAATCGTTGCCGAGTCCAACGATACTAAACATGCTGGGTTTCGTCTTACGGTTGGTGTAGCGTAGCGATTTAGCGCGAAAAAAACACTTGGCGATATCTTCAAAACCGCTGTTCCGATCGAGACGAAACCATCGTCAGAAACACGGAATCATAGCTTGTTAACTACATGCAAATGCCCAAATGCGAAAATATTGATAGTAAGGGGTAGTAAAATTCAAAAAAAGTCATGTGTCAGTCATTTTTTACGTGTTTTTTCATATAAATGTTTATAACTCGGAAGCGAATTTAGATATTTTCACCAAAATTGACACACATATGTATGGGCTCACTCTGAAGACACAGGAAAAAAATTGTGGGACTGAGGCTCTTGGTGGCGCTATAAAAGAAGAAAACGTGAAATTCCCATTGACTTCAATAGAGTTTTGTGAAATAAAATGCTATACTAAACAAATGCATTGGTGTAATATTACAAAACTCAGTGTGTGCCATAAGCAGCATGCCCTGAAGGTACTCAAAATATTTTGAGACAGCGCCACCTGTTGGTCAAAAGTCATAATTAATTTCTGAAAACGCTAATAACGTTTGAATAAATGTGCCTATTGCAATGAAACTGATCTTAATAGATTCCTTGGGTTATGCCGAAAACATAGATATCAGGTTTTCCATAATCAGACAAACTTCCTGTCCGTCATCTTTATTTCTTTGAAAAACCTTCTTTTTCGAACTCCTCCTAGACTGTTTGTCCAATTTTCACGGAAATTTAATCGTATCATCTCCAGACTGTGCCGAATAAAAGTTATGAATTGCACGATGATAGACAAAACCGTTTTGGTATAACACAGCATCAAAGTTTAGGCATGCTGCCAAAATTACTATTTAGGCTTTATCTCTGCAATGCCTTCACATTTTGACACCAAACTTTGCATGTGTCATTGTCACCTCACTCTGACCACATCACATCTATTTCGGAACTGCGCCACCTATTGTTCGAAAGTGATAACCCATTAAATCATCTTATAAGGTAATGTTTGTGATTTTTTTAGCCATTTGCCAAAAGTTCTCTCAAAATGCCCGTAATTGCTCCTTGCTGCAGTTGGTCTGCCACTCCTAGCCATTTTGGCATATGTTGCCGCTTCTTGCGCTTGGCCCCGGTAATGGCTGCTTGCAGCTATATTCTGAGATTTGTTTTCATGATTGCCGAATGTAAATAGTTTTATCTCTAAAAACAGTTTAGCCTATAACGCTAGTATAACGCTAGTATATAGGGCATAGAGTAATGACAAATAAAAATCGCTTGTTATTACCACTAACAAACACGGTAGCATAATAAGGGTCCCTAAATTCAAACCGAAGCATTGAGAACTTTGTCAGTGTCCAAACAGTTTAATAAGAAGATATTTTATACACACAGTCAACTTCGCGAATACAGGAAGAAGCCATCTTTGAAAAATAGTCTCTACCAGTCGATCTACGAACACCGATCCATGTGCGCTGGTGAGATGTGAATAAGGTGATAAGGTGAGCGCGAACAGTAGTCTAGATGTACATATTGAAGAGAAGAAAACGGTTCGTGTTTGTGTTTCTTTCGGAAACAACGGACCATATGAGATTCTGCACAGTTCAGCGCACTTGGATCGGCATTCGTAGATCGACTGGTAGAGACTATTTTTCAAAGATGGCTTCTTCCTGTATTCGCGAAGTTGACTGTGTGTATAAAATATCTTCTTACTAAACTGTTTGGATACTGATAAAGTTCTCAATGCTTCGGTTTGAATGTAGGGACCCTTATTATGCTATCGTGTTAGTGTGGGGCTATTTTGAGCCTTGTTAGTGATAATAACAAGCGATTTTTATTTGTCATTACTCTATGCCCTATATACTAGCATTATACTAGCGTTATAGGCTAAACTGTTTTTAGAGATAAAACTATTTACATTCAGCAATCATGAAAACAAATTTCAGATAACGGTTGAATAGGTAACAATGTGTAATTAGAACAAAGGTTCATTTTGCGCCGGAGTTGTCCTTTAAAAGTGTAAATCGGTCACAGAAATGTGTGATATTTCAGGACACCTACTGTATTTCAGTGATATCTGTCAGGTAATGGGGACATTTATCATATGTGGAATTCCAAAACAAGAAAAACTAACACCACCCAACACCATCATAAAAGAAATCATAAAAGAAAATGGTAGCAATTTATTTTACAGTGTCCTTGTTACATGTACTTATTGTAACACTAAAGTAACCTTAACACTAAAGTACATGTTAATTAATATTACTGTAACAATGGAACCTTAAAAATCAAGTGTAACCAGGAAAACAAAAAAAGTTGTTTATAATGAAAGTTATTACGTTTCAGACTAGTTAAATTTAAAATATGCACACTGTACCATATGAAGGAATGCAGTATTTGAATATGTGAAAATGAACATATTATCTTGCAACATAAATATAAACATATATAAAATATCTTGTGTGTGCATCATAGTGATTTACTGGTGTTGTTAGGTGTTGTTAGGCACAAAACGTAACAGATTTAATGAACTGGCAGTAACAACAAAATTACAAAATTTTAGCAAAATTTTATATATATATATATATATATATATAATTTTATATATATATATATATATATATATATATATATATATATATATATTGAGATTTACTCACAAGGTCCTTGGCATTGAGAGACACATTGTCCCACCAGGGGGAGACAAATTCATATTCACAATTCAGGATGCGTTTAAACATGTACTGGTCTCCTCTGTCATCAAAAAAGGGTTCGAAACCACATAACCTATAGAGAGAACAGAAACAGAAAAAAATGTTTAATAATACTAGATTTAACAGAAACCTCATTAAAATACTGTAAAACAATATCAAATTCAGTAATATTGTAAAATATTGTTACAATTTAAAAAAAACTTTTAACAGTTTAATGTATTTTAAAATGTAACTTATTTGCAGGATTTTCTGCAGCCATTTCTTAAGGTTTAAGTGTCACACGATCTTTCAGAAATCAATCTAATATGCTGATTTGGTGCTCAATCATTAATAATTTACATTTATATTACTTAATATATTTGTGGAGACCGTAAAAGTTCAATGAATTTATTTGATATATAAATATTTTCTAAAATTATAAACACACTGTCATGGTTGATCAATTGAATGCATCCTTGCTGAATAAAAGTATTAATTTCCTTTAAAAAAACTCTTACCCCAAACTTTTGAATGGTAATGTATAATGGTTTCCACAAAAAAAGAGGCAAAAACTTTTTACAACATTGATAATAATAAAAGTGTGAAAATAATGAAATGAAATAATTTCAGAAATAATCATGTAACACTGAAGACTGGAGTAATGATCGCCATCACAAGAATAGATTAAATTTTAAAATTAAAATGGAAAACAGATATTTTAAACAATAATAATATTTTACAATATCACTGTTTTTACTCTACTTTTAAGCAAACAAATGCAGCCTTGGTAAGCATAAGATAATTCTTAAAAAAACCCATAATTATTCCAAACATTTTATTGGTAGTGTATACTATTATATATTATTATAATAATCTTATAATATATTATATATAATTAATATTAATATAATTATAATAATATTTTATATAAAATACCTTAGATTTTTTTAAGTAATATAGGCATGCAGAAAATAATAGATATTATGATAATTGTTTTATTAATATTATAAATATTAAATAGATATGTACTGTAGATACATGAATAGATATATGTATATTTATATATCTTGAATGGATACATGTAGCAAAATACGAAGGGCCAGATTTAATAAACATTGAGCGCAATTCCAAAAAAAAAAAAAAAATGCAAATCCAAGAAAACGAAAAGTTCTGCTTGTGATCTACTGACAAGTTAAAGAACACAGATACAGTGGGATCATCTTCATAATGACCAATGCAATACCAAGACCAGCTCAAATTAGCATCTGGTTTAAGACATGCTTTTTTGGGCGTTAAATAATGCAAACTTTAGTAAATCATGTTGTGTGATTCATTTAAATACTCTTATCCCATAAATTTTGTGTTTGAAAGGGAAACTCCTACAAATGCATCATGCGAAATAAGGTCAGCCACAAAAATATCCCTGTCCACACATTTTCAGCGTTAATTTTTCACTGCGTGTCTTTGGTAAATACTTCAGTAGGTTTTTAATGGCAAAAGAGGGTTTGTGCTGGCGCAAGCTGTCAGTATATCTGGCTCTAAATATTATATTATATATAATATGATTCATTTTATAAATATAGAATAGAAAATTACTGTAGATTCCTTGCCGTCACAGCCAGGTTGCAACAAAGACGATGAAATAAAAGGTGCTACATCTATTTGTAGCAGAGTTGTATTCTAGTATTCCAGATAGCAGGTTATGTTACATACCCGAGTATGTTTAAAGGTAGGTGGATAACCTCAAGTTTCGGTTCCAAAAACGGAGTTAACTTTCAGGGTACTGTATGTAAATAGTCATAGCAACTTATACCTGAACATAACCTGCTCCAGAGCAGGTTCTTTACCAAAGTTAGTTTACTTCAGAGGTGTTCAGCGCATGCGATGCGTGCCCGAATGATGAGGCTTCAGTAGGTGTGATAGATTGCACACAGTATTAAATATATATCGATTTATAAAGTGCTATTAAAACAAGGTAATGCTAATTATATTATAATATATATATATATATATATATATATATATATAGCTAGCCTATATTATTCTCATCTCACACATCGTTCATCTGCATTCGGACATTTTTTGTTTATTTTGCAACAGGACGTTTTCTATGCTATAATGTATTTCTATAATAAAATACATATATGATATGATATATGATACCTTTCAAGCGATGTGGAAGCAAAATGACAAAACAAAAAAATAAATGTCTACAGCCAAGCTATCTTTGCATGCACAGACTGTTATTTAGTTTAATCAGTCTTTGTTTTTATTACCGTATATAACTATCATCAAACAAACTATATAGTTCTTATTCACTGTGATTACAGATTATTAAACAAAAATATTGAAAAATTACTGCACAACAACCAAACAGGTGGCAATATGCATTAAGTATATAAATCAGCATCTAACAAAAGAAGAAGAAATTAGTAGTATGGCGCACTTCTTCTTAGTGTCCATTTCCATGGTGACTCGTCAATTCCACGGTCTGTTGAGAATGTCTGGTGAGTTAACCGTTAACATACATAAGTTGGATGAACAACTTACTCAGGGTGTGTTTGACGGTAAGATAACCTTGCTTTCTGGAAAACAGCCCTGAGCTCGGGGCTTAAAACCAAACAATCAATGCAACCAATAATCAATGAATGGGAGTAGGAGCAGGTTTCACTCAATAATTACACTTAGGCTATGTTTACACGGAAACGATTCTGAAGAGAAAACGCAAAAGTGGCGTTGCGTTATCACTTTTTATTCTGCGTTTCGACGAGCGTTTTGGGTGGGAAATCCGCGTGCATATGGTGACGCAAAAGAGTTTGGAATTCAATGTAGTATGCACTCCAGGCGGCTAGGTGGCAATGTGGAGCACTGCCACACAACAACACCAAGACTGCGCGCCTGCGTACAACCTTCACTGTCAAGCAGACTTTTGCGTTTTTCCCTTTACACGGGAACGCGGCAGTGGAGCGTTTTTAAGATTTCCACTCTGGAGGGTGGTTTCACTTTTTTGCGTTTTTAAGCCCCCAAAACGCCGTCGCCGTGTAAACGAAAGGGACATCCGAAAAAATATTTTTACGTTTTCACCCGTGAGCGTTCTCGTGTAAACAGGGCCTTAGACTTTAAGAGTGCTGGCCTGAATGAATAGAATGTATAAAAACAGGAAAGTGGCCGCACTATCGCATAAATTGTTTTATTTGCACAGACGTGTTTCGGCGCATGCGTTCCTCAGTGTGCAACCAACCAACCGAAGACAGGTGCAACCAATAATCAAACAATGAAAAAACATGGAAGCTGACACCCAAAACAGAAACAAACCATGGGAAATACTGCAAATTAGATTACTACTAATTCAAATAAAACTACAAGACTAAAGTCTGTATGTGCACTCTTAATAGTAAAATTTTTACATATTCAATCTGGAACTGAGCAGTTTTCTTTCTCTTTCTTTCTTACTTCGCTACCTTTATGTAGGTACTAGTTACTTTGCTAGTTACTAGCTAATTTGTGCTACTTTTTAAGATCGTCTTGTATACAGTACATCTAAATATTATCCCCTGTGGTTAGAAAGTGCATAAATACATTAATGCCTATTTCACTTGAATTTCATAGGAATACAAAAAAAGAAATTCAGGATTACATTTGAGTTTTTCAGTGAATAACTGGTTCCTTACAAATGGGTCAAATGGATTTAATAGCATGTAAACTAAATGATGACATTTCTAAAACGTTTCTGACAAAGAGTAAACATTTCTCAGACTTTTTGTAAAATAATTTATATCAAACTCCTAGAATTGCACACAAAAGTTCAAAACGTGCTTCACACTTGAGACTGATCTGAGACAAAACCAGCCTCTCGTGACTGATATGACAGAGAGATGGAATGACTAAGCACAGCATTCTTGTGAGAGAATAACTTTAGACAAGTATGTCGTGTCACTCACAAAATGTACGTGATAACTCCCACAGACCACATGTCAACCTCGGGGCCATAGGCACATCCCCGTAAAATCTCAGGAGCTGAGGAAGAGAAAGAAAGAACATCAGAAGAAAAGAATAAAAGTGGGAGGAGACGCTCTGCTGCACTCATGCTGTAAAAAGAATAAAAAAAAAAAATCTGTAATTCTCTTTGTGCAAATAAGCCACAGATGGTGCTGTTAAAACACTCTTTAATGAACTCACCACAATAGCCTGGAGTCCCACACACAGTCTTCATTGTTACCTGATCGTCTACAATTTTCGACAAACCAAAATCGGCTGTAAAAGATAAATCACACCAAATAAAAGCAGATTAACAAAAAAAAATCTATCTATCTATCTATCTATCTATCTATCTATCTATCTATCTATCTATCTATCTATCTATCTATCTATCTATCTATCTATCTACACTGTAAAAATGAATATGCTTTATCTAATCAATAACATTGTGGCAACAGATTACAAGCAATATTATTTATTAAATTGAACAAATTAGAATTGAGTAATAGTTAATCAAACTAATTTTCTAATTAATTCTAATTTGTACAATTTAATTAATATTATTGCTTGTAATATGTTGCCACAATTTTATTGATTAGATAAAGCATATCATTTTTTTCAGTGTATCGTATTATTCTTAGTGTTAACATTCTTGAATACAATAAAGAAATCTTGATACATTTTTTGCTAATTAAAAATGTAAATGTCTTTAAAAAATGTCTCGCTGACCACAAACTTTTGAATACATATGAATTTGAATACATATATAAATGTACTTTTTTTATTTTTAGAAATTAGGTTAACAGTTTAATTTAGCAAGAATGCATAAACAATAAAGTGACCGAAGTGCTGTTCTTTTGAACTTTCTATTTATCAAAGAATCCTATATATATATATATATATATATATATATATATATATATATATATATATATATATATGTATATACAGTATATATATATATATATATATATATATATATATATAGGATATAGCACCTTATTAGAATGCTTCATTCTTTCATAAATAAATAAATAAATACTCATGCTTATAGTGCTTAATATATGCAAATATTTGCTTCTGCATTCCATTAAGTTTGGATTAGTAAGTTAAGTTTGCTTTTGTGATGAAACCTGACCTGGACAGGTTTGCATGACATTAAGTCACATGCTGAAGTTTAATACATCCGCTTATGAGTTCAAATCCTTAACCCAAACTATGAATGAGGAAATCATTACAAATGACCGGTGACAGCTACATTTGAATATGACACAATTTCAGTGATTATTCTTCCTTTAAATCTTACAGTGAATGTTTCTCTTATGCACAACAGGATCATGTTGCATGTTTGCAAGCTAATTCACCAACAAGAGATGTTTTGCCAAACTGCAGTTCCCCCATCAAGCAAATAGAGAGCCTTACCTATTTTGAGCGGAGCATCTGGCGCTGATGTGGCGTACAGCAGGTTCTCAGGTTTCAGGTCTCTGTGCACTACACCATTCTCATGCAGGTACTGCAAACACACATGTAGACACAGGGGGCTTTCTCTTATTAATCTGTGGTGTACACAGACACATGTGACTGTACAATATAGTGACAATAATTAACATGCACAATGGTGAACCATTTATAGTTTTCAAATTCATATGGGAATCTCCTCTGTGGTTGGTAAACAGATTAATCTGGGCCTGATAATGAACAAATTTAAAGTAATGACCAAGCTGTACTGATTAAACATGTTTCATAACTAACATAATTTAGTGCATCAAGAGATCTTTCCACTGCTCGGAGGCCATTTAAGTGTTACACTGTAGCCAAGGACGCACTGTATTGATATTTCTCAAACTTTTTATGTTTCTATCTTGAGACACTAGTGTCACACTTGCTGTGTGTGTGTGTGTGTATATATACTGTATATATACTGTATATATATATACACACACACATACATATACATACCAAAAGAAGTTCAAATTAACACAGGAACAGAGTAACACACCAGCTTAACAATAGAAACATCAAAGCAAGACAAAGGACTGAAGAAACTGAGGGCTTAAAGAGTAACTAAACACTTAACCAACTTTTTTTAGTTAATGATCTGTAAGAATGAATCTTTATTAATACCAGTCATTGATTCGAGTAACTTTTTTGGCATTTGTTTATAAAGTGTTCTATTTCTACAATATATGGTGTAAAAACGTCTTAGTGCTGCCCTCTTCAGGTTGAACGGTGGCTACTGCAGTTGAATTTTCCTATTGGATGTTTGCGGTTGTACGTGGCACAGCGGTTGTTGGTGACGTAGGCAAGTTCCATACAAAGAGATGCGTCTCAGGTGCACGCCCCCCTCCGCTGGGCTCTGCCCACTTTTCCAGCATTTTTCAAATATTGCCAGGCTCTGACCAGGGGTTTAGTTACCCTTTAAATATACAGGGATGCCAATCAACAGAACAAGGAACAGGTGAGGATTAATCAGGAACAGTAACAAACAAGTGGCGGGAAACCGATAACAAAGAAAAATATAGCTGCGAGCAGCGATGGCGGGCCCAAGCCGGTGGCACCGCAACCCCGGTTCCTTTAGTTACCTAAAGGCACCCGGGTGGCGGTGCCGAAGGCTTTGGCCCTTTCATGATTAAATGTTAAAACGGCTTGCCATACTCTGTCATTTCGACTAGTCAAAATTATGTTACAGATATCTTAAATGATAATACAAACTATCCAAAATGTAATTACGACTAGACAGAAAGACGTTGTTGATATCTACAATGTTAATTCCGGATAGGCAAACTTAGCTTTATACAGGGACATAGGCTCAGAGAGAGGCTCACCATATTCAAACCAAAATATCGGACTTCCTCTTGGTCCGAGCTAATGACTATGTAATAGAAAGTTGTCCGGCTTGAGGAGTAAAATGTATATACCGATTTTTGTAACTGTAGATAAAACTAACAACCCCACTTTTGTCAAAAGGTGGCGCTATTTAGTCCTTGCACCATGCCCGTTTCTGAAACTTTGCACGTCTACTGGCTAATAAATGTAATGTATCTGTTGAGTTTCAAGCAATTTCAATTTCAATTTGACTGTTGAAAAGAAGTGCGCCGATTAGATACTCAGGATCGGTATCGGCTCTGACACTGCCATCTTTGACGAGGCTGATTCAAATTCTATATTGTGCATATACTATTCTATGTAAGGCACAAAGGCACAAAAACTTTCTAAAGTACCATAAAGTTTTTGTGTACTGTATTATAAGTGTTCTGAAGCTATTATGTGATATAGAAATTAATATTTAAGTCATTAAATTCAAGAACACGTAAACTTTTCCCTCTCTGCGCCTGTCAGTCATTCTCCATTCAGCATTCAAACAGCACGTCGCATTCGGTTACAGTCAATGATGAAACGATCTTCAAGATGATTCAATGTTAATCCTATTATACTGGGTCTTTAAGATAAAGGTCTAAAGGTCTATATTTTCGAATGAAGAAACTTTTTCTTGCTGGACTTTATTGCTGTAACTTAATCGTGTTACTTTCTACCGGGTGTCAGACGCTGTCGGTTAGATCACAACACTAGAGTCAGAGCACTATAATTGTTCTTCACGCACACAGTAACTGAAATTTAAAACCTTTAAAAGAAAAGGCTCAATAAACTATTGCATAGATATATAATGTATAATACACTGTTCATAAATATGTATTTCCTTTGTGCTTTGAACTTTTCAATACGGACTCAATGCGCTGTAACTTCATGTGGCTTCAAGCACATCATTCTCCGCTCGGGATGCACATAAGTGCTTTGTGCTGCACCGTATTAGAGCTGTAATATCATAATGCAGTGACGTAATGACAGATTATTAATTGCCTTTCAATTATATGTTGCTGCGTCATTAAACATCTGTCCTATGCAT
Organism: Pimephales promelas; assembly: GCF_988280905.1. NCBI lineage: Eukaryota > Metazoa > Chordata > Actinopteri > Cypriniformes > Leuciscidae > Pimephales > Pimephales promelas. The sequence goes on along the minus strand of NC_142772.1, from coordinate 10,311,619 downwards.
TTCAAACATTTATAGCAGCCATGGCTATATCTTTTTATGATTTTTGTTATCTTGTTTTTCATGAATGTATTTTTTAAAAATAAGAGCAATGTGTATTATCTATTATTAATATAGTTTATAATAGCATTTTTGTCATAGATTATGACAAAGTAATCATATGATCCACCAGCGAGGAACCAGCAGAACAGAGTGAACATTCTTTCTGTTTAGTTCAATCCTACTTAATAGGAATTTATTTAAAATGCTCGCTCTACTCCACACCATTAATGTCTTGTGCGGACATCCGTATTTTGACTTTCGGTTTTAAGTAAGCGATTTAAAAGCTCCCAAGTCCCAGCGGAGTCACACGTTGATTAACCGGTGGGAATATACACCATAGGCCTACCTGATATTGAACACAAGAGGGCAGTATAGCACTACGTATGACTCAGATTATTATTTTTTTCTGAATTTTACAACAATTCTGGCTGTTTTTGAACGTAAACATAATTCTTAAATGAAAAAAGGGAAAAATTGGGGAAGTTATAATATTTGTATAATTTAATTTAGAAACAAATGATGTATAATTACATTTTTAGAAGATAAGAGGCTTTTAGTGTTTACTTTTTTCACATTACTTTAATCTTTTGCCATAGTTGCACATGTCTACTGGCTAATAAATGTGATGTATCTGTTGAGTTTCAAGCAATTTCAAGCATGCTAAGAGTCCCAAAAGCATCAAAAAAGAATGTTAAAGTTTGTTTCGTTGCCACGGCAACAGTATCAAAGATATCAAAAATTCATTCACAGGTCTACATCTGCCGTGTATTTACATTATACAGATGAAGTTTGAAGCAAATCGGTTAAAAATAAGAGAGTGATTTCAAAGCATTTTGAAAGTGACACACTTCCTGCTGCCAGTTGGTGGCGCTATAACTTTGACTCACAATAGTCACATCCATGTGATCGGTCTCTTACAGCGAAAACACTGCTGAAGTTTCATCAAGATCAGTTAATGTATGCTGAAGTTATAACACACATCCTGTTTCATGTTTCTCGCCATAATTTTGTTTCCTCGCCACGGCCAAACCGTTCGAGGTATCAAAAATCCCGTGGCACTTTTTCATCCTTAATGTCTTGACTTCACGCTGATCGAGTTTCGTCAAATTTGGTTCAGTGCTCTAGGAGCAATAATTTAAATTCCATTGCATGTGTTTTAAACACAACCCTAAATAGCCGACTTCCTGTTGGGCTGGGGTAAAAAGTAAGAGTGTGAAGTATATATGAAACGATGAGATCTATATGTGTACCAAGTTTCATATTATTACATGCAAGTGTGTTTGATTTATGGACCAAATTTTCAGACCAAGTTTATTGACCAAGTTAATCTGATTAATAAACTAATTATATAAAACTATTGTCAATTCACTACAATTAAACTACACTCTAAAAAATGCTGGGTTGTTTTAACCCAATTTTGGGCCAAATATGGACAAACCCTAAATGTTGGGTTAAAAATGTAATGTAAAAAATTAACCCAACGGCTGGGTTAGTCCATATTTGACCCAAAGTTGGGTTAAAATAACCCAGCATTTTTTAGAGTGTAGTTATATGCCTTTACTTATAAAAAATAAAAATAAAAACTTATTTAAAAAATACCAGGCTTGAGAAATGTATTTTCTTTAGGCAGGTCATACACACAGCAGTGAAATGGTTAAGCCCCCTCCCCCTGCACACACACACAGACAGCCAGCCAGTCAGCCAGCCAGCCAAAGACACAGAGACACAGAGACATGTAGGCTCAGAGTGGCCATATTCAAACAAAAATATCTGACTTTCTGTGGGTCCTAGCTAATAAGTGTCAATTAGAAAGTTGTCCGGCTCGAGGAGTACAATATACATACCAATTTTTGTAACTCTAGTTAAAACTAACAACCCCACTTTTGTCAAAAGGTGGCGCTACTGAGCCCTCACCACGCCCGTTTCTGAAACTTTGCACATGTCTACTGGCTAATAAATGTGATGTGTCTGTCGAGTTTCATGCAATTTGAAGCATGCTAAGGGTCTCAAAAGCATCCAAAAAGCATCCTAAAAGAAGGGTAAAGTTTGATGCGTCGCCACGGCAACAGTTTCAAAGATATCAAGAATCCATTCACAGGTCTACATCTGCCGTATGTTTACATTATACATATGAAGTTTGAAGCAAATCGGGTAAAAATAAAAGGGTGATATCAAAGCATTTTGAAAGTGACACACTTCCTGCTGCCAGTTGGTGGCGCTATAACTTTGACTCACAATAGTCACATCCATGTGATCGTCCTCTTACAGCGAACACACTGCTGAAGTTTCATCAAGATCAGTTAATGTATGCTGAAGTTATAACACAATTCCTGTTTCACGTTTCTCGCCATGATTTCGTTTCCTCGCCACGGACAAACCGTTCGAGATATAAAAAATCCCCTCGCAAACTTTCATCCTCAATGTCTTGACTTCACGCTGACCGAGTTTCGTCGAATTTGGATCAAAGCTCTAGGAGGAGTATATGACATTCCATTGCGAGCGTTTTACAAACAAACCTCAATAGCCGACTTCCTGTTGGGCTGGGGTAAAAAGTAAGAGCGCGAGGTATAGATGAAACGATGAGATCAACATGTGTACCGAGTTTCATATTATTACATACAAGCGTGTTTGATTTATGGACCAAGTGTTCGGACCCCGTTCCAGGGGGCGCTGACGAGCCGCCCTACCACGCCCGGGTACCAGCTTCAGCCCGGCTCTGATGGCCGCGGGTTCTGACCCGTGTGCAAAGTTTCAAGAGTTTTCGAGCACGTTAAGGGCCCCAAAAGTGCCCAAAAGGTAGTAAAATAATAAATATAGCTGCGAGCAGCGATGAAGGGCCCAAGCCGGTGGCACCGCAACCCTGGTTCCTTAGTTACCTAAAAGCACCAGGGTGGCCATGCCACTGGCTTTGGCCCTTCATCGCGGATCACAGCTATATATATATATATATATATATATATATACTGTATATATACATATATATATGAAGCCGGTGGCACCGCCACCCTGGTGCCTTTAGGTTTATTGTGCACGACATGCAAAATGTAACCCTGCTTTGACTGATGCAAGCTCTACAGCACAGTTTATAGTAAGAAAGAATATAGTAAGAAAGAAAAGTAAGCTGTTACTCTGAGATGGTTTGGGAAACAAACATTCATCATGTCGCATTGGTTTTAGTTACTTGTCCTCGAACAGAGCCCTAATCTGTTTATATTTCAGTTACACATTCTACATTGATTAAAAAAGAAAAATCAAATGTGTTTTTAATTCATACAGAAATAAAATATTTATAATTCAGCTGAGAATAAAGTTAGTTCAAATTTTAAGAAAAACAAATATATGATCTGAAATATAGCACATTCATTTTTAAATTCATTCAGGTTCAATTACTAAAAATACAATCTTAATTTAATTTAAAGCAAATAATAAATCTAAAATATATGGGTTATATGCATATTTTGTAAAAAAAGAAAAAAAAAGAAAGAAAGATATATATCCAAAAACACAAGGCCTTAAACTTTAACAAGGGTGCAACTCTTATCACTACAACAAACATAGTCACACACACAAGTCAAGTCACTTACATTTTATATGCAATATTGACTTTTTAGATGCAATATTGACTTTTTTCTGTTTCAGCAGAGAAAATAGTTAAACAAAGATCACAGCGACCCATCGCGCATCTCAAAGCAATGTGTTTTCTCATTACTGAATGATTCAGCATTTTGAATCCATGACTCGTTCATTAAGACGGTCATCTGGCGACACCTTATGGTGATTTAGGGTTATGTTTAAAAGTATCGTTCTTTACAGCGATTTTTAATTGACTCCTGTTAAACCAATCTCGTAACATTATTGTGTAACCGATTTAATTTGATCAGCCTTACCTAGGGTAACAGCCCTATAGTGTCTTATTATTCTAAATTATTGAATTTATTGATCAAATTTACTAATGAAAAATTAAGCATACATTTATTAAGACTAGGCTGCCCTGCAGATATTAGGCTACAATATGCAGATTTAAATATACCATTTATCAAATAATATGTTTATTTTTAGGTTACACATTACATTGTTTAAAAAATAAAAATCAAATGTGACCCGCTCTGGCGAAATGAGTCGGAAGTTGCAACCTTCCATTTTAAGATATGGGCCGATTATGTGGAAAAACCATGAAATAACAAAAAAAAAAAAAAAAAAAAATTCAAAGAACAGACATTCAAAAATAATCTCACAGGGTTTCGTAGTCGAGATAATTGAGTAAAGGTATTTAAATAACGATTAAAGTTGTCAAAGCTTTAAATTCGCTGAAATAAACATTGCTCTTCTCAACTCCCCTCGTCACCTCTGAGCATTTCCCGGGTATCCCCTGAAACGTTGAACTCACTGGAGGCTTCTAACCTAAACTGCGTGAGTATATTTATCTGCAAGAAGAATATAGCCTATGTAAGGCTGTAACGATCGCGACACTCAGATCCACGAACCTGTGTCGCGGTGTGAGAAGACAGAATCACGACACAGACACGTCCCTTCAACTCCCGAAGTTATCCTTCACGTCCAGACCCAATGCTAGCTACAACATCTTTAAATTACTATTAGTATTATTTGAAGTTAACATTATAAAATACGTAGACTTACACCACAAAACTTAAATTATTACTAATTTTTTTTTTAAATTGGGCAATTTCAGCATTATGGAGGAGATCCAATTCCCAGATAATTAAATATTTTAATAAATTGGCCTATGTGAACCACACTGCACAAACCAAAAGTAATACTCACCCGATGAAGAAGGGTTGACTCTCTCCAGAACATAAAATCTTTATTTTATTTTCCGTGTTCGCATTTATGAGGAAAAACAATCCGAAGCAGCACTAAAACTTTCACATAGCTTAAACATGCAAGCACAAAGCCTTTCTTTAAAGTAAATTTCGTTTTAAAATAATTATCTTAATTTAAATCAATGTTTCATCAACCAATTACTAGGATTTAATAATAAGAAATAAATTGCAGACAATAGGCTAGGCCTAATCACGACGCGGAGACGCGCGGCACGTGAACTGAAGCTTGTCTCATGAACCGAAAGTCAGCGTATAAGGTATCCTCACAGACATATATATTGAAATGTCTACTTTTAAACACAACCATTCAAAATGAAAGAAAACAGACTGCTCTCTGCTTATGTGGGCTAATCCGTATGAAAACTGAATTTCTCTCTGACTCCTCTTTAATCTTTCTGATTTTAGAACATTTTTGTAAAAGTGACTTTTTAATTATTTATTTCAAAAAAATTAAAAATAAGTTGAGTTTCAGCCTCGTTAAATTGCATTTATATATGTTAATCTATTTGGTCAAATTAAGCTATATAAAATAAATAGTTTATCCCTTAAAATGCTATGGATTTTGAAAGATATCAAAAAAAAAAAAAAAAAAACGGGCAAAAAAACTTTAAAAGCGTTTTTTTTAGGTTTTCAATTGGAAAAAAAAGGGCAGACGACCAGAATTCAAATCTGTATATCGTTACAACCATTCAAGGTATGACCAAGGTATCATTTGAAAGCTTACAGTGTCCTCTTTCCATTAATATCAAAATCTCAATTTTTAAATTTGGGTCACTGTGACTAATTTTGCTGGATCAGGTCGGTCACAAATGTGTTTTTTATTGTAGTATTATTTTATACAGAAATACATTATAATTATATATAATATACAAAATATAACCGTGGGCGCGATTAAACAGTGTTACAATAAAACTCAACATTGTGTTTTTTAAAAATAAATTCAAATAATACAAATCCCGAAATTGCGCTAATTTTAAAATTAAACTAAAACTCATGGCTGCACAAGCATTCATAACTGTGCGCGCCAACAGCGAGGAACCAGCAGAACAGAGTGAACGTTCATTCTGTTTAGTTCAATCCTACTTAATAGGAATTTATTTAAAATGCTTGCTCTACTCCACAACATTAATGTCTTGTGCGGATATCTGTATTTTGACTTTCGGTTTTAAGTAAGCGATTTAAAAGTTCCCGAGTCCCAGCGGAGTCACACGTTGATTAACCGGTGATAACTGATATTGAACACAAGAGGGCAGTATAGCACTACGTATGACTCAGATTATTTTTTCTTCTTCTGAATTACAACCATTCTGGCTGTTTTTGAACGTAAACATAATTCTTTAATGAAAAAAGGGAAAAACTGGTTTAATTATAATATTTGTATAATTTAATTTAGAAACAAATGATGTATAATTACATTTTTAGAAGATATGAGGCTTTTAGTGTTTACTTTTTTGACATTACTTTAATCTTTTGCCAAAGTTGCACATGCCTACTGGCTAATAAATGTGATGTATCTGTCGAGCTATCTGTATCTATCTGTTTCAAGCAATTTCAAGCATGCTAAGAGTCCCAAAAGTATCAAAAAAGAATGTTAAAGTTTGATTTGTTGCCACAGCAACAGTATCAAAGATATCAAGAATCCATTCACAGGTCTACATCTGCTGTATTTTTACATTATACAGATGAAGTTTGAAGCAAATCGGTTAAAAATAAGAGGGTGATATCAAAGCATTTTGAAAGTGACACACTTCCTGCTGCCAGTTGGTGGCGCTATAACTTTGACTCACAATAGTCACATCCATGTAATCAGCCTCTTACTGTGAACACACTGCTGAAGTTTCATCAAGATCAGTTAATGTATGCTGAAGTTATAACACACTTCCTGTTTCACGTTTCTCGCCATAATTTTGTTTCCTCGCCACGGCCAAACCGTTCGAGATATCAAAAATCCCCTCGCAAACTTTCATCCTCAATGCCTTGACTTCATGCTGACCGAGTTTCGTGCCGTGTGTTTGAATTCTCTAGGAGGAGTATTGCACATTCCATTGCGAGCGTTTTACAAACAAACCTCAATAGCCGACTTCCTGTTTGGCTGGGGTAAAAAGTAAGAGCGTGAGGTATAGATGAAACGATGAGATCAACATGTGTACCGAGTTTCATATTATTACATGCAAGCGTGTTTGATTTATGGACCAAGTGTTCGGACCCCGTTCCAGGGGGCGCTGTCTAGCCCCCCTGCCACACCCAGGTACCAGCTTCAGCCCGGCTCTGATGGCTGTGGGATCTGACCTTTGTGCAAAGTTTCAAGAGTTTTCAAAGCCGTTAAGGGCCCCAAAAGCCGCTAAGAGTCTCAAAATCATAAAAAAAAGAATTTTAAAGTTTGATGCGTTGCCACGGCAACAGTATCAAAGATATCAAGAATCCATTCACAGGTCTTCATCTGCTATGTATTTACATTATACAGATTAAGTTTGAAGCACATCGGGTAAAAATAAATGGGTGAGTTCAAAGCATTTTGAAAGTGACACACTTCCTGCTACCAGTTGGTGGCGCTATAACTTTGACTCACAATAGTCACATCCATGTGATCGTCCTCTTACAGCGAACACACTGCTGAAGTTTCATCAAGATCAGTTAATGTATGCTGAAGTTATAACACACTTCCTGTTTCACGTTTCTCGCCATAATTTCGTTTCCTCGCCATGGCCAAACCGTTCGAGATATCAAAAATCCCCTCGCAAACTTTCATCGTCAATGCCTTGACTTCATGCTGACCGAGTTTCGTGCCGTGTGTTTGAATTCTCTAGGAGTAGTACTTCAAATTCCATTGCGAGTGTTTTATGAACAACTCTAAATAACACACTTCCTGTTGGGCTGGGGTAAAAAGTAATAGTATGAGGTATATATGTACGATGAGATCTATATGTGCACCGAGTTTCATATTATTACATGCAAGCGTGTTTGATTTTTGGACCAAGTTTTCGGACCCCGTTCCAGGGGGCGCTGTCTAGTCCCCCTGCCACGCCCGGGTACCATCTTCAGCCCGGCCCTGATGGCCGCGGGTTCTGACCCGTGTGCTAAGTTTCAAGAGTTTTTGAGCATGTTAAGGGCCCCAAAAGTGCCCGAATAGTCGTATAAATAATAATAATAATAATAATAATAATAATAATCCTAAGGAAAACAATAGGGCCTTCGCCCTTTCAGGGCTTGGGCCCTAATTATTATAATAATAGTGAAGAAAAATAATCCCAAGGAAAACAATAGGGCCTTCGCCCTTTCAGGGCTTGGGCCCTAACTAGGTAAAACCAAAACACAAGGGCTGAACCTGAAATCCCATAATTGTCTACAAAGTATTTAATAGATGAAAAACAGTAAGTGACAAAAGTAGTGTTTGAATTCACAGTAAGACTAGGCAAAACATACCCGGATGTCCAACTTTAAGATCATGTAGGCCTACACTGAATGTGGTACGTCCAGATTACATTCATACACACATTTATACATATTTTTATAGCGAAGTAATTACATATTCAAAATAAGTAGCCTACCTACTCAAGAGAGTATGCAATTTCGCCAGGGACTCAAGCAAAACAGAATATACATGTGATGCTTACGTGCGTTATTTAGGTGTGTTTGTTTTTGAAAAACTTTTTTGATATCAACCATCATCAAAGAAGCAATTCTTATACATTCTTATCCCTGCAAGGTCTTTCAACCCTTATCCTTTATTCCATATCTGCCCTTTTGAATTTAGGACAACATGAATAATTTAATAATTTGTGAATACTTTTTATTTCAATAATTCATGCATCAAAGGGTTAAGATCTTAAAGGTTGAAAATCTTAAAATGATCCCTATTTAAAATCTATCACTGTAAAATCTTCCAAGTTAACAACATGTCAACAATTTGTTGAATTTAACTTAATCCCGCCAAGATCCTTGTGCAAAGTTTTTCCTGTGCAAAGGTTTGACATTCATTGTAATTTACAGGAAAGCTTGTATAGAAATATTTTACCCATTTTATATTCTACCAATGACAAAACTGTGCTAGATGAGTTTTTTTAGGGAGGAAAACTGGTAAGGAGCCCTTGAGCGCCTTTATGAAAACAGACTGTGTTTATGATTACTACTATAGTGATTTTAAAGTTGAAATTGTGTAAGACACTTAACAGTAACTGTTAAATATACATTGAGAGCCATTTTAGAGTTTTGATATTTAGCTGCCTTCAGTAAGTGTTCATATGCAGTTGCTAAAGTATTTGGAGTGTTTTAGCACTATTAATTTGCTAGGGTTTTCTACATTGTTGCTATGTGTGTGAGGTCAATTCATAACAATTGGAAAAGTAAAAGGTGCTATGTAGTTGCTATGTTGTTTTTGAAGTTTCATTACAAGCTGTCCACACACTGGTATTACAAAAAGCGGTTAATAGATGATAATTCTTACATAGGCTCTAACCAAAGTTAAATACTTAGTGTTAGGACGTTGTTCAAATCACTATTCCTCAGAATTAGTAATGCTAAAAGTGACACTTGTCTTAGCAAATACTACTAATTAGACCAATGTCCATCGCTTTCAACAGATCTGTGTTTATAATCAGCCAGAAGCACTTGCCAGTGCCTTGGTGAGTGTTACCACGGAAACTCATTAAACAGAGTAGCATGGGCCATAAGTCTGCCTGGTTACAGAGAAACAACACGTGGTCACTATCTGTCATTTGCTACCGAGGGAACTGATGAACATGATAAAAATTCCCAACCTGAAGAAGATGAGTGAAAGGTATTACCAGAAACAACAACAATAACAAAAATATTTATTTTGATGAGGCCAATAAGCAATCTCCTTATAACTACATAACATGCTAGAAACTATAGCTATGTATAAAAATGGAAGATCATTTCTCTGTATGTATTAAATGATTGTGTAATGCTTTCATATTTAATGAGTAATTTCAATCTTATCCAGTGATGAAGCATGTTTACTAGCTGTTTAATTAATAAAAATAATAAATGAATTAAAGCTAAATGAATTTCAACAAAATTATAAAATGATCTGATGATAGAACCCCTAAAAGGTTCTATATGAAGTGCCTGACAGAACCCTTTAAGGTTCCATATAGAACCATTTCTTCTAAGAATGTGCAGTAAAGTGCAAAAGTTAGGTTCCAGAAGTAAAAGTTCCATTCATTTTCTCCTTAGGAAACTAGAAATCATTAAAGACAGACCTACCGTGAGCTACGATGTTGTTATACTAGTATAGGCATGTTGTTACAGCCATTAGCCCACATTATTTCAACTTATTTTAAAATAATCATGTTAAACCGTAGAATTCCAGATAAAAAAATACATTACCCATGACTCTCCCTAGATCTCCACCGATTAAAGAATCGAAACAAACAAAACGCACAAAACGTGTGTTATTTCCTCCACTACTGTCACTTGATGGAGTTTTGGTTCCTTGTCAGTGTTGCATTTGGTTTAAAAAACACTTAATATTCTGTAGTATTATCAATTTGACTGCACTGGCATTATTGGATGAGACTTAAAGGAGAACTCCGGCGAACAATGAACCTTTGGTCTAATAAAACATCGGTACCTACCTAGTCAATCGTTCTCTGAGATTTGTTTTCATGATAATCGAATGTAAAGAGTTTTATCTCTAAAAACTGTTTAGCGTATTATGCTAGTAATGGGGGCATTGACTAAGTAAAAAGAAACCGCTGGTTTATACCACTAACAAGGCTCACAAATAGCCCCACACTAACGCAGTAACATAATGAGGCTCCATACATGCAAAACGAAGCATTGAGAACTTTGTAAGTGTACAGACCGTTTAATAAGAAGATACTTTATGAAGACAGTTCACTTCGCGTATACAGACAGGAGCCATCTTAAAAAATAGTCTCGATAAATCGATCCCCGAACCCCGCTTCATACAGTTCAGATCACTCAGCACGTTCACAATTATTTCAAGAAGCACGGAAGGGAGGGGGAGGAGATGAGTGGATTGTACCATGTGTAAGCATTAAGTTTATATTCCATTTTTAAACATAAGCAATATGTTTTTCTACCTTACAAGGAAGTTGTAAGTCTCTCTGTGATCTATATAAGCTCGATCTTACTGTACCACCTCAGAGAAATAGAGGCATGGTGGGGTGAGAGGAAGGAGAAACTGAGGCATTAGGGGGTGAGGGAGGAGAAACACCCATAAACCATTTACAGCTAGCATGATGGGGTGATGTGAACGAATGGAGATGTGAACGAATGGAGAAAAGAGAAATCTGGAATGAAGACCTCCTCGCCTCTAGCCTTATTCTTATATGACTGTTTCTCTCTGTCCGACACATGTAACATGTTCAATTGATAAATCTCTTGGAAAAAGTAATTGGTGTAGCTTCCGTGATTCATCAATAATAGGGGAAAGCAGGATTTCCAAATCTATAATTTGGCGTCACAAACAGGATCACATCTTCAGGCATTAGTCTCAATTATTCAAGGTAAGATTTTTTTTCTATTCTATAATAGTTTTAAGTCAGCCTGATGATTTGAGAACTGTGTTATTTAAATTACCAGTTGTGTTTCCAATAAAATATAAAAAGAAGGAAAAAATGGAATTAAACCAAGTTATTTAATTTAATTTGGCTTATTTAAGTTTCTCTGAAAAGTAAACCTCAAAAACTAATTGATTTGCTGGGATGGAGAATTAGCTATAAGACGGTTAGCTAGGATAGATTTAGCTTGGTTTTGAATGTGGTAGTTGGAATGTGGCGAGTCTGCAGAGAAAAAAAAGCCAGAATAAACTCTAAAACATTTTAACACGCTGAAGTAATACAAGTATAAAAGGCGCTGTTGTAACAAAGCTAGGATCGCTAGAATCTAATAAAAAGTTAAAATCTTACAGTTTCTAAAGTTATTACAAGAGTGCAGGTAGGAGGAAGTGAGCTGACTGTTTGCTCTTCAAGGCGGTATGGGGTAATTGGAGGTGGGGCTTGTGTCTGCGAGTACCCATCGGTGTTGGCAGTTCATATGGCCCAAGGGAAAAAGCTGTTCGTCAGCCTGCTGGTGAGAGATTGGGTTGACCTGTAGCATCTCCCCGAGGGCAACATATCAAACAGGGGGTAGGCAGGGTGTCAGGGGTCTCTTGTGATGGCCTTGGTTCTCCTGAGGCAACAGGATGTTTTCCAGGCTGGGCAGAGGGCAGCTGATCATGTTTTAGGCAGTGTTAATGACCATCTGCACTGCCTTCCTGTCCTCAGCTGTGGAGCCTGCGTACCACACACTGAAGCAGCGTGTTAGTGTGCTCACCACAGAGGAGTAATAGCAAGCCAGCAGCTTTGTGTCCAGGTTGTTCTTCCTGAGGACATGCAGAAAGTGTAGCCGCTGCTGAGCCTTCTTAATCAGGGTCCTGATGTTGTAGGTCCAGGAGAGGTCAGCAGAGATGTGGGTGCCCAGTAGGGTTGGGTTCCAAAACTCGGTGCCAATAGGGAACCGGTTCTGACGTAAACGGTAGTAACCAGACCGAATAAGAACGAAAATTTCGGTGCCTGAGTCTCTGTCATGAGGCGCACAGATGCAAGTCTCTCGCTCTCCCCCTCTCCGTAGTGCACGCACTATACGGTTTAGATCACAGTCTGATCTGTCTTGCATGCGCACACTTGCTTACTCGCTAGATTCCGGAGATTTTAACTAATTTGCAGGCTTCAGGAAGCCGTTATCAATATGCGGGAGACTCCCGGAACGTCTGCTGATAGCGAGAGGATTAATGATGGCGAAGACAAAACGCTCCAAGGTTTGGCTGCATTTCACGTGTAAAATTACGCGTCAGAACGATTGTTCGGGCCACCTTGACGCTCAGGTCATCATATTATATTAGGGCACGCATCATCTGCTCCTCAGATTTCTCTGTAGAAAAAGGAAGCTTGTCGGCAGCGCGAGGAGTTTGGCAGCGAATGCAGCGTCTCGTTCCCTATTCAGAGAACATGGGTGTAAACAGAGATGTTCTCTTTCATAAGTTTACTCAAAGCTGTGTAGCTAAGACACAGTGGGAACGAAATACCAATCTCGCCAAGCTAAGTGCTGCGTAATTAGTAAAATGACCAGATCACTTACATGACTGGTTCAAGCTGACAAAACATGGGAACCTGTAGCCATGTCGATATTAGATTACCCTGGTAGTAATCTCTATTAATCTCCAGTATTTTTACATTGTTTGATACAATATTGTTTTATTTGATATTATGTAAATGTGAATTTTTAATTTATATTGGTTTATTTATTATTACCAAATGTTACTTGTATTTATATTGTTTAAAGATATAAGTTAATATTGTGTCCAGTTTGGCCATATAAATAAAGGGGTATTATTTTTTTACATAGTGTGTGCGGTTTTGTTTTCTGAAGTACCATTTCAAGAACCATTTAAGCACCGGAACCGTTTAAAAAATACAGATTAGGTACTGGTATCAGATAAAAACCAACCAATACCCAACCCTAATGCCCAGAAACCTGAAGGTGATCACCTGATCTCCATTAATGACGAGGGGGTGTAATCCTGTCTTTTCGTCCTGAAATCCAAAATTAGTTCTTTTATTTTAAGGATATTCAGGGTCAGGTTATTGTCTGAGCACCAGCCCGACAGATCCTTCACCTCTGCCCTGTACGCTGTCTGGACCCCATCATGGATACATCCAACTTTTTGGATGGCAGGTTTTTTGGGAATGGGGATGATGGTAGAGGCCTTCAGACATGTGTAGATGGTGGCATGTATAAGGGAGAGGTTGAATAGTTTAGTGAGGATCCCTGTCAGCTGGTCTGCACATGCTTTAACCACTGCTCCTGGGATCCTGTCGGGACCAGCAGCTTTCCTGGGGTTCACTGCTCTTAGATTCTTCATCACCCCGTGCTTCTGAAGAGAAAGCAATGGAGTGCTGGAGCCAGGGGGAGGCAGTGACTGCAGGTGTGTGGTGGTGGTCTAAAATCATGCAAAAAACTCTTTAGTATTATTGGTTAGGTTAGGGCCTGGATACCCCTCCACATCTGTCATGGGTTGTTGTCGATCAGATGTGCCTCTACTTTCCTCCAAAAGGAGTCCTTGGCCTGTTTAATGCCTCTTCTCAGGTCAGCTCTGGTGGTGGTGTCTCCCATCCTAAAGGTAGAGTTATGACCTCTGATCAGGGTCTGGACTTTACTTGTCATCCAGGGCTTCCTGTTTGGGAAAATCCAGATTCCTCTCTTCACTGTGATGTTTTCGATACAGCACTTGATGTAAAATAGTACAGACTCAGTATGTCCAGGTCCTGGTCTTCAAAAATACTTATTTCTGTTGGATGAGAGCATTTTCAGGCCAGGCTGTTATGGTCTGTGTGGCTGGTTTTGTTTGCCTCCTGAAGGGGGTGTAGGCCAGGAAGAGGAGCAGGGAGAGGTGGTCTGATTGTCCGAGGTGAAGGAGGGGGGGGGGGGCGCTCTGTAGGCATGTTTAATGTTGGAGTAAACCTGATGTAATGTGCTTTCTCCCCTAGTGGCACACTTGACGTGCTGATGGAATTTGGGGAGTACAGTCTTAAGGCGTGGTTTATTAAAGTACCCCGGCCCGCAATGATGTGAATACCATCCAGATGAGCCCTCGGTTGTTTAATTGCCATGAGCTAAGGCTAGCTGAGTGCCATGCAAACGTTAGCATTTGGGTGGATGTAAACAACAGTCACAATAGCTACTGTTAGCTCCCGCGGCAGGTAGAAGTGTCGGCACTGGACAGACATGGCCTCTAGGTCCGGTGAGCAGTACTCTACTTTCTGAGCACCAATCCTCAAGTACGTAGACACAGAGTCCATCTCCTCTGATCTTACCGGAGGCTTCAGTCTGGTCTTGGCAGTTGATAGTGCTGCCTGCTAGCTCCACTATAGCATCGAGGATTAGTGGGTGTAACCAGGTTTTGCTAACAATCAGCAGACAACACTCATGGATAAGGTGATTGTAGGCGGTCCGTGACTGCAGCTCATCCATCTTGTTCACCAGAGATCTGGCGTTCATGAGGAGGCTAGATGATAGCGGATGGCTGTTTCCTTAGCTGGGCTAGCAGACCTGTCCGACATCCGCGTTTCTGCTTTCTCTCCTTGCGCCGCCTCCGGCGCCTACCGGTACCGATAACAGTTTATTTTTTCCCCGTTTAGGAAACAATTCAGCTGATCTCAAGGTTTCTGCTTTCTCTCCTTGCGCCACCTCCGGCGCCTACCGGTACCGATAACAGTTTTTTTTTTACCGTTTAGGAAACAATTCAGCCGATCTCAAGGTCTGGCAGTACCACTTTTACCATAGCTTAACGTAATTCATAGTATGACGACAATACTAAGGGTGGAACGGTACATAGAAGTCATAGTTTGGCTCATACATCACGGTTCGGTACGATTTCGGTAAAATGGAGTGAAAAGCAAAACAGAAATATAGAAGGCATTTTTATAAATGTCTTAAACCTTGTATTTTTTAAATGAGTTTTATTAATACAGGCACAGAACCAGTTTATTTATAGTGCACTGATAATAGTTTTATATAATTAGTAGGGGTGAAACGATACACGTATTCGTATTGAACCGTTCGGTACGAGGCTTTCGGTTTCGGTTTTCGGTATGCATTTTTGAACCGAACGGTTCGTTCGGTTCATTTTTCCTGCCGACCAAAATTTCGTTATTTCAAATGTAGGCGCGTTGTGCATGGCAAGCACACTCATAATGTAAGAGACAATGGCGTGATCACAACATTGCCCAACATCAAATGGCAAATGTAATGTAAGCAGAACGAAACTGAGCTACTCGTTAGGTGGTTGTCTGGATGATGAACCATTTATCAGTTTGGACCAATGCAGCGCGAGCCGATCTTAATCAAGCAGCACTGTTACTACACAGCCAAATCCAGTAAAGAAAACATTTGAATTCACCACTGAAGTAATAACATCGCTGCAAGATCTAGTGAGAAACCTTCACATTTCTCCGTTATTAACAGATCAAACAGCGCTGACGTGGAAACCAGGAAGAAACTTTGTGCCATGAATGACGTGAACTGTCATGATTCTGCTATCATCTCCTTGATTTTTTCCTAGTCTTGTGGCAGGATCATGACAGACCCATGTTTTATGTGTAAGCACATGGTCATTTGTTTGGGCTGTGTGCTTGCGTTGTCTTGTCACCTAACCCCGCCCCCTTGTTGTAATTATTAGACCAGGGGTGCCCAATCCTGCTCCTGGCGATCGACTGTCCTGCACAGTTCATCTTCAACCCCAATCAAACACACCTGAATGTGATCCTAAAGACCTTAATTGGCTACTTCAGGTGTGTTTGATTAGGGTTTGAGATGAACTGTGCAGGACAGTCGATCGCCAGGAGCAGGATTGGGCACCCCTGTATTAGACCATCGTTTTCACATGTGTTCCTGATTAGTTTGCTCCCTATTTAATCCCCTCATGTCTTCTGTCCTGTGTCGGTACATTGTCAAACATTGTGAGTTTGTTTCCTGTCAAGTCAGTGTCTTAGTTTGTCATCATGTCGTAGTCTAAGTATACTATCCTCCAGTCCTGTTTTGCCCCCTCATGGGTTTTGTTTTCTGTTTTTGTCATTAATAAATCCCTGTTTTGAGTTACTTGCTGTCTGCTATTGGGTCCGTCCTTCATCCACATGACAGAATGTACCGACCACCAAAGAACCCAGCAGACAGTACGTCCTCTTTTATTGAGCATAACCCGGATGACAATGGTGCACAATGGTGGCTGAGGACTATTTCTGATGCAAGTAATGGCAAGCTGCCGATTCCTTCCCAGGGAAAGCGGTCCTTGAGGGAGCACGCCCAGGTTGCAAACGAGAGGAGGTTTTTCCTACCTGATATCCTCCTCAACCGCTACTTCATTGTGGGTCTCAACGCTCCCCCACCCCTGGCTGAATGGGAGAAGCTGGTCTGCTACCCGTTTGGTGAGATGGTGAATTGTTTATCACAGAGGGAGTCGCGGGGTTCCACCTTGTCGTCACCATCACCCAAGCTGTCAGTGATCCCGGAGGGTCGTGTTCTGGCTGTGGTTACCCAGGGGAATCAAGCTGTCTCCACTTCCAATCCCGAGGCATCAGCCGTACCCGAAAGTCTCCTTGGCAAGCGAGGGAGACGGACCTCATGGGAGTCTCCATCAGAATCCTCTGCGACGGAAATAGCCCTGTCTGAGACGGTCCTCCCTGCCCCAGTCACAGCTCCTGTTGAGTTTCCCCAACCAGTCACTAGTCAAACAATGGCATCTGCCCCGTGGCCAAGGAGAAAGAAGAGAAGGAAGGGAGTCTCCAATACTCTGTCTGTCCCAGAGCCCGCTACTGTAAGCGCTGTCCCAGAGCCCGCTACTGTAAGAGCTGTCCCAAGATCTGTTGCAGAAAAGGCCGATTCCGGACCTGCTGAGAGAGTTGCGGCCGATATAGCCGCTAAGGAGGTTCTGCAAGCAGGTTCTGCCCAGAAGGAGATGCCTGTCATCATTGCTGCCAAGATCCTAGAAGTCCCTGTCAGACCTGTCTTGTCCCCAGACCCCGTGCCTAGGGCTGTAGAGAGCTCTGTTCTGAAGCTAGCTGCAGAGAACGTTGTTTCCAAGTCTACTGCAGAGATCGACGTTTCCGAGTATGCTATGGAGAGCACCGGTTCTGAAGCTGCATCTGAGATCCCAGTTCCTGTTCCCGCTTCACAGCCTCCTGCTTCACCCCGTCATGTGCCCGTTTCCTTTACCTGCTGTTTCCCCAGTCCAGATTCCTGTTTCAACGCCTTCTGTGTCTGTTGCTGCGCCCCCTTCTGCAGTACCCCCGTGTGTTGCCCCGGTCACCCCTACCACCACTATGCCCCAGACTGTTTTCCCAAAGACCTCTCCTCGTGTGTCCCCGTCAAAGTCTGCCCGGATTCCTCATCCTCAGCCTTCGTCCCAAAGACCCAGGACCCCCTGTCCATCTATGCACCCTGGACAATCCCCCATGAACTCTCATGTTCCTCCACATATGCACCCTGGACAATCCTCCATGAACTCTGTGTTTCCTCCGCTTCCCCTTCCGTGTTTATTATTTTTAATTTGTCATCCTAACCCTGTTGTTGTGTTTTCTTGTTTGCCTACTGTTATTTGTCATGTTTTGTTGGTTCTTGTCAATGTCTCAGTCAGTCTTGTCCCGTGTTTGATGTCTCCTTGAGGAGCGTCTGGAAGCCACTCCTTAAGGTGGGGGTTCTGTCATGATTCTGCCATCATCTCCTTGATTTTTTCCTAGTCTTGTGGCAGGATCATGACAGACCCATGTTTTATGTGTAAGCACATGGCCATTTGTTTGGGCTGCATGTTTGTGTTGTCTTGTCACCTAACCCCGCCCTGGTGTCCTCAACCCATGCAGTGCTATGATTGGCTGCAGCACATGACATCACTGAGGTTGAGTCGCGCAACGGCTCTGGATATCTAGCAGGCTAGATATTTTTCTGGGCTCTGCAACGCGTCTGTGAGGCGTCTGCGAGGCATCTGCAAGGCGTCTGCGAGCGTTTTCGCTTTCATACTAACAGATTGGCAAGCGTTCATCGTCCTCTAATCCCCCGCGATTTGCACGCGATAACACCCTGACCTGTCAGCGAGCTCAACGATTTGCAAATCGGGCATAAATCGAGCTTAAAATCCTGTAGTGTGAACTTGGCTTTAGTAGACAGTAAGATGCGCTCCGTTTTAGTGAACACTTGGTCGGTTAATTTTGACATTTTCTAAGTTAAAGGGTTAGTTCACCCAAAAATGAAAATTAAGTCATTAATTACTCACCCCCATGCTGTACCAACCCCGTAAGACCTTCGTTCATCTTCGGAACACAAATAAAGATATTTTTGATTGAATCTGAGGGCTGTATCACTCTTCCATAGACAGCCTGAGGGACTGGCTCTTGACGGCCCAGAAAGTCATTAAAAGAAAAGGTTTAAATATTCCATGTGCCTACAGTGGCTCAACTATAACTTTATCAAGCGACGAGACTACTTTTTGTGCGAAAAAAAAACGTAAATAACGACTTTATTCGACTTTCCATTATTTCCTTATGGCTGCATGCGCGAGAACTGAGACGAGACCGTTCTTCTTCGACTACTTTTTGTTACCGGCTACTCACCGCTTAGGAGTTTTACCGCCCCCTACCGTATAAGATGACGTACTGCTTGTAAACAGAACGTTTTGCGCCTCCGGCTATATCAGTACGTCATCTTATACGGTAGGGGGCGGTAAAACTCCTAAGCGGTGAGCAGCCGGTAACAAAAAGTAGTCGAAGAAGAACGGTCTCGTCTCAGTTCTCGCGGTCTCGTCTCAGTTCTTGAGCATTTTTGGGTGAACTAACCCTTTAACGTTACCCTGATAGGCTAGCCTAATAAATGAACACACATTCAAAAATGTTGGACTCGGTTGAGACCAAAAGCCATATTTGGCAAGACCAGTGGCAGAGACCGTCGACAATCACGAGATTAAAGGATGTCACTTCTCACACATTTCGCGACCTAACAAATGCAGATTGAACATATTTAGTTGGCGAAAACAAGCGCTGACCAACACTAACAGAAGGATCTGACAAAGCCACGTGAACGTATCTGTTGCTGTTGGTCGACAATCTGTCAGTGAAGAGTAATTTAGCCTTTACAAAGACAGTAACTAACGTTTGAAAACAGACATTCATTTTGCAGTTCCATTTTGAGCCACTACTAGTGCACTAAAAATACACACTTCACTTTAACTGTGAGAATCTACATTACGAGGCTAGTTGCTAAAATAATCTTCATGGCGTAGGGACACAGATGGCAGCAGTGGCAAGCTACAGACCTGCTCTTGTCAGATGAGAGGAGGAAGAGAAGGAGAGAGAAGATGTACTTTATGTGTGTCAGCTCCACTGAGTTTTGAACAGGATGGTAGTATTCCCCTCAGACCCCTCTAAAAGATAACACTCCTTCATGTCACCATAATAATTGGTGTTGGGAAGCTGGCACACTGTACTGCTCGTCCTCTGAGGAATCCTTCTGCGGCTCTATTGCAAACAAACCATTTGAAATGTTTTTACACTGGGGACTGTGGTGACTCTGCCTTAATATGGGCAGTCGTGCATATTAGTTTGACAGTTAAGAGAAGTTTTGTCAGTGTAAGGCTTGATTTTCCCATGTGAATCATGTATGGGAGAGCACTTAAACCTGATCATCCATGTTTAGAGATTACAGATATGGCGTGACGCATGAGTCTATAATGGGCCTTTTAGAAACTTTAGCTTAACATTGCTTAATTGCAAACCAAGATAAAAGCGCCGAGTCGAAGCGTACTGGGCCGAACCGTACCGTACTATGCAGTGGAAAAGCGCCTATAGTAAACTTGGAACTGCAAGAAAAAAAGTCAGAATTGAGAGATTGTCATGAACTGTCAGTTTAGTTTTCCTTTTCATTGACTTTTAGTGAACTTTGTTCACATTTCCCACCATTTGTTTGTTACCATGGATATTTATTTAATCATCACAGCTATTTGTTTGATACATGCACTCTGTTATGCCTTATGGTTTATGGAGTCTGATTTATTATTAATTACCTCGTATAAGAACATTTTGACTCTTCCTCATCTTTGGATTTTTATAGTTGTGACAGATTAACCGAGCACGAAATTAATTATGCAGCTTAATTTGCTGAATTGGCCAGGTGTGGCCAAATTTGATGGACTATACTCTACAAATTTGCCACCTTGCCATTCGTTTCCCGTTTGATGATGAAACCATCACATCTTTGTATTGGATAGGGGGAACATAAACATCTAGTAGACCTCCCAGGCATGCAAGGACTAAGCTGGAAGGATGCTATTCTGCTTTGTCTGGAGAGGTTCTACCCCGGTTCAGCCCACCACCACCCTGCAACACGGAGTAAAAGCTGGAGCCCCCAAAAGATGGAGTGCCAGCGCCTGCCACTATGGAGCTGCCAATGTCAATAGAAGCGGGTGTGCCCACCATCGCACCAGAGCCCGAGCCCCTTACATCTGACCTGAAGTGCAAGCCAGCCACCAATACCCATGACAGAGGAAATACTAGTGGAGATTGAGGGAATGGAGAAGTTACCCGCTGACAATCACGCAGCTGTGAGTGAGTGCGTGTTGGACTGGGAGACGGATATGTTGGTCCCACCCTCTCTTCATTTTTTACCACAATCTCTAGTTCCAGCCCTGTCTTCGTCCTCACCTGTCTACCCCATTGTTCATCCCTAAGTTCCTCACTGTATCAGAATTTACCTGGGTCATCTCATTAGTCATCTTAAACCAGGCTGGAGGATTCCTTGGCTCCGCCTCCAGTCACTGTCCCCACTACTCCACCTCGGCCAGTCTAACTCCTCCTCCTCCATTCCTCCCTCCCTCGGCTCCTCTGTCGACTATAAGTGCCCGTGCTCCCTCGACCTGCCAGCTCCACCTGGGTCAGACCTTGCCTGCCTATTGCCATGGACTTGCAGACCATCCGTTGCACTCTGGCCCTCCACCCCTGCAGCTCAGTCTGGCACCGTCCTACCTCAGCATTCGCGACAGTCCTCAACCACATTGCTTCTGACGCAGCGCTCCAGAACTCCAGGTCCACCTTGGGGGGTCGGCGTGGAAGCTTCCTCGCGGCATTCAAAGTCAGCAGTGTCGTAAGTTTCTATCTACCCTCTGTACCCAGGGCTCCTTCCCCAACAGCAACATCCCCATCATCCGTCTCCATGGTGGCGATTAACTCTATACCACATGGTTCTTTCCTCTGGCAACAGCATCATGGGACACTAGACTGGGCATTTGGGAATCATCCTAAAATCACATCGCATCACTCTGGCTTCTACCACCTTCTGCTCCGCCCTGGATACACCCATCATCACATCCCTGGTTTCTGCCACCTCTGGTTCCTACCTGGCCTCTCCTGCCAAACAGCCCTCCAGATACCAACCCTTCATCTGCTCCTCGTAGGTTGGTCAAGCAACATGCTGAAATTCACTTCATTAGTCTTTACAGTCTTAGTACACTTGAACCAGTGCCACGAGTTTGCCGGAACTTGTGTGCCCTATGCTCCACTCAAAACTGGACTTTAGTCCGTTACTAACCTGATGCAGCTTTGCGGTAACAATGGATAGAACGTAATCTACTAGAGTTAATCAAGTCAAACTTAATCAAGTCTGTTAAGTTTATCATGCCAATTACATAATCAATTAAAAGATAATACAGAAATAAAGAGTAAAACATTGCATACCCGACCAGGAAAAACATGGATGACACTGGTAATTTTGCATGAAAACCTTGGCAGCGGATCCACCCTCCTCTGTAAGCAAAATATCTCTAAACTTCTAAAAACCTTTATCACCTTTTAGTTAACTTTTGTGGAGACGAGGCCATTGTATCAGTCTCAATTTTTATATAATCTTTCTATGTTGAACTGAGTGAAGAGAAGAATGTATAAAGGGAAAGAAGTTGGGGAAAAGGAACAAATGTGAAGGAAGGACAGGAAGGAAAGAAGTTTTCCCGCAACTTCTTTCTATGGGGTGTGGAGATAAATGGCTGTATGTGTTTGTGTTGTCTACATCTTAAGTGATCAACGTGTCTTACAGTAGGTTCTGTTAGTCTTACAATAGTACCAACTTGGTGGCATCAACTAATTTCAAACCTTCTGAGCAAGAAAGATTCTCAATTCAAGCAGTACAAAATATATCATTTTCGAGAGCTCCAGAATTCAAGATATTACAAAGTCCCAAGCCACAGAGGACATCCCAGCCAATCAGACTGTCAGAAATCTACAAAACACAGATCCAGATGGATGCCAAACAGCTAGCTGGCTTTGATGTGACAGAAACTCATATTCTGCTGTTGTGAGGGAAACTGTGAAACTCTTCACACAATAACACGTTAAAAAATACTTTCTGTAAAGGCGGGTCACTTCAAAAGGGACTAGCAGCATTCACGTTTCCTTTACTCTGCTCCGTTTTATGCCCCAGTGAGAGTAGGAGAGTTGGAATTCTCTTATTGCAGCCCACCAACTAAATCCAGCGTATGTGAAATTTGCCCACTTTCTTACTATCGCCTTGGCAACCGGAATCTTTGATGAAGTGAGAGCCAGTGGTGGAAAACACACTTCAAACAGAAATGCTTTTAAAATACATTCACAGAGATGAAGAACAGGTCTACATTCTAATTCAGGCACCTACAATCAAACCAAAAGTATTCAGACACCGTTTCATTTTTTATATTTTTTACTAGTGGGTGCAGGACAATATTGGCTCATTTATGTAAGTTAGGATAGCAAGGTGGTGTCTGAATAAATTCTGGTTTGACTGTATATCAATAAGGCACATGGATCCATGACTAATATAAACAGAAATTGTATGCACAAGTTATACAGTAGATGACAAGGTAGATAAGACTGATACATGACCTAACAAACAAAACACAAGGAATGAGGGAGAGAGAGAAAGGGTGAAATACAGTAGAAGAGCTTGCTCTTTGCAATAAAAAAACGATAAATGGTCTCCTGTGGTCCTCAAATGCAATCTAGATCCACTTATGGTAACTTAATTTTGGAAATAGGATTCTCTTTCCACTAATAAAGGTTTCACTGATGATCTAATGTGTGCATATACTATAAGTTTTATGGACTAAAATCTCAAAGCCTGATACATATGCATGAGTTACACAGTTTCACCGGTTGCTAGGTTTTTCTGAGTGGTTGCTAGGGTATTTGAAAAGTCTAATAATGCATTCTGGGTGGTTACTTAACAAGTCTTCATGATTTTGGTCTCTAGATATTACTAGGGTCTCCTAGAGTTTTCAGCCTGTTTTATTATAGGCCAGAAGATAATTGTACATTTGATGACTCAGAAAACCACTGAAAATTCACTGAGTCTTTATTAGAATAACCTATGCATCACTGTTGAATAAGGTCAGGATTAACCCATACAGCACATATATTTTAAAATATATTTTAACATTTCAAAGTATACAAAAAATATAGCTGGTAAAGTATATATGTTAACATATAATAGCGTAAATATACTTTCTAATCTTTTTTTTTTATATTTTAGATAATATATTTTAAAAACACAAACATATACTTTTAAAGCATTTAATAATATATTTTGTCCTCCATATATTTCGATAAATTTTTATATTTCACATTAAAGGAAAAACTTTGTTTGTTGTCCATAATAAATTAACATATAACGCACATAAACAAAATTAATTCAAAACATTATTAAAAAAAGCCTTTTAAATATTTCACATTTAAAGAAAATGTATTTTGTATTCTACAATACATGATCATTTCCCTGAGTTTCAACCCTATCTTCTGACTCTGTACCTTGCTCTTGGTGGAGGCATGGTCAGAAGGCAAGTGTGGCTGCCCATGCCCCATCTCCAAGAAGTCAGAGCTTGAAACGGTGACCTTGCGGGAACCTGAGAATCTTTGAGTGGATAAAGAGGAATCTGCTCCAGGTAGACAAGACAAACAAGAAAGCATAATTGCTTTCCTACCTTGAGCCTTCCATTTCTTCACAACCTCCATGAGGAAGTTTCGAGATCGTGGAGAAAATCATGTGGTATTAGGCGGCGAGCTACATAGGCCTACCGTGCACCCCCCCCCCCCACCTCCCAACAAAACCATACTTTTTTGAAAGGTCTGGATGTGTAGAATATGAATCTGAATGTTAACATTGAAAATTTTGGGTTGCACTACCTGTTTTAGGCCTGTGAATAGGGAAACCCTAAAAACGTTTTTAAGCGATTTTAGAATTTCGAGATTGGCCTAGTCAATCAGACAGCTTTTAAGGGACCCAATACACACTCAAACTTAACATATGATGACTTAGGTCAAATATCTACCATGCTGCTTATTGGTAGGTGTCTAAAATTAACATAGTTAAGGCTTTATGTTGACATAATGAGCCCATTTCATGCATAGGCCACGACCATTCGCCTATCAGACACCCCAACCCCCTCCCCTGACAAAATCATGCTTTTCTGAAAGGTCTAGATGTGTAGAATATTAATCTGAATGTTAACATTGACATTTTTGGGATACACTACCTGTTTTAGCCCTGAATAGGGAAACTCTAAAAAAACGATTTTAAGCTATTTTAACATGTCGAGATTGGCCTAGTCAATCAGAACAGCTTTTAGGTTACCCAATACTCTTACTATACTACATTGATAGTTACTTTAAATAGTTGTTTTTAATTATTTTTTATTTAATATAGTTAAGGCCTTGTATGGATATAATCGATCAAGGTCCATTTCCATAGTATCACTTAATATGCTAACATTCTAACCCTCATTACCCTTTCCATCAAAGGGGTGTGGCTCACAAATCATTTCATTGACAAATCAGAAACCTGTCTGGGTTGTTCATCCAATGACAAAATAAGATATTTGTTGAATTTTCATTAATAGTTTCCTCTGTGTCAGACAGGTATATAAAGATTGTCCTGAAAGACTGTTCTTACTCACACAGACAGATCCTCCAAGTCTGCATCCTCTGCCTATACAGCTAGAAATTTGTTTCACTGAATTGCTCGATGTTTGATATTTTAGTTTACAATTTAATATAATTGACCCATCTTACTACACTACATTGATGCTTACTTTTACTTTTAGCATCAACTACATTGATGCTTACGTTTTTAATTATTTTAAATGACATTTGATAGATTAATAGATATATAGCCTACTTTATTCATACCAAAGGGAAATTTTAGACGTCCAGTAGCTTATTCACACACGCACACACACACACGCACACACACACACATACACATATCTCATAAACATAAATAATCTAGTCTTTTATGTAGTTGGTTTCTTACATACAATTTAAAAAAATGGTGCTAAATAGCACTAAAAGTGGTTCATTGGCTTGTAATCTTATCTTTGTCATATGGTGCTATGTAGAACCATAAGAGGTGCCATAGAGCATGTTAACCAACCCAGAGAACCACTGAAGAACCGCTGAAGAACCAAACTGGGCTTAGTGGTGCTATATAGCAGCATGACCACCGCAAAGAACCCCTGAAGAACCTTTTATTTAGCTCAACTGCTCAGTTATGCCTGAGTCAAGACATGAGTCAGTGGGCCAGGACTGCAGGTTCTTCAAGGCATAGGGGATGTCATGGGACAAAACCAAAGTCCAGATGCATTGTGCATGTCCCTGGTCTTGTATATGGACCACTCGTGCAATTATGGGCAAAAGCAGATTCTGATGCAAGATTAGCCAGAATGAAAGAAATAAGAGACGTGAGATTAGCTGAACCACTGGAATTTGCTCACAGAATGACTGTAACCTGTGAACTTATACCAGACACCATTACAGAAGGTGATGGATATCACAGAGAATGCTACCAAAGATTCACCATGAATCTCAAAAGACTCGACCAGAAGCCTGAACTATTAGCAGCAAGTTCAAGGCAAAGTCAGAGGGCCTCAACTGGTCAAGTCACATTTATTTATATAGCGCTTTTCACAATATAGATTGCATCAAAGCAGCTTCACAGTGATAACATAAAAGTAGTACAACACAGATAAAATATATTGTTGAATATTAAATATCCCCGACTAAGCAAGCCAAAAGTAAGGCGACAGTAGCAAGGAACCAAAACTCCATCAGATTGGATGGAGAAAAAAACCTTGGGAGAACCCAGGATCAAAACCCAGGTTCAGAACAAAACTTTGATGAAAATTTATTTTGCAGAATTAGAGGAAAGGATCTATTTGCTACAGAAGCTAAATACCACAAATCCTGTAGAGTCCAATATACACAAAATTTAGAAAAATGGAGAAGTGCAAACACAGAAAACAAGGCCAAACAAATCCAACTAGTAGAAGCTCACAGTGAGGCATTTGGTGCTGTATCCAAATTAGATGGAATTACAATGTTCATGTGATTGGGATTTTGGGATTGGGGAAGTTTGTGCATTGCAGATGAGCTATGTAGATTTTGGTCAGATCAGTCAATTTCATCATTTTGTTGCTGCCGATGATTTCCTTGTCAATTACTCGAGATACAGCACCAAATGCCTCACCGTGAGCTTCTACTAGTTGGATTTGTTTGGCCTTGTTTTCTGTGCTTGCACTTTTTTTTTTTTGCTTGCACTCCATTTTTCAAAATTTTGTGTATATTATACATAGGGTGACCATATTTTGATTACCAAAAACCAGGACACTCGGCCTGGCAAACAGCTGGGCCTACTCAAATGATACTCAAAGTTTACTCAAAGATACCTTAATAATTTCAATACATTTAAAGTAGGTTATGCCTCCTCTGTATCAATAGAAAACAGAATCTGCATTTGCCCATAATTGCACGAGTGGTCCATATACAAGACCAGGGACATGCACAATGCATCTGGACTTTGGTTTTGTCCCATGACATCCCCTACGCCTTGAAGGACCTGCAGTCCTGGCCCACTGACTCATGTCTTGACTCAGGCATAACTGAGCAGTTCAGCTAAAAAAAAGGTTCTTCAGGGGTTCTTTGCGGTGGTCATGCTGCTATATAGCACCACTAAGCCCAGTTTGGTTCTTCAGTGGTTCCCTGGGTTGGTTAACATGCTCTATGGCACCTCTTATGGTTCTACATAGCACCATATGACAAAGAAAAGTGCTATATGGCACTTAAAGTGGTTCCCCTATGATTACAAGCCAATGAACCACTTTTAGTGCTATTTAGCACCATTTTTTTAGAGTGTATGTTGAAGAAACCAACTACGTAACCGACTAGATTATCTATGTTTATGAGATATGTGTGTGTGGGTGTGTGTGTGTGTGTGTGTGTGTGAATAAGCTACTGGACGTCTAAAATTTCCCTTTGGTATAAAGTAGGCTATATATCTATTAATCTATCAAATGTCATTTAAAATAATTAAAAACGTAAGCATCAATGTAGTTGATGCTAAAAGTAAAAGTAAGCATCAATGTAGTGTAGTAAGATGGGTCAATTATATTAAATTGTAAACTAAAATATCAAACATCGAGCAATTCAGTGAAACAAATTTCTAGCTGTATAGGCAGAGGATGCAGACTTGGAGGATCTGTCTGTGTGAGTAAGAACAGTCTTTCAGGACAATCTTTATATACCTGTCTGACCATAGCTGTCAACCCTCCCGTTTTTTCCGGGTTTCTCACGTATTTTATCTCTGTTCCCGCTGTCTTCCCGTTTTAGTATTTTCCCGTAAAATATCCCGTATTTTTACGCTCTGATTGTGTGAGACGTATAAGCTCGGACCTATTCGGCTTGACGTCGTTCATATTCGGATGCAGCGCTGCGCGTGCTGGCCGGAGACACATTGGCTGCGTGCGTCTCAGCTGCGTGGCGTGGCCGTTTTTATTTTACTGTCTATGGTTTTTATTTCGGCTCCCATGTTAACAGATTAGAGCTTGCACACTGCCTGCGTGACACGCGCAAACGCGTGCATGCTAGAAATAGAACCAGATGCCTATTTTCCACGCGACACTCAAGCGTGTTGGAAGCGTTTCCAGGCCAAAAAAAAAACGATGTTCATATGTCAAAAATTTCCATTATTTTTGCCTATATATATTTTCATATCATTTTTTAAACAATCGAGTCCTGGTGTCCACTACAGAGGTCATAGCATAACATAGGAATAAAATATATATATATTTTTTTTCATTTGTTTCTTATGCTCTTAATAATGTAAAAAATAAAAGAAAAATCCCTTATTTTGGCTACGGATTCCGGGAAATCTCCCTTATTTTCAATGTTCAATGTTGACAGCTATGCTGTCTGACACAGAGGAAACTATTAATGAAAATTCAACAAATATCTTATTTTGTCATTGGATGAACAACCCAGACAGGTTTCTGATTTGTCAATGAAATGATTTGTGAGCCACACCCCTTTGATGGAAAGGGTAATGAGGGTTAGAATGTTAGCATATTAAGTGATACTATGGAAATGGACCTTGATCGATTATATCCATACAAGGCCTTAACTATATTAAATAAAAAATAATTAAAAACAACTATTTAAAGTAACTATCAATGTAGTATAGTAAGAGTATTGGGTAACCTAAAAGCTGTTCTGATTGACTAGGCCAATCTCGACATGTTAAAATAGCTTAAAATCGTTTTTTTAGAGTTTCCCTATTCAGGGCTAAAACAGGTAGTGTATCCCAAAAATGTCAAATGTCAATGTTAACATTCAGATTAATATTCTACACATCCAGACCTTTCAGAAAAGCATGATTTTGTCAGGGGAGGGGGTTGGGGTGTCTGATAGGCGAATGGTCATGGCCTATGCATGAAATGGGCTCATTATGTCAACATAAAGCCTTAACTATGTTAATTTTAGACACCTACCAATAAGCAGCATGGTAGATATTTGACCTAAGTCATCATATGTTAAGTTTGAGTGTGTATTGGGTCCCTAAATGCTGTTCTGATTGACTAGGCCAATCTCGAAATACTAAAATCGCTTAAAAACGTTTTTAGGGTTTCCCTATTCACAGGCCTAAAACAGGTAGTGCAACCCAAAATTTTCAATGTTAACATTCAGATTCATATTCTACACATCCAGACCTTTCAAAAAAGTATGGTTTTGTTGGGAGGTGGGGGGGGTGCACGGTAGGCCTATGTAGCTCGCCGCCTATATTGCCCTGGGTTAAAGAGACTCTTGTGAGATATCGTTCTCCTGAAATGGTATCCTCACTGAAGGCTCCAGTCCTGCCCTCTAAGCCATGCTGGTTTACATCGCAGCTGGTAGGCAAAGCAGGCAGCTGCTGCACTGCACACCATGGCAGTGTTGCATGTGTACCAGGCCGACTTACTGAAGACCTGGAGCTCCGCCACATCACAGACCTTGTTCTCCGTGCCACCAAGCAGGCGGCTCGTGCCATTGGCCGCACTCTTGCTGATATGATAGCCACAGAGCGACATCTGTAGTTAAACCTCGCAGGGCTCAACATGTTTCCTTGATGCCCTGCACACATTTTCCAGGCTGTTGAGATGCTGCTTCAAAAGCAACATGACATCATGACTTTTGCATAAACATATACGCCACTTTCGAGTCAGGTGGCGTGTTATCTCTACGCATTTTGAGCTATCCGCGTGTATCCACGTGTATGCGTATATGTCTACGCCATAAACGTCCGCGTCATTCCGCGTGTCCGTACACGCGCGTCAAATCTCCAGTCATAAATGCCATGAACCCCAGTGACGGTTAAGTTTAGGGATGGGGTTGAGGTAAGTCATATCTTTTTTTTACCTAGGATGGTAAGGGAACAGTCATAAATGCCATTAACCCCAGTGACGGTTAGGTTTAGGGACGGGGTTGAGGTAAGTCCTATATTTATATAACGTTAAGTCAACGGCGTTCATAAACACGCTGAAAGGCGATTATGCGTCTTGATAGCACGCCAAAAATGGAAATACGAATTGGCGTGTCATACACACGCTACTTCATGAGATCAGCCTGTTCAAAAGTTAACAATAATCCTTTGCTCTCTTGGAGTAGGTTGTCCTTTGGAGCTGATGGCCTAGTTCTGGGTAGCAGTACCCTAGTCTGCCCCTCCTTATTGGAAGCTGCTGTCAGATGCGGTGTTGCTGCGATCTACCTAGTCAGTTCTGCCCCTGTTTACAGGAAGTGCGTGCAGTATTGAGCTGCGGATGTCGTAACTCAGGCAATTTAGCCCTTGGTCACTTGTTGTGCTTTATGGCAATTTTAAGCTATATCCTAGCTCATTGGAGAATTTCACAGCACAGTGAGCAGGCATTTGTTCAGTATGGTGGGTATTAATGTTCCCATTGTGTCCACTTCAAAAGGGAACATCTCGGTTAAGTATGTAACCCAGAAATGAGACACTGCATCGTGTTGTCATACTTCCGGCATGTCTGTACATCTTCCTTCAGACAATATGAAGTTGATGAAATTTTCTCTAGGTGCCCTCTTATAGCCTGACGGAGCGCCTGTCCCGTCACCTGACTGCGATAGCCAATCTAGATTGCCGTGTAACAAAAGTGCTTTAGACACAAGCTCACGCGGAGCTTTCCCATAGCATCACCTCCATGACGCAGTGACTCGTTCGTCCCCTTCTCAGGGAAACGCTAATGTATTGTAGACAACAAATAAAGGTTTTCTTTATATTTAAAATATGTAAACATACTTTTTATTTATGTTTTGATCGAAATTGTATTTTTAATTTAAATTTTATTAAAAGTAATTGTGTTCAGTGCTTTTGTAAAAAATAAAAAATATATAATTATTTAGGTATTTCATTTTAAGTTTTCGTTTTATTTATTTATTTCCAGTTAGTAATTCAGTTATTGTTGCCAAGGAAATAATTCTAAATGTCAAAAGCAAGTTTTTCATCTATTATTTTATTATTTTCAGCTTTATTTCAATTAACATTTTTTTTAATAGTTTTAGTTAACAATAATAACCCTTGATACCAAATGCCTGTGGGCTGAGTCACGTAAACAGTATTTTGTGGATAGTAATGAGTCATGGCTCTATCTGGTATCAGCTATGCAAGATGGTTAAAGAAATTGACTGTAAAGGTTTAGCATATTTTTTCTTGGTGAGGTCAAACGTCGTGCATCCAATCAAACTCTACAGTATCCTACAGTATCATCTGTCGTTTAGTACAAGCTAGCCAAATTCGGTAGATGCCAACATGGACAGGTTGCATGCCATGCTATGATGTTCGAAAACAGTGAAAAACTGCACAAAAAATATTATATTAATATGGGCAGTTGCACGGTTTTCTGAAGTCTCTCTTACTGAAATCTCCTTGATATATTTATGAATTTAGTAGCTGTGCATTTCATGTTCAGTAGCTTATAATACAATATTTGGCCAATTGTTTGTTTCATGTGTTAGGTTGATAAACCACACCTCTGCTGTTGTCTATGCATTTACAAAATTGTTAATTTTCTTATTCAGCCATGTCTTTTTAATAATTTTAAACACTGTTGGGTTTACAGTATATGGTTCAGAGCAATATTAATGTCAAACAATTTTAGTACATTGTTGGGTTGCAACACTATGTCCAATGTAAAATCTGACTACAGTTCATGGTTCGGAGCAATATTAATGTCAAACAATTTTGGTACATTGTTGGGTTGCCACACTATGTCCTATATATCATCTGTATTCAGTAGTTCAGGAAAAGCAAAAAACTATAACTAGAAAAACTAGAATTGTTTTCAAACAGGAAATGTAATAAACTCACCGCGACTGCCTCAAGCACTTGTTTAACTGCGTCAGCAGCGTCTCGTTCGCTGTAGTAGCCCTTCTCCACCACCCTGAAAAATGGAAGGCACCATTTGGTCTCCAGTGTAACTCCATATTGTGCGTAAAAAAAGCTGGCTGACTCTTTTTTTTCCCTCCAATTTTCACTTCATAATTTTCCAGCCTTAGTGTGAGTCAACCACACCTCAGCACACAAAATGAGTGGAGACGTTTTTATTGATTGTCCTTATGAAGAGGCTTTTCTTTTAAATGACTCACGTTGGCAGCTGTATGGAAACGGGAAATAAGATAATCCTGAATGAGGATAAAATGGAGTGAATAACAGTAAAATCAGTGGGTTTCACAGTCACAAATGTTCCTCTATTAAAGTCTAATTCTGCTAATTGATTAGTTCATGACTGCAGACATGCACCTGTTATTTTGTAACAGATGATGAAGCTAAATTCAGGTCTTCCAGTTTTTACTAGAAGCCTTTTACTAGACCAACTAGATTTTAACATTTTCTGAAGAACATTTTCTTGCCAGGGCATTACTATATGTCCCTGCTAAAGTTTGGTAATGTGTTGTATTTCTACCTGATTTAACCCCCCAGTTTTGTTGGTATACAATAATTTAGGTCGATTCAGTAATGTTAAAAGGAGTAGTTCACTTTTCAAAAAACTTTTGCTGATAATTTACTCACCCCCATGACATCCAAAATGTCCATGTCTTTCTTTCTTCAGTCGAAAAGAAATTAAGATTTTTGATTAAAACATTCCAGCATTTTTCTCCATATAATGCACTTCAGTGGGAACCAAACGGTTCAAGGTCCAAAAGACACTTTCAGTACAAACTGTTCAAAGGGCTTTAAACGATTCCAGACGATGAATAAGGGTCTTATCAAGTGAAGTGATCACTCATTTAAAAGAACAAAAAAAAGTTTAAGTTTTATAAGCTCAAATGCTCGCCTTGCTCTGTACTGCGATGCACGTTTGTGACTCTCCTGTTCGAACTCGATCATAAAAAGAACAAATCTTTTTCGTTCGTTAAAATGAACCAAATGACTCGGAAAGATTCATTCATTTTGATGAACGAGTTCAAACAGGAAAGTTACAAACGTGTGTCACAGAACAGAGCAAGGCGAGCATTTGAGCTTATAAAACTTAAACTTTATTATAAAAGTTAAACTTAAACTTATATTTATTGATAAAACTTAAACTTTTTTTTTTAAATGAGCGATCGTTTCGCTTGATAAGACCCTTATCCATCGTCTGGATGCGTTTAAAGCCCTTTGAACAGTTTGTACTGAAACTGTCATTTGGACCTTGAACTGTTTGGTTCCCACTGAAGTGCATTATATGGAGAAAAATCCTGTAAGTTTTTAATCATAAACCTTAATTTCTTTTCGACTGAAGAAAGAATGACATGGACATCTTGGATGACATGGGGGTGAGTAAATAATCACCGAAAGTTTTTTTTTTTTTCAAAAGTGAACTACTCCTTTAAACAACATTTTTGATTTCAATAAAACCTTGTTAATTTAAGTTACCAAGGTTACCACTTTTTCAGTGTGTTTTGTCCCATGCTCCTATGCAGGCCCCACTAGTACTGTTTTACTTTTAATACTCTTATTATATTCATATACTTTTAATATCTTTTACACAGACAAATTAAAGCCTATTATTTTTATATGACACTTAAACAATGATCTTTTTTATATGTTAAAATAAGCTTAATTTCCTTTGCTCTCTCCTATATCTTTATATAAATATATATATGAAGAGTTCAGATGCAAAAGCCTCTAAATGCCATTTGAAATTTTCTTCTTTAATGATAATTTATGTCAAGCTTGTATATTTAAGTTCAGTGATTTCACTTAAATGGCAATGATAATTACCTATTAATTGTTATTTAAGTGAAATTACTGAACTTAAATATACAAGTTTGATAAAAAATCATCATTAAAGAAGAAAATTTCAAATGGCATTTAGAGGCTTTTGCATCTGAACTCTTCATATATATATATATATTATATATATATATATATTATATATATATATATATATATATATATATATATATATATATATATATATATATATATTCATTTTCAGAGGAGATGTGACTTGAGATGTGAAATGTTTCCATAAAGCTCTCCATTAAAACCGAGTCGAGTAAGTGTTCTTTCCACCCATTTTATCACTCACTAAAAATTACAATGTTTGCTTGCTTTGAAAAGTAATAAAACCTCTCCTCAACAATGTATCATATCTGCAGCAAAAACAAGTTGCTTAAAGGGTTAGTTCACCCAAAAATGAAAATTAAGTCATTAATTACTCACCCCCATGCTGTTCCAACACCGTAAGTTCATATCCGACCTTCGTTCATCTTCGGAACACAAATAAAGATATTTTTGATTTAATCTGAGAGCTGTATCACTCTTCCATTGGCTTCCTAAGGGACTGGCTCTTGACGGCCCATAAAGTCATTAAAGAAAATGTTTAAATGTTCCATGTGGCTACAGCGGCTCAATTATAAGTTTATCAAGCGACGAGACTACTTTTTGTGCGAAAAAAACATAAATAACGGCTTTATTTGACTATTCCATTACTTCCTTATGGGCGCATGCGCGAGAACTGAGACGAGGACGTTCTCCTTCGACTTGTTACCGGCTGCTCACCGCTTAGGAGTTTTACCGCCCCCTACCGTATAAGATGATGTGCTCATACGGTAGGGGGCGGTAAAACTTTCTGTTTACAAGCAGAGGAAGATGCGCGCTGTACATACACTTTTCAATTAGCGTATTTTCCGCACTACAAGGTGCATTTAAAAGCCTTTAATCTTCTCAAAAAACGACAGTGTGCCTTATTATCATCTTATATGGTAGGGGGCGGTAAAACTCCTAAGCGGTGAGCAGCCGGTAACAAGAAGTGGTCGAATGAGAACGTCCTCGTCTCAGTTCTCGCGCATGCGCCAAAAAGGAAGTAATGGAATAGTCGAATAAAGCCGTTATTTATGTTTTTTCGCACAAAAAGTCTCGTCGCTTGATAAACTTATAATTGAGCCGCTGTAGGCACATGGAACATTTAAACATTTTCTTTAATGACTTTATGGGCCGTCAAGAGCCAGTCCCTTAGGAAGCCAATGGAAGAGTTATACAGCTCTCAGATTAAATCAAAAATATCTTCATTTGTGCTCCGAAGATGAACGAAGGTCTTACGGGGTTGGTACAGCATGGGGGTGAGTAATTAATGACTTAATTTTCATTTTGGGGTGAACTAACCCTTTAAGGAAAATCTCTAACTCTAAGTATGAGCATTAGAAATAGTGACGCTTCCTTTAGCAAACACCGTTGATTCAAGTTCTGGGAAAAAGTGTCAATGCACAGCATGGAGTTCACAATTTAATCAGCCATTATTAGCTTGTAGCACTTTAGCCCCATGGTGAACTGACCTGTCAAATAATTCTCCGCCGGTAACAAGTTCTAACACGAGACTAATCTCCGCAGGGGTCTCAAAGATCTCCTTCAGTTTGATCTGACAGAAAATGGAATGAAAAAAAGAGAGAACATTTCATTGGAGGAATTCAAAAACATCAAATGATTAATTATTGATAGTCTACGGTAGCTATAATGTCTGACTAACATTTGCATAATCAGACCTTACTAAATCAACAGTACTGCAGAGACATCTAAGAGAGTGTTCATGTATATTTATCCATATTTTAGGCTGTGTAACTACCATAGGACACAAGTAGACAAGGCCCTGGGTTTTTCCCCTTTTGACTTACTATATTTGGATGAGAGAGGCGCAATAATACACCTATCTCCGTTCGTACAATCTTCTTGTCAACCTGCAAGAACAACCAAGATATTGTCTGAGTACAAAGTGAAAAAGGTGCACACTTATGAAGCCATTACAATCAAGTGAAGTGGAATAGCAACATCAGCTCAAAAACTCAAAAAAATCAAAGAGTAAATCAAACATTTTTCCATATTTAAAGGGAAAATATATAAATTTCCATATATAAATATTCTGTCATCATTTTGTTCTATCTTTTCCATTTCAGCCATGTTTAGTACACCTAGTTCTTACTGTAACTTGACACTACATTTAAGCAGCAACTTAACAATGCATTGCCATAACACCTTATATATAGCATCATAATATAATTGTGTATGCATTAGAGAGGCTTAAGATAGCATTAGTATTCTTTACACAGACGCAAGAAAGCGCAAATGATGATATGTTACAAATGGCAAGGTATGTGGAGTATGGCTCTGACAACAACACTGGCTGACAGCAATTTTTACCCATCATGCATCAGAGTGATGTAGAGAAATGGAAGACAACAGCAGTGAGGTCTTTAAGATCTTAGCAGCTGGAAGGAAGTCCTGACCAGAAACTCCTTGGCTATATGAGGGAGAACAAAGGCAAGAGAACAAAGCATGCGGTAACGTGGAGTGAAATCTGTCTTACTGTTTTTTTCAGCATTTTCACAGCATAGTGCTTCTGGGTGCCTTTCTGATGGCATCTGAACACCACTGATGTGGCTCCCCTGCAAGAGAGAAGAATAGCAGACTCATACATTCACTATATCCCATACATTAACATTTACCACTATAAAATGCCGTTCAAATGTTTGGGATCAGTAGCATTTTAAAAAAGTTTTTGAAGTATTTTATACTCACCAAAGCTGCATTTAAACAGTAAAAAAATTGATGATGTGAAATATTATTATTAAAATGTATTTATGTCTGTGATGGCAACGCTGATTTTTTTTGCAGTCATTATTAGTTTTCAGTGTCACATGATCCTTCAGAAATTAGTCAAATATGATGATTTGGAGCTCAAGAAACATTTTTGGAAACAAATTTTGGCAACTATGTTACATTTGTTTAGGATTCTTTAATTAGTAGCCTTTAGACCAGCATTTTTAAAGTCGAAATAATTTATCTCAGTGTAAAAGTCTTTATGCATTAATTTAATGCATCTTTGCTGAATAAAAGTATTAATTTCTGTATTAAAAAGTATTAAAACAATCTCAAAACTTTTGAACTTTATTGTATATGTTGAGAGACATATATAAACTGAAAATTAAACAAATCTTTTAGGTTTACAGCATGTTAAGCAGCATCTGTGACATGCTGTCTGGTATCAGACACAATGTGTGTGTTTACATGCACAGCAAAATAACTCTCAAATATCAGAGATCATATTTTTATTAAAGCATTGAAAGTGTTTCTTTCATACAAAAATGTGCACCTGGGACTACTTTTCTAGGTGGATGAACATGTAAACAATAATTTTCCATCCCCAACAGTAAAAAAAACATGACAATATTAAGTTTAATATTAATACCACAGGTTTCGAAATTATAGCAATTCAAATTTATATATTTTAAATTCTAACCTCGTCCCTTATTCAGACAACCTACTTTATATTATCTTACTCCTTGCAGTGCCATGCATTTTGATTTGCAAAAATTGTACCTTGTACAACAGCTTGTCAACTGGGGAAGTACCATTAAAAAGACAACTTTGTACAAAAACACAAAGGAATACATATTTAAAGCTCTTTAAGTGAGCCATTTAGCAACTGGTAACTATGGCACACGTATAGAAGTGTTTGCTAAGGCGTGTATTACTATTGCTTATACTTAGTTTCCATTTCAGATGCAAAATTTATGGGAGGAGAGAATTTTAATACATCACACAAAGTGATTTATTAAGGTTTTGCACCAGTCAATTTACATTGCGCCATTATTTAACGCCCCAAAAAGCGTGTCTTGAACCAGATGCTAATTTCCGCTGGTTTTGCTAAATGCGTTGGTCATTATGGAAATGATCTGACTGCATCTGTGTTCTTTATTTTGCACGTCATCAGTAGATCACACGCAAAACTTTCTACTCCCACCAGCGTTTTTTTTTTTGGAATTGTGATCTCACGCTAATTTGCCCTGTGTATTAAATCTTGCCCTATGTGTTTAACATAGGTATGTAACTTGTACTGTACTTGTGCTCTGGCTATCTTCATAGATAATTGGGGCTCTTTTGACTTGGTCTAGTAAGAAACTGCATATAACACCCTAGCAACCACTTAGAACACTTTAACAACCATTCATAACACCCCTTAGCAATAGATTAACAAATACTATAAATTGAAATGAAAAACATTGGAGCAATGTGCCTCTACCTACATTATGGCAAAGTAAAAATGAACACTAGTGGAGGTAAAACACCAACAACTTTTAGTCCTTTTTTTTCACAAAAATTATGATTATAGGGTCAGGTTTTATTAATGGTCGGTGGCTCACATGGTACATAAAAATTAGTAAAAAACTTTAATCTTGTTAAAGGGAGTAGGTTCTTTTAACCTATGCCAGAATACAATAGCTTAACAACCACTCAGAAACACACCTAATGTAGATCATCCTATAAAATGTGCAGTAATGCCTTGGCACACATCCACAACACCATATCAACTTCAGCAATGCATAAAATATAGACATAAAGATATAGTTGCTGTCTAGCTTTGTGTGCTTTCAATCTCTTAATATCTTCATAATCAGATCTCTTACTACGGTATTTTGCTGGCACAGGACCAGCACAATATGTTGGAAGCAATAACCAGCCAGCAGTTACAAACAAGCATCTCAGCTGGAAACTGTCCAGTGTGCAAATAAATGAAATTTGGGTGGACAGCTTGGCTAATGCAATTAAAGCAGAAAGGCCACCTCAGTGTCCGAGAACTAGCATCTGGGTACTCACTAGGAGACCAATGCCAGATCCACACAGCTATAGATCCCCTGCCTCTCTCTCTATGCTGACCGTACCCTCCCACTGACTGTACATGTGAATAGTGTAGCAACCGGCTTATGGCTCCAATCTCCTCCACATAATCCCCAGGTCTCAAAAACATTGATTTCAGTAGGTTATATAACCACATTTGTAAGAATCCATACCAACATTAGTTATAGTTACTGTGTTCAAAACCCTGTTTAGATTCTATCTGGATCCTTAGCAGGGGTTTACAGGGTTAGTTCACCCAAAAATGAAAATTATGTCATTAATGACTAACCCTCATGTCGTTCCAAGCCCGTAAGACCTTCGTTCATCTTCGGAACACAGTTTAAGATATTTTAGATTTAGTCCGAGGGTTTTCTGTCCCTCCATTGAAAATGTGTACGGTATACTGTCCTTGTCCAGGAAGGAAATACAGACATCATCAAAGTAGTCCATGTGACATCAGTGGGTTAGTTAGAATGTTTTGAAGCATCGAAAATACATTTTGGTCCAAAAATAACAAAAACTAAGACTTTATTAAACATTGTATTCTCTACTGGTTACCAGAGAACACGTCACCAGCGTCACTGCGGACAGAACCGGAAGACAATGCAGGTTTTATAAAGTCATAGGTTTTGTTATTTTTGGACCAAAATATATTTTCTATGCTTTCGACGTGTCCTGTTCTATCTCGGTTGGAGAGTTTGGTATCTCGGGGCGCAGGGCAGCATTAAGAGCTCAATGAGCCCCAGGGCTATGAGTTGCAGGGCTCCCCACCACTTTAGGTCACCAACTACATAGATAAAATTACTCGTAAAATTATATAACATTTAGTTTATCTATGATATACTTCACAGTCAAGTTATATTACTTTTAATACGATTTTTATCATTTATAAAAATTGAATGCCACTAAAATTTCACAATTCTAGAGACCATGTTCAATATCGCAAAAATAATAGTATGTAGCTTTAGAAAAGAATCTCAAGCTGACTGATGACAAGAGTCAAAAATAACAATAAAACAAAGGCAGATAAGAAATCAACCTACTTGAGAAACTTAAAACACTGAATAATATTACATGCCACTAAAATGCCACTAAAATTGAATGCCACTAAAATTTCATAATTCTTGTGACCAATTTTAATATCACAAAAATAATAGTAGCTTAAGAAAAGAATCTTAAGCTTACTGATGACAAGAGTCAAAAATAATAATAGAACAAAGGCACATAAGAAATAGACCTACTTGAGAAACTTAAAGCATATATTGTATAATGAATAATATTATATTGTATAAAGTAATCAAATATACAATACATAGTTAACACTATAAATTCAACATTCATTCTTATTTATTTTACAAAAGTGATTCAGTCAAGGGCAGTTAATTACTTTCTTTCTGATATTTGATTAACATTATTGACACAAAAGGCGACAGCAGCTTTACTAGCAGCTTCTGTCACTTTAAGACCTCAGGGTCGGAACTCAAGTGCGCTGCACAGCGCAAGTTCACCATGGTCCCAAAACGAGCATTTACAAAATGAATTCTCTCCCGCTACTTACTGTGCCTGAGCAGTTTAAAATAGTATCTAAACCACAATGCTTAAAAAAACGCATTTAAATTATAAACATCATGATGGTGCAGCAAAATTGACATATTTCTACCGGATATATTATCGCCATCCCTTTAGGCGAATATAGAGTTTGATCAAACACAAAAAAACAATATCATACATCCATCAAATTAATAATCAAACTTATCGAAAATTGGTGGGGTCGATGATGGCGCTGTGTCTTAAGAATAGTCTAGAATGAAGTGAAGAGTCGAGGCGATTGATTGGTTGATGCATATATTCTAATAAGGCGCAGGCAGCCATCATCTGATAGATCGTTCACAAGTTAAATATAAATGTATTTGATTGCTATATAAAATTAAAACGTGCCATTTCAATTCACCATGTCCTGCTACCCACGGGGGTTTGATTGACAGGCAACCTGACCAATCCTAATGCTGAATACACAATTTTGTCCGACAACAAAGCTGTCAGTAGATTAACATTGGTGGACTTGAATTTGGAAAACGGTATTGTTTAAATTACTTAAATGACAATATTTGAA
Organism: Pimephales promelas; assembly: GCF_988280905.1. Lineage (NCBI taxonomy): Eukaryota > Metazoa > Chordata > Actinopteri > Cypriniformes > Leuciscidae > Pimephales > Pimephales promelas. The sequence goes on along the minus strand of NC_142772.1, from coordinate 10,270,621 downwards.
AGTTTGTTTCATATCAACAGTAAGCTGCTATGAGCTCTCTCTTGTATGTTGGCGAATAGTCACTTAGTGTAAAATTAGTCTTTGCCCCGTGATGTATTTTTCACTGCGTGAGTGAGAACATGATGTGCGTGACTTGTGAGAGCCACCTGGCTTGTCACATAGAAACTAAAAAAGGTGGGTCTTTGCGAACGGTCACTGTAAAGGCCATTGCACACTGAGTACGAAATATTCGTATGCGTATTTTCGTGTTCGTCAGCCTAAAAATTCGTCACGCATAGAAACCTTGCACACCGAGTCCGTTGCGTATTTATTAAACCTTTGCGGGAAAAAACGCAAAAATACCAAATGGATTCGTCAAGCAGTGCGGATGATTTTTGCCCTCTCTCTTATTGAAAAGAGAAGAAAGAGAAAATATTACGTCCATCCAATCCTGAAATTGCGCCGAGAGGAAGGTGAGTTCCTTATCAAGGAGTTGCGCATTTATCCTGAGCGATTCAAAATTTACCTCAGAATGTCAGTGGGACAGTTTGATGCTTTGCTAGCGATTCTGGAGCCACATATTAAAAACAAGACCACCAATTTCCGTGAACCAATCGATTCTGAACGGAGACTAGCAGTGTGTCTGGTATGGACCAGGTATGGGCACACACAAACACACACACACCCGCGCGCGCGCGCGCGGCCCGGTGGAGACACTGGGCAGACAGAACAGCTAGGCTGTTATTGTGTATTGTGCCCAAATACATTAGTTATCGAATAGGCTGCTCAATCACACCTTATTCGATCCTAAAGTTCAATCTGATTGAAAGGGGAGGTTTATTAATTTCATAATCCAATATAGAGAAGAGAACATAAACACTTGATCGAATTGAAAACCGAAACTGAAAGCACGGCGCATATGTGCAATGATTTGAGGACAAGCTCCCCCCGGCCCTGAATTGTCAAAAGACCTCTCAAAATGCTGGCTCTAGAATGGATTCGAAAAACGCAGAAAATCGAACCCGATCCGATTAATTTTATGACGGACGAAAGTTTCGGAGGTGGTGTGCAAGCGTGACTGACATAACGTGAGGTCGAATTTTTTTTTTAACGTGCGAAAATTTCGGATGCGAATTTTGGACTCAGTGTGCAATGGCCTTAATATTCATGATAATGATTCCATTATAAACGCATGAAATATACGACAAAGCGCCAATAGATAACAGGGCTAATTTGTGGGAGACGTGGAAAGGCTATGGCAATCAGATGGCTAGTAGTAGTCAATCTGGTCCAAAGCCAATCACGGGCCCCCTCCTCGCTCGGGCCCCGGGGCTTTTGCCCCGCCTAGCCCTATTTTTAATGCGACCATGTCAGGACGGGCCGCGTTGGTTTTTAGCTCGCCGCCCCATTGCCTTTCTTTCCCAAAGTCCATGGAGAGCTTACTAGATTGCGGACAGCACTTTTCTCTGCCAGAAACTGCCTGAATAGCTTTTCCCAATCGCTACCCTTAAGGGAGGAGCGGTGAGGGGTTATGAGGCTGTCCCTCTGGTGGAGTGGTATGTCGCGACACAGGTGCACCTGTGCCCGATGGCCGTAGCATCTGGGGGATCCTTGTCTCCCCTCGCAGGCCTGTAAGCTTGCGTCAGGTTTGGCGGTCAGAGCTTACAAGACCTGCGGGCAAGCCGCCTCCTTGTATACGCTACTTGTATACCACAGCAAGGCAAGAACGTGTATTAAAATAAAAAAAAAAAAGTATAGGGTCAAAACTCATTATGTCGTTAACTTTTATTTAAAGTCCCTCTGTAATTTTATCCCTAAAACTCATCTTTGATCAATCACCAATATTACATATTAAAAAAAAAATTTCCGCAAAAAAAAATTCTTCATGCCTTAAAATAGCTTGAGTGTAACTCTACTCCCTTGCCTCATTTAGTAGGTATACACGGTTCTATGAATATGCAAATTAGCCCCGCCTCCACTCACTCGCACCAGCTCAGAGATCCACCCGTTGATGATCACACGTTGACGGGTTTGGTTACAAGGTAGTTTGTGATGTCACAAACACCAGAGATTTTGCTGATTTATGCTTTAGCATAATGGTTAGTCTTAAAGCACATTAAAAACACCACATAGACATATAAACAACATTAAACTTTAACACACTATCAATAGAACAAGATAATCCAGGATTATGTTAACCCAAGGTTAGAGGTTTAGAGAGAACAATTAGTTTCAACTTCATGCAGAATCATCTTATCTTTATCATACAATAAATGATTAGTTGAGATTTTAAGAAATCCTCCACTGATAAGTCACTCTGTCTCTATTAATAAAGTCAACCTCATTCTATTGCAGCACTCAATCCTTGGAATGAGATGCTACAGGGATTTCCATCTCATTAATTCCCAACTGGACTATTTAGCATTGTTTGATTAAGCATTTGCATAGAATTAGAGGCATTGTATTGTAAGGTGATTGTGGAATTGTCCATGAGCGAGAGCTAATTCAGAAAATGCAGCTTACAGCTAAAAAAAAAGAAAAAAGGTATTTTGTGGCAGTCACTACTAGCACAAAACCTATAGTAACATAAACATCTGACAATAGCATTAGCTTATAACTTAACCCGCCACCAGTGAAGTTTGTTTAGTGCTATTCTCACCTGATTGTGCACTTGTTGTGTTCTTCCAACCTTTAAAGCATAATTTTTAAACGACTACTTGCAGATTATACATTTTCATGACTGTTTCTTGAAATGCTATTTCTCTGTAATAATTTACTTTACATTTAAATCATTGTTTCAATAATCTTTTGTCATGTTTAAGTACACTTATACGCACTTTGTACACTTTGTACACTCAAGTACACGGTAACACTTTACAATAAGGTTCATTAGTTAACATTAGTTAATGTATTTACTAACATGCACTAACCATGAGCAATACATTTGTTACTGCATTTGTTCATCTTTGTTAATGTTACTTCATGAAAATACAGCTGTTCATTGTTTGTTCATGTTAGTTCACGGTGCATTAACTAATGTTAACAAGATTTTAATCAAGTATTAGTAAATGTTGAAAATAACATTAACAAAGATTAACAAATGCTGTATATGTGCTATTCATTATTAGTTCATATTAACTAATGTAGTTAACTAATGTTAACTAACAAACCTTATTGTAAAGTGTTACCAAGTAGCCTACACTTTGATGTGCTGATTAACATACTAAAGAGCATGTAAAGTACTTGATTATAATGTTATTCAATATTGCATTAAAAGTTAATATATTTTAAATGTGCTAAATTACATTACAAATGTACACATATATGTAAAATGTACATGGTGTAACCTTTTTTTTTTGTTCAAAATTTACAAAATTGATTTAATGAGCGATCATCAATCCATCTTCCAAACCGTGTTTTTGTTTTATCCCGAATCACTATGGAACGCCTTTAATAAGTGTTTATATTCTGACAATTGTAGACCAAGTGGGATGCTTACATTCATAAACAAGTAGCTCCAGCCACAAGATGCATACAGTTTTGTTTATTAACTGCTAGAGCGCCAGAAGTACACTTAAAGACTCACTGTGGTCAAAATCAAGTTTTTAATGTTGTTTATATGTCTATGGGGTGTTTTTAATATGCTTTAATATGCTTAAGACAAACCATGTACAAATTCATCAGTCAACACCATTGCTGAGTATTTTCTGCTTAAAGGGATAGTTCATCCAAAAATGAAAAAACTATATAATTATAAACTCACGCTCATGTCATGCTGACTTTTATTCAAATTCTTAATGGACTGTAGAAAGCTTGCAAAGAGCACTCCCTTTATAATTGTTACGAACTGCTCTGAGGCTTGTAGATGAGATCCAAACGCAGCTTTATTTGAGGGCAATCCAGAGGCGTAATCCAATGTACAGGCAAGGGTCATAAATAGATAGGCAGTCCAAAACAGATAAACAAAGAAACAAACAAAACAGGCAGGGACCAGAGGCAAGAGAGTAATCCAGGGAACAGGGCAAGATATCCAAAACCAAGAGACCAGAAAACCATAAGAATGCTCAGAATTGCAGTGAAACACTTAAACAAGACTTCGCGGTGAGTGACTGAATGAACAAGGTATATATAGCCAGACTAACAGGATGATGAGACAGGTGAATGCAATCAGTGAATGAGGTACAGGTGGATGTGATCAGTGATGATGAGTCCGGGCAGTGAGTTCTGGGAAACGTAGTTGTGAGGGAAACATGAACATCTGGTGTGGAGTGCCCTCTGGTGACTCTCAAGGGCACTCCACCTGGTGACCATTACAATAATAACTAAAAAGCTGTCACTTATGTAAGTTCAAGATCTCACAAAGTTCCATTATAATCAGTGAAGCTGTCTACACTACATAATGTATCTATTATTTACATAGTGCCAACACTTTGTGAATGAGAGGATTTAAAAGCGTGCAAAACACAGCACTGAACAAAAACTCTGGGGCCCGTTTCAATAAGGAGGTTCAACCAACTCTGAGTTAAAGCTTGAACTCAGAGTTGACTTACCCTGAGATGGGAAACTCCGAGTTTTCGGTTACAGAACAGCTGAAATGAGTTAGTTCAATCAACTCTGAGTTGACTGACTCTGAGTTAAGCGCGTGCACCACAGCTATAAAAAGCCATTATCAATGGAGCGCAGATATTACGAGTCACCATGGCAACAGCGCCAGACAAAAAGAGGTGTTGGGTATAATTAATTACCAAGTAATCTAAATATTGTAATTTAATTAAAGGGATTACTCTTAATTCTTCTTTAATTTAAAATAAAATATGATGCAATTACATTAAATAGGCTACTGCATAAACTATAGACTAATTCAGTATAAAACAATAATGGATTTAGCATACATTTTTAAAAGGTATATTTTTATATAACCTTCTCCCTCTACACACTTTGATCAATTCAAGAATAATTCATGCAATTGTATTGTTAATTTGAAAGCATTAAAAGTGCAGTTTCTTGTCTCTCCTCCTTGTATTAATCAAGTGGTTGAGGTTGATATAGGATTTAGTAATATGTAGACCAATACTTTCTAGAGATAGTAATTATTACATTAATCTAACTACACCGTTGAAGATGTCATTTGTTGTTAATAATTCATAACTATTTTAGAGTAACTGTTATAATATCAGAGGTGAAACTGGAAGAATGTTATTCAACCTAAAGTAGTCTACTATTACTTTGATACATTTTTACTTAAGTAAAAGTAAAAATACCAGTCTAAAAATCTACTGAAGTAAAAAGTAGTTAATTTAAAACATGAGTAAAAGTTGCTGAGTAACTTGTTTAACAGCGGGGGTGGGGTTGGGGACTCCCCCATGTGGGGTTGTAACGTATGAGAGTTTCACAGAACCGTCTCAGAAAATATCACGGTTTATGGTATTAAACAATTGTTAAATATATAAACTGCATTATTAAATTACGGTTATTATTTTCACCAGTTAAAATGACAGTTAAATAAATTAAACATTTGTTCAATAAAACATAATATCAACTAACTTCAATAATTGATTATGATTATGATTGACATCTTATTTTTTATCATGATTTGAAAAAACAATTTTTTCAATGATTTAATAGAAATATATTATCCAAAACAGTGGTAATCAAATAAAAGTTTAGCAAATGTTTTAATCCTTTTATTTTTTGGCAAAGTGCTGCAAAACAGATTTAGTCAATTAAACCATGGACAAACAATATATTCCTTAAAGAATGTGTATCAACAAACATGTCTGTGATTGGCTACATTGCTCGCTGCTTTAAAAACACGTAGTAAATAGAAACATTTGACTTTCTCCAGAGAGTAAACGCAAAATGACTGGAGTGTTTACCACATCTGTTTTCGTCAATGTGATATTTATCAACTAAGGATGGTTTTGCCTTATTAAATCAATATTTCCACTTGCCATTGTACAGCATTTACTACAGTTGAGGTAGTCCGAGCTGGCGTGAGTGAGTGGAGGTAAGACTAATTTGCATATTTGTCCCCCTCTCAAACAACGCGTTTGTGTAAGAAAAATATCCACATTTAACATGTCACAAAGTAAAATTCTAGCTTCTGGCCAAACGCCCATACACAGTCTACTTACCCCTAAAGCACAACTTATGATGTCAGAAGTACCGTAGTACGTCAAGGCGTAGCGTAAATATCAGCAGTATGTCACATTACTCGCATAAGTTGCGCTTCGATTTAAGTCAAATCCGTATGTTCGTTTGGCCGGAAGCTAGTTATTTTACATAATAAAGTTGTGAAGCGCATCACTTCGCTTCAGGACGCCTTAATTAACCCCCCGGAGCCGCGTGGAGCACTTTTATCATGGATGGGTGCACTTTTATGGACTTCAAAACAGAACCATCCATCACTGCCATTATAAAGCTTGTAAGAGCCAGGACATTTTATATAAATCCGTAAAAATTGTAAAATTGTATTCGTCTGAAAGAAGAATGTCAAATTTCGATGACTTAAGGGTGAGTAAATCATGGGCTAACTTTTATTTTCGGGTGATCTATCCCTTTAAGTGGCTAAAAAAATCACTCTAAAGTTCAGCTCATTGCTTTTAATATAAACTTACTTAAACTATAATAAATTTTATTTTAATTCAATTAACATGCAATTAAGTGTTCAAAACATTATAATCACTAAATTGTGTAAGTATAGTAATTTGTATTGTAAATTCAAATTGTGTATTTATTTAGTTCTCTTTTAAAAGATGCCAAAGTGTACTACTCGTTTCTTACTATCATCATGAAGTCCAGTCAACACTCCAAGTCCAGTATATTCTGGCCAAGAACCACCCACGAGCCATATGACCATCATGTAACCATAAACCAGTTTTGGGGCACATAAATCTTACAATATTTAAAGTCTGAGATTAAAGTGGAATATACAGATGTAGTCAAATATATCTAATATAGTAAATGCCTAATTATTCATGTCAAATCAGCTCATCACACCTGTTTCTCAGGTGGATGTATAAAAACGGACATCTGGAAATTGCATAAGCCAGCCAATCAGATATGAGCTAGCAGTTTGTACGGTCTATAAACTGTCCATGGGCGAGTCAGGGGCTGAGACTAGTTCAGAATCGACCAAGCCTTAACTTACACATCCTGTTCTGGGAAAAGGGAGATGAAATGGCCTGTTGAAAGAATAAACTCTAGTTCACTCCTTTTGAAAGCTATAACAGGCCGGCAGATGGGAGTCCTTCCCGTCATAAACCTTCATTACTATTAATGGCTCAAACTCAACCAATATTCATTATGTTAATAACATCACATTGTGACTGGGAGGTACACAGGGCAAAACAATTGCATCCTCCATGGGCAGATCATTATGAAACACACATGAGGTGATGATGCAGCCTGATTTCTCTCAGGGGTACTTGATCCACAGACCATGTGTGTCTATGCGAGTAAATCATGGGCATGACTGACATGATTGAAATTTTTGATAATTTACAAAAGTGTTGTAATAACCTGCTGATTCGCACATGGGATTCAGACATGTGCATGCAAACAGTCATGGTATGACTGAGAAAAACTAGCTCTATAACTCTTTTCAGAAGTTGGGTGACCAGACATCCCACTGTACCCAAGATAGTTCAAATTTCACATGTAGTACCCCTGTCTTTCGAATTCAAATTAGAATGCCAAAACTAATAATGTGTAGTTACCTCTCAAACCTTATAATGTCAAGGATTCCAAACCTTATTTTTATCAGCCGAACCGCTTTGACCTCTGAGATTTTAAGTTAATATTTCAATAACTTGACAAATAATCGCATGTTTATGGTTGTCTGATGTTGGTCAATGGTCACATGATATGCAGGTAAACAGAAGATATTTAATAATTTTAATTTGAATAATTTAGTGTTTTATTTTGTTTTTATTTTAAAATTATTTATTTATTTTCAGGGGTGGACAAGTAAGGGTTAATGCCCGACGAGCTGTCCATTGTCAGGTATTAATGGACGACGGCGAGGCGTGAACCGTCTGATGCGCAGTGTAGGGTTGCCTCTGCCGAAGTCCATTAATACCTATACAATGGACACCTTGAAGGGCATTATACCACGGTCACTTGCCAAATAAACCTATTTTTAAAACATTAGTTTATATTTTTATTAGTTTTACAATTGAAATTGTGTGCGAGGGAACGGCAACCTCTGGTTTCTGAGAGGGAAACAGAGGTGGCTGGTAGCCCAGACAACAAGAAAATGGGGACAGGCCAGTGAACGACAATAGCAGAGCATTATGAGCGTACTCTGCCCATGAAAATTGCTCCCACTAGGAGGTGGGGTTATGAGCTGGCAAACAGTGGAGTTCCTGACTGAGGTCCTGATTAGCGCGCTCAACTTTTTGCTCTGGGGGTGAAACACTGATGACAGACTGGCAGTGGTACCAATCTGTCAGCAGAATTCCCTCCAAAAGTCAGTGACAAACTGGGGTCCCCTGTCTGAAACCACATCAGAAGGAAGCTTGGGGAGAGGGACGAAATGAACCGCCTTAGAAAACTGGTTAACAACAGTGAGAATCACGGTATTTCCACTGAAGGGGGGAAGCCCCGTGACAAAGTCCTGGGGAATATGGGACCAATGCGGGAGGGATTAAAGAGGGGACGAAGCAGACCGTTGGGAGGCGAGTAACTGGACTTCTGCTGGGCACAGACGGAACATGACGCAAAGAATCGGTGTACCTCACGTTCCGTGGCAGGCCAACAGAATCGCTGGCGTACAGTTGCCATAGTACACCCCACCCCCGGATGAGCGACCAATTTACAGGAGTGACCCCAACGAAGGACAGCCGGACGAGCGGACTTAGCAACAAATAGCTTCCACTCAGGGAACGACGGTGTGAGCTGTCCACCCCCCAGCTGTTCCACCCCCCACATGATGGATCAAGCCACACATACCTCCGGTAGGATGGTCTCCGTGGTGGGGGGGGGGCCTCAGAGGAGGACAACTGGTGAGAAAGAGTGTCAGACTTAATGTTTTTTGACCCGGTCCGATAAGAGATGGTGAAATTGAAAACCCCCCAAAAAAGGCTCCAACGACCGTGTCTAGAGTTAAGCCTCTTGGCGGATATACTCTAGATCAGCCTTTCTCAAACTTTTTTCAGTCAGGGCACCTTTCAAAAGTGCATAAAATCTCAAGGCACCCCAGTGTAAAATATAATTTAAAAACACTGCATAACCCAAATTTAAATGCAAATGTCTTGTTTAGTTAGACAGAACAGTAATGAACAGAGCATAATATGAACTGTAAATAACAATAATAATAAAAACTTTATAGCACCTTTAAAAACACAGGTTTGGAAAGTAATTCACAAAATAATTAATCAGAGACACAAATGCTATAAAACCGTAAGAGGTGGACCGCCCAATACAAGAACCCAATAACAAATCCAGACCAGGAGAACTCAAATGAAGTGCAGGATGCAGATAAAATAAAATAAAAATCCCCGGCTCTTGTGGGGATTTTCTTTTCAAAAAACGATCCATAATGCTGTAACTAAAGTGGCCTAAATTCACGTTTATTTTACGTTTCTGTCAGTCTGAGGTGTTGCTATAACGCGTTGCTATGGATTGCGTCACTTGCGTCAAGTTGTGTGTGTCTTGCTTCGGTCTTGTGAGACGGATTTTTTATGATTAATTTTATATATTTATCTAAAATGAATTTACAATTTTATTAATATGTTCATATGTTTAAAAAGAAGAATGTAAATTCAAATATATTTATATATGAAATGTCAGCTGTTTTTTTTTCTGGGGTTTTTTTTTTACATTTTTTTTAGCCTACGTAATTTTTTGGCGGCACCCCTGACACAGCTAGGGGGCACCCCAGTGTGCCGCGGCACCCACTTTGAGAAAGGCTGCTCTAGATTATGATGATCAGTCCAGACAATAAACGGACTAGAGATTCCCTCCATCCAATGGCACCACTCCTCCAGGACCAGTCGAATGGCAAGCAGTTCCAGGTTAACCACGTCATATTTACGTTCGGCAGACGAGAGCCGATGTGAGTAAAACGTGCACGGGTGAACTTTCTGATCAAGAGCAGAGCGCTGCGAAAGCACTGCTCCCACCCCGATGTCAGACTTGTCAACCTCAACAATAAACTGACTCTCCGGATCAGGCAAAATCAGAATGGGAGCGGACGCAAACAATCTCTTAAGACGCTCAAACGCTCAAACGACACTCTGGCACCTCGGACCAGAAAAAACGGGACATCGCAGACGTAAGCGCAGTCAGAGGGGTAGCAACCTACCTGAAATTTCTAATAAAGCGGTGATAAAAGTTTTCAAACCCCAAAAAACGCTGAATGGGTTCATCTCCCAGACCAGTTAATCTGGGGTTTGTGCTGTTTTAACCAGGGGTGTCCTAGGTCAATGGTGGCCATAGGTGACTGAAACACAAGAAAAGAATTTCTCTCTTGGTGTTTGCCAGACATGGTGAGACTCACCGGGGCAGTGGGCAGGTGAATATTAGAAAGAACGCGGCCATCCAGGGCAGAGGCCATTGGGTGTCTCTCTTAATTCATGAAGGGGGAAATCGTGGTCAATAGCCCACATCTCATAGAGAAAATGTCTCTCAGCCCCGGAGTCCATTAGAGCAGAGCAGCCGACAGAAGTGGTACCCCAGTGAAGAATGGACAAAATCATGGTGCAGGACTTGTCTTGAAGGATGGGGAAAGTAGAGTTGTGCTCGCCAATTTTCCCTGAACTACTGGCGAGCTCTCTCTTTTAATGAACATGTGGCAGCGAAATGTCCAAAAAACACAGCAACCTCTCTTACGGCGTTGGCGCTTGGTGGAGGAGAGGTGTTTTCTAGCTAGCTGCATTGGCTCAGGCTCCGGGTGTGGTTCAGGTGGTGACGCTGTTTGAGTGAATGGGGATCCCCGGAATCCCATGACATCAGCACGAGCATGTTGGCGTAAATCGAAATGTTTGTCTAAACGAATGGCCATGCAATGTGACAGGCTGAAGAAAAAACACCACCTCACACTAGGTAAAAAATGCACGGCACTCAATAGGCTCACCAGAGTAGCAGGGAAGATTGTTGATACGAGGTTCGGAGGTGTGTCGCTACTCAGATGAGGACTGGTCTTGGCACAAGTGGTGTAGCGGACCAGTCAGATCTGACACCTGGGCAATGTCTGTCCAGCATTGCTCTCTGCAATTTCAACAGCTAAGCGGATGGTCGTATTGTTCACTGAATCCATAATGGTCGGTTTATTCTGTCACAGTTCGAAAAGGACCCAAAAGCGAAAGCTGGTTAAAAGAGGTTTACTTGGAAATCAGAATAAATGTCAACACAGTCTGTCTGCCAGTCACCGGCCATCTAGACGGACGCAGAACAGAACAAGGCTGCAACCAAGCAGGATGAAAGGCACAGGTCGTTGCAGTCAGGAAGTGCACGCTGGTAACGACGAGCACAGATTCCACTAGGCAGAAACCGCAGGCTTCAGGCTTGACACAGGGTAGCAGGTTAGGGTTAGGGTTAGGGTTAGGATAACACAGGGTAGCTAACCTCTCGTCTGACATACACAGACAGGACAAGAATAAGCAGTAGTAATTTACTATGATGATGCGCCTGTAACGGGCATGAACAAACAAACAATAAACCGTCAAAGAGGGGGAAATGACACAAGATCTAAATAGCTAGAAAATCAGGGCAAAGGGGAAATGGGTGTGAGAAGAGCGGGAACGCTGATTGAGAATGAGCTCAGCTGTGCGAGACCACACGTGTAGGAGAGGGAGAAGAGATACAAGCAGAGGAATCAAGCCTGACTTCAGACAAAAATTATAATGAGAACATAATTGTTTGATTGAGACATAGCTTTTAATGTTGAGACTTTTGTTTTAGTAATCAGGCGCTAAAAAATTATATAAAAATATGGATTTAGATTTATCAGCCAATATATCGGTTATACAAATATAATTATCGGTTATCGGTATCGACCAAAACTCTATTATCGGTGCATCCCTATTTTTTTTATTTAATGTTAAAAACCTTGAAAACAATTAGCACTTATAGTAATATTATAAGATGTTCAATTCTTTGTAAATATTTACTAAAGTTCCTACCAAAGATGTTTATTGATTCTAACCAGGGAGTACATGTTGGAATTGTATAAAGTTAACAAAGGGCTATAATTAGTAACAAGTAGGGCTGTTATATCCTGACTAATTAATATAATTGTATTTAATCACATATCAATAATATAAATAGAAAAAAAAAACGAGCAAACAAGCAAAATGCCACAAAATGAAACAATTTAAAGACATTTCATTGTCGCAGACAGATGAAAATGAAATTGCATCACTAAAAGTGGCTTTAGAAGTCCATATTGTATGTTTTAATTCTATATCACTTATAAAACCTACAGTCCACAGCAATCCATTTTTAGGAATTTAGTTTTGACTTTCAAAGGTAGATTTATGGGTTGTTACCTTGTTGTTTGTTGTTCTATGTAAACATACACAAGATGGTTGTTTTTGACCTATATACACTATGCATTGTATACACTTTGTTTTTACCCATAAACCAAATCTATCAGTGTCTGTCTGTCATAATATTTTATGCAATTCATTCACACCGCATGGAGAAAATAATAAATTCGTAAAACGAAACTCCTCACTCATTTTTTTTTTTCTAGGTTACTTCTATTTTTAATTAGTACAATTTAAAGTAACTTCTTTACTTCTTTTATGTTTTTGGCTAGATACTTAATTTTCACCCAGTATCTATACTTTCACTTAAGTATAATTTTTGATTACTTTTTACACCTGTTTTAATTTATGACATTAGCCAATCATTGGGCGTTTACTGACAAGTCTTAAAGAGGCACAGTTTCTCACTAACATTATAAGTGAACCTCAAGGAACATATTCCAAAGTTAAAACATACAGTATTGCTATAAACATATAAAAAGTACACTCTAAAAAAAAAAAAATTCATATTATAAAAGATTTTACATTTAATAAAAAAAAACTAAAATAATATAAAAGGCATAGGATATATATATATATATATATATATATATATATATATATATATAAAATGGATGGTGCCTGTTACATCATTCCAGTCAGTCTAAAATACACCACATAACAAGGTCTATATTACAATAGCAAAACCACTGAAACCTTATTGCTTGAATAGGACACAATTTTAAATGTTATCCACTGTTAAAAAATTAAGACCCAAGCAAATGTTTTGGAATCATAAAATATATTGTGTTTAATAATTAAATATTGATCCCAACGGTAATACCGTACTCGAACAACTGTGAATGTTTTGGATGAATGTGGCTCTCTTACTGTAACTAGATCCATCACGTGTATTCTTTACAGTAGCTTTCCTGTGCACTTGATACACAGCTGAGTCAGTGTGGAAGTGTATGTTACACAAGCTGCTCCTGTTTCTGTTTTCTACTTTCCAAGCATTATATAATCACAGCAGAGACTGAGAGAGAGAGAGTGAGTGTGAGAGGGAGGAAGAGTAGCTCTCTAGGGAGTGTGGTAGGCTTCATTATTCAGCTCGTTCTGCCTTCTTTAGGATCTGGGCGGTTTGCATCTGGCCCCATTTACAAGAGTCCAGCATCTATGCCCATGGCCAACTGTGAGCTGATAATGCTAATGTATGAACTACTTTAAACTTCTATTCATGGCATTCTTTGCTTGAGATCCATCTTAGATCTTAGTCCAAAGCACAAATATAACTAGGAATAATTCACCCTCATGTCATTCCAGACGTATGCTGTACGCATTTCTTTATTCTGTCACACACAAAACAAGATATTTATCTCAGTGTTTTTTGTCTATAAAATGAATGCAGGTCAATGGGTTGCAATGCAATGCATTCCTGTCCGAAAACGTAGCCCTAATATTCCTACTCCTAGTCTTAAACCTAAGCGTACTCATAACTTATCCTTAAAATTAGAGGGAAATGATGTAGAAGAACCAAACCCTAGTTGTAAAACTTTACATTAACTGTAAACTTCTCCCTCAGATCTGATTGGCTGATTGGACTGTTGTTCCAACATTAATAAGGATGTTGATCCAAGAATATGTTGTACTTATTCACATTCATTGTTGCAATGCAGTGTTGTTAAATTAAAACTTAAACTATTTAAAACAGTTTATGGTAATTGAACAAAAAACAAAAAAAAAAACACATAAAAATCAGAAATGCTGCTAATTTCAGCTAATTGAAATAAATAAGTTGAAGAAACACAAAAAGTCATGTTACATGTATGGAGGGACCCCTATGTAGGGACCAGAATATCACAAAGATTTGGAATGGGCTCTTTAGAGCAATAAGTAACAACTATAATATTCTAGCAACGTCCTAACAACCATCCAGAACACCCTAACAACCGCACAGAAACTTCCAAAAATACACAAAATACCATAGCAATACACATACAAAAAGTCGCAAAAAGTACCATGGTACTACCATGTTACTAGCATTCCCAGGGAAACTACTAGCATCTTGCCAGTGATTTTATGCACAGACAAGAACCACTCATATTTTCCAGAAAATGTACAAATCTGGGATCATTTGTAATGTTGTGCCTCAGCGCTGTCCGGTGAGTAATCACATTAACAGATATATTACCCCCGTCAGCACAGATGCATGTGATTCTTTTCTCTCAAGATTAATTGCATTAACTGAATTTATCTTTAAGTGCCTGGAGATAAGCATCACTCTCAGCTGAGCGGATGGCAAAATCCATTTGTCTTGCTTCCGCAGGCTGTACCAGCTCCATGTGCGTGTTTTGTTCATGCGCTGGGTTTCTGTTCCTCAAATTAGACACCTTGATTGCAAATATTCAGCATCTGCCATAAAACCTCACAATAGCTTTATAATTAGGCCTTATTAATTTTCACCAAATGTGATTTTTTTGTGTTAGGAAAAACAAAGCAAAAGCTAAATGCTTTTGTAGGATACATATTTTCATTTAGTGGAAGAATATTCTTTTACTATACAATTTTTCCAGTAAAAGGCACTTACAGTATATATTCATGCTCTTTTAAAGGAACTAAGTGTCCATTTCCATTTGGACTGTGGCCCAGGTCTCTCCAAGTGTCTAGAAAGTACAGACTGTAGCTCTCATGATCTAGGCTGATATAGTAGTATGGTTTGTGGAGCAGCCATTCTTACATAGAGAAATACAATTTATGGGCATTCAGCAACAATTCATTGCCAACCCGTCAAAGATCGATGAATGTTCCCTCTCCTACGCACTGCTGTGCCCAGTCCAGAGAGAAACACCACAATCTGATTATCCAAGACAATTTGGGTTCAGCACAAACTATGGTATCCTATCCATAATGGCATTGCTATTTAAACCTGTTCTCAGAAAAAGTAACATGTATGATTTGACCATGATATTTGGACACCATGAACATATAGTTTTTGTTGTTGTTGTTGTTTTTTGTGTTGTCTTAGCTTCACGTCACAGTTACACAAAAAAACAGGTATAAATAGCAATATTATGTGGAACCACCATGGAACATGAATATGGAAGTAAAAAGAGTAACACTTTTAAAGGGTATTTAAAACATATTTAAAGGGTTAGTTCATCAAAAAATGAAAATTATGTCATCAAATACTCACTTTTATGTTGTTCCAAAGCTGTTAGACTTTTGTTCATCTCCGGAACACAAATTAAGATCTTTTTGATTAAATCTGAGAGCTTTACAGTATGTCACTCCATTGGCAGCTACGCAACTATAACGCTTCAGAAAGTTCAGTCAAGTTTATCCATATGAATTTAGTGGTTTAGTCCAAATTTTCTTAACAGACTCGGATGCTTTATATGATGAACAGATTGAATTTAGGCTTTTATTCACATTTAAACATTGATAAGCGAACATACACATAAGCTCAACCGAAACTGTTTGACATGTGAGAACAAACCTCTTACGGAAGCTCAAATGTACTGCATTACACACAATAATGAACCTCATTGTTTCTCACGGAAGCTCAAACATGCTGCGTAACACAATAATGAACCCCATTGGTTCTCAAGGAAGCTCAAACATGCTGCGTTACACAATAATGAACCCCATTGGTTCTCAAGGAAGCTCAAACAAGCTGTATAACACACAATGATGAACATAATTGGTTCTCAAAGAAGCTCAAACGTGCTGGGTAACACACAATAATGAACCTCATTGGTTCTCACAGAAGCTCTAACGTGCTGTGTAAAACAATGATGAACCTCATTGGTTCTCATGGAAGCTCAAACGTGCTGTGTAACACAATAATGAACATAATTGGTTCTCACGGAAGCTCACACGTCACGTGCTGCAGCGTAACACAATAATGAACCCCATTGGTTCTCACGGAAGCTCAAACGTGCTGTGTAACACAATAATGAACATAATTGGTTCTCATGGAAGCTCAAACGTGCTGTGTAACACAATAATGAACCTCATTGGTTTTCAAGGAAGCTCAAACGTGCTGCGTAACACAATAATGAACCTCATTGGTTCTCAGGGAAGCTTAAACGTGCTGCGTAACACAATAATGAACCTCATTGGTTTTCAAGGAAGCTCAAACGTGCTGTGTAACACACAATAATGAACCTCATTGGTTCTCACGGAAGATCAAATGTGCTGTGTAACACAATAATGAACATGACTGGTTCTCACGGAAGCTTAAACGTCACGTGCTGCAGCGCAACACAGTAATGAACCTCACTGATTCTCAGGGAAGCTCAAACGTGCTGCGTAACACAATAATGAACCTCATTGGTTCTCTGGGAAGCTTAAACGTGCTGTGTAACACAATAATGAACATAATTGGTTCTCAAGGAAGCTCAAACGTGCTGTGTAACACACAATAATGAACCTCATTGGTTCTCAGGGAAGCTCAAATGTGCTGTGTAAAACAATAATGAACCTCATTGGTTCTTACGGAAGCTCAAACGTGCTGCGTAACACAATAATGAACCTCATTGGTTCTCTGGGAAGCTTAAACGTGCTGTGTAACACAATAATGAACATAATTGGTTCTCAAGGAAGCTCAAACGTGCTGTGTAACACACAATAATGAACCTCATTGGTTCTCAGGGAAGCTCAAATGTGCTGTGTAAAACAATAATGAACCTCATTGGTTCTTACGGAAGCTCAAACGTGCTGCGTAACACAATAATGAACCTCATTGGTTCTCTGGGAAGCTTAAACGTGCTGTGTAACACAATAATGAACATAATTGGTTCTCAAGGAAGCTCAAACGTGCTGTGTAACTAGGGGTGGGCGATATGGAAAAAATATCATATCACGATTTTTTTAGGAAAATCACGATCACGATTTTTTATCACGATTCTTTTTCAAGTTGGTTTTAATATTTTGCAAGTGGCTGTTCATTACAGCCAAACTAATGTCCTTATGTTAAAAACAAAGCCTTAGGTAACAAAAGAAAAAAGAAAGGCATACATTTAGGCCAGTGGCGAAGATAAAAATCTTTGTCATTATTTTCTTTGTTATTAAAAAAATAAGACAAGATAAACATTACACAAATTAATATTCAAATTAAATAAATAGTGCTTTATTTTTCAGATGCACTAGGTGTATTTAGAAGTAGCATTGAAGAAAGTAATTAAATTAAACAAATATGAAATTAAAACACTACAGAGACTTCACTGAATAAATTGATTCTTATTAAAGCTACTATTAAAGTTCTCAGTCAGTGAGTGATTTTCTCCTTGTGTTTTTTTTTTTTTCCTTTTACTAAAGAGATTCCCTCAAAAATGAAAATGGTCTTAATTTACTCTCTCAAGATGTTTTAAACCCAAATAAGTTTCTTTCTTCTGTTGAAAATAAAAGTTATTTTGAATAATGTGGGTAACCGAACAGTTGCTGGTCCCCCTATAGTTTTTATAGGTTCTCTACTGGAAGTTAATAGGGACCAGCAACTGTTTGGTTACCCACATTAAAAAAATCGTCTTTTGTGTTCAGCACAAGAAAGAAATTAATACAGGTTTGTAACAACATTAGAGTAAGTAAATAATGCCAGAATCCAGATTTTTTTTTTTTTTTTTTTTTTGGTGAACTATCCCTTTAAGGACATGCGGCAGTATTATTCCTGTCGCTTTTAGACCAGCACGCGACGCGTTTAATATAGACGCATATTACACCAGATATTCTCTCAAATGTTTGCTTTCACTTTAGACATAGCCTGTTTATGTAAACATTGTGTGTATTTAACAGTATTAGCATAATAAGACTCGAACGATAACTTAGTCCAGTATTCAGGCGCTGTTTGACATGCGGTCAGGAAAGCGCACGTTAGAACAGCACATCAGCGCGTGAATTAAATGTTTAACCGGCAAGGCTTATGCAAATAATATACTTTTGTGAATTGCAGTGTCCCATACCTATTCATTAATGTGTGATGTGTAGGCTACGTCGCGTTGTACAGTTGAGACGGCGCCAGAACTGAACTGATAGAATGCACTGTAACACGATACTACGATATTTCTTCAAAAGCAGATCGTGGAGACATTTTAGGGGCCATTCACATATCGCGCCTAAAAACGCGTAGAAAACGCTAGGCGCACGCGTTCTCCTTTTTCCAAAGAAGCGCTAGGGCGGTTGCACTCCGGAGGCGTCTGTCGTTGCTAAGCAACCATCAGCTGCGCTCTCCATTACATGAAGGAAATTTCAGCAATGGATTTCCACCACCGAACAACCCTTGCTGTAACTCTGTTACAAGATTTATTTACTCAGAAAAGTAAAAAAACGCCGCAGTGTTTGGGTGCACCCCATACTACAAAAACGCAAGAACCATGGGGAATTTCACCAGCTGATTCAGGAACTCCGCCTGAACAATGGGAGGTTCAAAGCCTATTCCAGAGTGGACAAGGACCAGTTTGATTATATTTTAAGAAGAGGTAACAAAAATGGCGAGGAAGCTGATTGGTTGGTTCGTGTCACGTGACCTACGCTGCGCTTGCGGCATTCTGAAAAGTTGAGATGTTTTTATCTCGATGCGGCGCGGACGCGCCTGGAAAAAACGAGCGCGTCGCACCGCGACCGCGTCGCTTCCATTATGAGCGCGCATACCGCGCGCCTACATTTGAAATAACGAACTTGAGCGCGCAAAAGACGCGATATGTGAACCGGCCCTTAATCGTCCACGATTAAAAATCGTCATATCGCACACCCCTATGTGTAACACACAATAATGAACCTCATTGGTTCTCAGGGAAGCTCAAATGTGCTGTGTAAAACAATAATGAACCTCATTGGTTCTTACGGAAGCTCAAACGTGCTGCGTAACACAATAATGAACCTCATTGGTTCTCAGGGAAGCTCTGTAGTCTGGTGGTAGTAGTCTGGACAAAAATTGCTCAGATTTAATTTAAAATATCTTCTTTTGTGTTACGAAGATAAACAAAGTCTCATGGGTTTGGAACGACATGAGGGTGAGTAAGTGAAGACAGAATTTTCATTTTTGGGTGAATAGTTGTTAAAGAAGTGTGTGGTTTCAATAGTTGTTAAGAAAGCATCTTGTCCTATATTGTCTGCCAAAATAAGTACACTATGAAATTCTGCTGATACCAAATATTTCAGACTCAGTGTCCTGAAACACTTTGTACTTTGAGGATGTCCTTTCCTATAATATTTATTGCCTGGAGAAAAATGAATAGGTGGCAAAGTAAACAGCAATCAGATTTAGACGAATGACCTGTCTTAGAGTAATGATTCGTTTTTCTAATGGTGTCATTTTTCCCATGAGTCTCATTGAAACATTTCAACAGACTGCTAATGTCTGCCTCGTGTACATGAATTCATGATGACGATCAATAAATGCCCTGCCTGAGAAAAAAGAGAATTTGTGTTAAATCTATCCATCCTAAACATTGAGATCTCTACACAAATAAAGAGGAGAACTAAAGAAGAAGAACTGTTCTCTCTACCTGAGAACAAAACGCATGATATTCCTGTAGGATTAGATTCAGATTTGATATTTTGCAATACAATTTTTAGTGTAGCACTTTACATGAAAAAGGCAAAAATGTGTGTCCCATTGTCCCAAATTAGTGATGTTATTTTAAAGCAGTAAAATCGATTGTTTATAAAAGTTTTAGTGTTGAATACATTGGTCAGGCTCAATACTGTTAGCAAAATGATTTATATCTTCTTCTTTTTTTACAAAAGATATTTATAATAAAATAAAAAAAAAGGTCTATCAAATACCATAAACCAACATTTCCAAACAGTTTCACTAAGTGACAGCAAAACAGCAACATTTTGGTTAAAACTTGGTTAACAAAAGACACAATTCCCTCGTTTTTTTGGAGTGAGAACTATTAGATATGTTATATGTGACCCTGGATCACAAAACCAGTCATAAGTAGCACGGGTATATTTGTGGCAATAGCCAACAATACATTGTATGGGTCAAAATTATCGATTTTTCTTTTATGCCAAAAATCATTAGGATATTATGTAAAGATCATGTTCCATGAAGATATTTTGTAAATTTCTTACCGTAAATATATTAAACATTTATTTTTGTGAATAAATGCAGCAAAATCGAGAACATAAATGGACAACTTTGAAGGCGATTTTCTTTGAAGGCGAAATAGTTGTATCTCGGTTAAATATTGTCATATCCGAACCAACCGTACATCAATGAAAAGTTTATTTATTCAGCTTTCAGATGATGTATAAATCTCAATTAAAAAAGACTGTAAATCGTCAAGCTCAACACTATTGCCAAAATTACTGTGAGAAAGATAAACAAATAGGCCATTCAGATTTAATTCAAGGAAATGTATCAATACCAGTAAAATAGCATTATAGGTGTATCAGTGCCTAGGCCTATATTTCAAAATGACAGCTAAATTTAGGTCAAATTCTATTTCCATGAACGCTACAATAAAAAGGCTACACAAATACCACATTCTTTCAGTAGCCTAACCTATTAGATAGATACTGATGATCTCATTGATTGCAACAAGAAATTTTACACACATTTTAGTGTTGACTGGGTCTGGCAAGCTTAACTATTCAACACTGACAGTGGCCACTGTGACCAAAATTACTATAAAATGATTAAAAAATAGGATATTTTAAAAAAACAACAACAACAACAGTAGTCTAATATTTATTAGAAATTGAAATTAATCGCATTCATAATCACATAAACCAACACATATTCTGGCAGGCAGCCTATATTTTGTTAGGGGTCCAATAAATGAATATTTTCTTTGATAAGCTGCTTATTTTCAAAGATGCTCCACATCCACCCTCAAACCTCATTTGCACATTAGCCTTTGTATACTGCTGCACTTTCACTTACCGTCCCAATTCAGACTCCAGCTCATAGAAGTCCGCCAGCGTCTCTTTCTTGGATCCATCGATCCAGTATTCAGGAGCGGCTCTAGAGGCGGGCATCGTCACTTTCAGCATCTCCTGCGCTTTAGTTCACTATCAGGGCAGCGCCGACCTGCACAGAAACAACAACGTCAAGAAATGGCGTGGTAAAAGCGGGCACACAATCTAGATAGGCAAATGATATACATGATTTTCGAAAGAGTTTGCCATTACCTGTAATGTTTGTTGGTGAGGTGCGCTGAGTGGCCGTGAATGTGTATCGTCAGTTGATCGCGGTTGTCATGTCGCTCTCTCTGAACGAGACGCGCGCGGTTTCCACTGGGTCTTACTGTCGCCTATGTAGGGCGCTGAGGATGTGTGTGTGTGTGTGTGTGTGTGTGTGTGTGTGTGTGTGTGTGTGTGTGTGTGTGTGTGAGAGAGAGAGAGAGAGAGAGAGAGAGAGAGAGAGAGAGAGAGAGAGAGAGAGAGAGAGAGAGAGAGAGAGAGAGAGAGAGAGAGAGAGAGAGAGATTTACCTGGATTCAATGGACGTCGTCAAATAACTACTCCGCCATATATTATTTTTTTAAATAGATCATTATGGCAAATGATATTTTAGCCATATCGATTTCATCCTTCTTCTTTTTTTTTTACTTATAAGACACCTTTCTGTCTATAAAATGAATAATTCGCAGATTTAGGCTACAGCTACCTGGGTGAATTTTTCACATGTATTTTCAACTGCGTTTTTGATTTTAAAAACTAAAAACATGAAAAGGGCGCTAAATATCCACTCATGAATAGATGCTTAGGTAACCATAGCAACAGTGCACTGCGTGGCAGCTAAATACTATAACAATAAAAAAATATATTGTATTCCAAATTATAATGTAGCACTTTCCATGAAAAAGTTTTTATTTTTTTATTTTTATTTTTTATTATAACGTTTTTTTTATTATTATTATAACGTTAAGTAATATTATAACGTTTAGGCCGGGTTCACAGACAGGGCTTAGATTAAGCCAAGCTAGGCGTCAGGATGCCAGGCTTTGTTCATGTCTTGTGTGAGGACTTTTGTGTTATTTCCAGTCTAGTGCCATGTTATGTAGTTTTTCATGTTGATTAGGCTTTTCTCTCTTGGTGTGTCTTGTTAGTTCCCTTGGTTACAGGAAGGGTGTGTTACCTTGTTAGCCTGTGTGTATAAATTTCCCTTGTGGTTCGTCAGTCGTTCTTTGCTGTTCCATGTTTCTGTCCTGAGTTTCTTTGTTTGCCCTGGATACCTGTTTGTATTGTCTTTAAAGTAGTGCTTGCAGGTGGATTCTCTCTCCGCTTCATCCCTGCCTCTTTGTTACAGCAAAAAAACAAAAAAAAAAACATTACTAGTTTGCATCTGACATTTTTAAAGATAGGTCAGCACAAGTTGCTTTCAGTTAAAACAACTTAAACATGCATTTTAGTCTGAAATAGGCTTAAGCCTTGTCTGTGAGACCGGATTAGTTAATGTTTTCCTAATTGGTCTGGCTCAATGCTGTTACCAACATTATTTTATAAAAGTATTATTTTATATACATAAATTAATTATAAAAAATACATGCCATATAAGCCTTAAAAATTACTAACAAAATTCAATAAAATGAACACACTGCCCTAATTAAGAAATTATATTTTGCATAAAGTCAAACAAAGTCCAATAAGTTTTGATGCACTAAACTTTTATGGTTAGTTCAACCAAAAATGAAAATTCTGTCGGAAATGACTCACCCTCATATTGTTCCAACCCCGTAAGACTTTCGTTCATCTTCGGCACACAAATTAAGACATTTTGTACGAAATCTCATTACTATATAAAAATATTTACATTGTTGTTTTATTTTGTTACTTCTAGTTTTCATCTATGGCATGAATGGCAATCTTGAACCACCCCAATACTTTTGCCTATCATTGGTAGATTATATAAGTGCCATGGCATTACCATCTGATCTGAAGTACTTTTTTTTTGAAAGTGCTGTTTAAAAGGCAATTCTAAAAAAACATGTTTTATTAAAGCATTTACTACCCCAGACCTCTGAAGCACGTACACATTACTTCAGTCTTCATTCGTTTGGATGACAGCAATACCCTTACATATTTTGACTTAATGTGCATTATTGAAGAACTTTTTTCTTACATTTTTCAAATATGCCACTTTCAGTGATGATTTGAATGTGCTATAAGGAAGAAATCACCCACACAAAGTCCAAATCTCTGTACTGGCCTGCATGACTGGTCATCCTTTAAAGCTCAAGCAGTGCAGGAGTGTTTTGGGCTCCCACACAGAGAGACCCATCTGTTCAGTATCTGCTCAATACAAAACAACCACAATCCCAGCATCACTCTCCTCACACATTCACTTCCTTGCTGCACAGTCATACAAAATGAGAAGCACTGGAAGATGATGGAGGATCCTTTTGGATGTACGGGTGTGCATATGTATAGCAGATATATTGTGTATAGCTTTAGATGACAGAATACCAAATCAAACAGCATTTATTTTAAGGCTTGGTCTGATATTGTGTCATCCATTCAAAACCACTGTAAACATGATGTTTTAACTCTAAGCAGAAAAGTCACATAGATTTGGAATACTTTTAATGTGCATTAACAAAATAGAGCAAGAACATTTAGTCTGACACAGTCAGTCAACAAGATTCTCAAAAATGCAAAAGATCTACATTGGAAAAAAAAAGGTGCTTTATATTAGCGCACTCTTGATATAAGACAACAGACAAATGTTCTGGTTTAAGAGCGTCTGCATGGACATCCACATCTCCTCCAGGTCCTTCAACACAATCTCTGCCTCCTCCATCAGTTCCGACTGGTCTGCGATGAACCGAAGATGAAGCTGACACAGAAAGACGGCATTGTGAGAAAAAAAAAAAGTCAAAAACCTCAAATTGTTAAATTACTAAATAATGTTCAGATGATTTTACAATTAAAATGTACAGAAATGACGGAGACAGTCTACAAAAGCTGTTTAACTATAACCACAATGGGAAATATTTTCATATAACATTTGCTGCCATCTGCTGTTTAAAAACCAAAACAATCACTTACTGATGAGCAAAACACTATGACCATTCACAGGTGAAGCAAATATCATTGATCTTCTCCTAACAAGGCCACATATCAAGCTCTGAGTATATTAGATGTTAAGCAAACCATCAGTGATCATAATCAACATGTTGGATGAAGGAGAAATGGGCAGGAATAAAGATCTGAGAAAGGCCAAATTATTATGGCAAAGAGAATGTGTCAGAGTATTGCTGAAAACGACAAAGCTTTCCACAGGGTGTTTGGTGCCCAAAACTCTTCAATGCACGAGGCCAAGGAAAGATATCCCGTCTGGTCTGAGCTAACAGAAAGTCTACTGTGGCATTGCACTCTGCTGCTCATGGGACTGTGTAGCTTCAGAGCAATCCGAGTGCCTATGAAGACCCCTGTCCAAGCTGACAATGCCTACAAAGGGCACATGGACCTTGGAGAAGTGGAAAAAGTTTGTTGGTCTGACAAGTCTCGTTTTCTTTTACATCAAGTAGATGGCCATATATGTGTGCGTCATTTAAAGGTCCCATATTATGCCCCTTTTCAGTTTTCACAAGATATAAAATAAGTCTCTGATGTCCAGTATAGTTTAAAGTTTAAATTTTTTGGGGCTCAGAAAAACGCTCTGTTTTAATTTGTGCCCTTTAAATGCAAATAAGCTGCTGCTGCTGGCACAGGGGGCGGAGCTTCAGTCTTTTGAGACAATTTCATCTCATGGAATGATGATAATATCAGAAACTCTCAGTAACGGTGTTCATTTCGAGTCGGACAATAATGCCTACAGAGTCAGAGTGCTGTATAGAGATGGAACAGGTATAGTTTAGTAGTTTAATTACGGTTATTATAACGTGTTTGTCATCTGCTTGTATGTATCCATTATTTATTAATAGCCTACAAGTCAGCCGTTTCAGACCAGGTACGAATGATGATCAAATATGTTCTGATGAGTTTAATAAAGTTTATAGTACATCACACAAAAGATGAAGCAGCAGTTTTACTTCAGAAAATCACCGTAAGAGCTGAGTTAACACAGTTATAAGAAGTGTGCAAGTTGAGGGAGTTGAGGGAGCATTCCTGTGGGCAGACGTTAGTCAAAAAACTGTTCTACTGACGTCATTAAAGAAGGAAGTAGAGGGATGTAGTCCAAACGGGCCGTTCGATGTAGGCTACTTCTGTTAAAATATCTCGCTTGGCATTGAACTTTGAGCTTTATAATTTTACAGATATTATTTATACTCTAACAACAACATTACACACCAACTAAAGTTTGAAACATGGGATCACGAAGAATAGGATCTTTAAGGTAACAGAACATATGCGCAATTTTAGTCGGGTTTCCATCCAAATATTTTGATGGGCATTAACGCATACGATTCCGAAAACGGACAATGCATACTGATGATGTGCATCAAAGTTTAAATATATTAAATATATATTCTCATTCTCAATATAAAATCATTGACATGTCATTAAAACCATGGAAAACTTTGAAGCTGCACCTAATTAATTATTTTTTTTTTTAAATACATAATTATAGCAAATAAACAACGTTATCATTACTATCCTTTTACAAATTTTCCTGCAAATATGTACACAGGTGATAACATTAATATATATTTTTTTCAAATTAGGTGCCGGGTTTCCCGATAACGATGTATCTTAGCTCTTAAGAGTGCTCTCTACGTGCAAGGTTACGAACGATCGCAGCAATTCCACGTGCGTTTCCCAAAAATGCACTTAACATGAATGCGCGTGAACGTGCTACGTGCTACTTAAGCGTCGCTATCCATTCGCGAAGTGCTGAAATATAACCTTATGGAGTCGTATTCTGAACGTTTAACCTAATAATCGTCATTTGTTGTGGATTAGAAATCAAGACAAGTCTATATGGATATAAAACACCTATACAGGCTGACAAAATGGCTGAAAAAAAAAACAAGATAGGCTACCTTTCAAAAAGATAAAATTAATGTCCTTCCAGAGGAGATAGAGGGAAACAAAGATTTTATTTTTAACAGATTTAAAGGACAGATTTTAAAGGAAAAACAAAACATCTGGAAGGACATGTCACATTGCAAACTAACGACAAGGCTTTCCACAGGGTGTTTGGTGCCCAAAACTCTTCAATGCACGAGGCCAAGGAAAGATATCCCGTCTGGTCTGAGCTAACAGAAAGTCTACTGTGGCATTGCACTCTGCTGCTTTAAGGAAAAACAAAACATCTGGAAGGACATGTCACATTGCAAACTAACTGAAACCGTGTTCAAATATCAGGGAAGGAGGTCCACGAGAAATGCCCAATACATGGCTGGTTTTCGTGCACGTCAGCAAGTCATTGACAGATTTTTTTTAAAGCATATTTCTCAGATTACTTATTTTATGATTTTTTTTGTTGTTGTTGTTCATTCGTTTAATTTAGATTTAATTTTAATTTTCTATTTTTTTCTTCCTTTTTAATTATTTAATTTATTCATTTAAACAAAACACGAGTACAACAAAGTGTACAAATCAAAACCTATATATTATAGGCTACTTACATTGCAGTGTAATCTATTGAATCTAGATAAAAGTGTAATCTGCCGTTTGTCCTGCAGGTGACCTCATAACTCTGTCTTCTTACGATGCACTTGGGGGATGTACGATTACTCCAGAGCACTCGTAGTTCTACGAAGATTTTCAAGTGCTACTTAAGTTACGATGCTTTTGGGAAACAGAACATAATATTAAGATCATTCGTACGATCGTTTTTACAATCAATTTAGGCTTACGATGCTTTTGGGAAACGCAGCCCTGGCTTGTACGGCACAAACTAAGCACTATAAAAGATGGCAACAGGATGCACTGTGGAATGATGTATATCGGTGGAGGGAGGGTGATGCTCTGGGCAATGTTTTGCTGGGAAACCCAGAGTCCAGTCATTCATGTGAACCAAATTGAACCAGTGCCACAAACAAGTTCATGACAATGGTGTTCCCTAGTGGAAGTGGTCTCTTTTAGAAGGATAATGCACCCTGCCACACACTGTTCAGGAATGGTTTGAGGAATATGATGAGGAGCCTAGAAACATGTGAGAAGTGACAGTATACAAGAAAAAGTAAGGGTACGCTACAGATTAAAATATAGAAAAGCCGGTACTGCCCACTTTGATCACTATACACACACACGAATACACAAATCATGGTTGGCAACTTCGAATTTCGTTTTCTATAGAAATTTTGAGCCCTTCATTGTTAAAATTTTAATTTCCTCTGGAACTGGATTAAAAACAATTGTGTTTTTTTTTTTAAATCATAAATATTACATAAATGTTATAATAGTATATTATACATATTTTCATAGAAAAACCATCTGCTGGAAGTGAGCACAAATCCTCCACCTCCCTCCCAAAAATAAAAATAAAAAAATACATTCCACGGTCTTTATTTGGCTTTATAGAGCTATGTGGAACAGGATCTTAGATCAATCATAGCTGGGCCAGAAACTAGCAGGTCCTACAAAAAGTCTTATCAGGCATGTGATTGGCTAAGGACAAAAAAGCAGGAAAATATACGGAACCCGACCCCCCTAGTAAATTTTTCCCTATGGAAGTCAATGGGGACCAGCAACTGTCTGGTCACCCACATTCTTCAAAATATCTTCTTTTTTGTTCAGCACAAGAAATAAATGAATACAGGTTTGGAACAACATTTACAGTAAATAAATAATGACAGAATTTTTATTTTGGGGTCAACTATCCATTTAAGAACAAGCAGCTGCATTTTTATTATTAGGGCTACTGTCACTTTAAGACCTGTACGCGACACGTCTAATATACACGGAGCATTTGACAAGCAGATTTCTCTCAATTTTCTCGGTTTGCTTTGAGTTTAGACATAACCAAATGTTCTTATGTAAATCTTGTGTGTATTTGAGAGTATTAGCGAAATAATATTCGAAAGATAACTTAGTCCAGCAACCAGGCGCTGTTAGACAAGCTTTTAGTGCATGTGCACGTCGGGTGTTCGCGCTCAGAACAGCACATCAGCAGTGAATGACACGTTTAACCGGCAAGGCTTTAAAGCACATGCAAATTAACTTTTGTGAACTCGCTGAACTGATGTAGCCGTTCTTCTGCGTTAATATTGCGAGTATTTGTCGCGTTGTACACTAATGCTGTTGAGACGGAGGTGTCAGGACTGCAACTGACAGAATGCACGATATAGCTGCTACATATTTCTACAAAAGCAGTCAGCAGCTTGCTTGGAGCAAGGATCATAGCGCAAATTTGAAATATATCGATATATCGCCCAGCCCTGGTGACCTAACTGTGATGTTGTCAACTGACAACGATACCAGCGCGAGAGCGACTGAGATACGAAATTGAGCAGGTGAACAAGCTGAACCAATTAGACATTCTCTGGCTGAACGCAAATACGTCCTTGTTGATACTTTGAAAGGAACTTTCTGTACGCACGTCAGCCAGTTATGGGTTATGTCCTCATATTCTCTCCTTTTCACTCCGGCTGCTGACACCCGTCCCCCTCTTTTTTTTTTTTTTTTTTTTACAGATCTGCATGATTCACATAGGTCACATTTTCAGGTCAGAAAATCCGGAATTCCGGATTAATCCGGAAAAATCACATCCCTGCTTATAGATTTGTATTGGAACTTGGAAGAAAAAAAAATTAAATTCAGCAGATTGCTTATCCCGTACCTTGAGGAACAATGCAAGGTAGGATTGAGCCAGGTCAAAATCTCTTTTGGACTGAAGAATGCAGCGGATCATCTTGAGGAAACTCTGCATAACTCTGACATCACCACCCATTTCTGGAGACAGGGCCCGAAGTTCTGTTTCAATGGCAGAGGGGCCCAACTCTCTCAACAGCTTCACTGGCTCCTCGTCTATCATGAGAAAACGGATGATCAACACAGTGAATGTGTTGCAAATTCAAAAGTACAGTCTCATTTCAAATAACAGCATAAGAGACTTACATGAGTTGCTGTCTAATGAGTTCTCAAGCTGAAGGTAGAAGGTGGACTTCTGTGCCAACACCCCCAAGTTGACAACTTTAGACTAAGAAAAAAAAAAATACGACAAATTTAAATGATCATAACATGCATTGTATGTAAATAATTAATATTCTACTTGTACATTATATATAGCTTCAACTATATATATAAAAAAAACACCTTGCAACCTGTACTGTGTGACTAACTGGGACTAGTCACAGCATTTGCATATTTTTGCCCTATTGTAGGTTTGATAACTTCTTTTGTTCTCCTTATTTGTAACTCGCTTTGGATAAAAGCATTTGCTAATTAAATGTAAATGTAAACTTTCTAATAAATATTTTCCAGTCAGTGCTTATACGTTTCACAAACAAGGATTTAGTCCTAGATTAAAATATTTTTGAGCTGTTTTAAATGAAAGCAACTTGAACTGACATATCTTAAATATATCAGTGGCATTGTTTTGTCTCAAGATGCACACCAGTAATGTTTTTTTTTTTTCTAAACCATGTTTATAAAAGCTACTCAAATGTCCCAATTAAACGAAGGCCCAAACTTGACTTAATCTAAGCCCCATCTGTGAAACAAGAGCAAAGTGTTTTTATTTTTCCGAGACATTAAACAAAAATGGAAACTTTCTGATTTGTATAATCTACAAATATATATATTTTCAACATAAATAAATACTAAAATGTGGGATTAACAATTTAAGAATTTGTTTAAGATCTGCTGATCCTACATCCTGGATATAACATCACATGAAAAAACTAAGGTCAACTACACTGTAATTTGGGCATTCAACCTGAACGTGATGGAATAAATTTATTGATTAGATTCAATAGTTTCCAGTAATGGGATTTGTCAGTCTTTGCTCTTCCTACTGAGAGTCAAACTGTGTGTTTTACAATCTTAGAGTTAGTGTTTATACAATTTGGGGGGGTATCATTACTTGCAAGGTTAGGGGAAATCGCCTGTATTGTCTTTAGATGATTTGTTTTAGTGGTCACATCGGCTGTGTAAGGTCACCACCTTTAAGGCTGGCCCACTGACTGCCCATAAAATACCATGTAAAGTTCCCTTAGTCGGACTTGATGACCGCAGCTTGTGTTCTTAATAAAGAATCCTGCTGAAGATACAATCACATCTCCTGGTCTTCACTTTGGAGTTTCCTATAATACCAAACTCAAGAGACACCATCAAAAGAGAGTTTACCTGGCCCTCTGAGGGTGTGTTTGGTTGAGCAAACTGGGGCACCAGCCCTGGAATGGTGGGAATGAAGAAGGGTGCCGCTTTGGGTAATTTTGGAGGCTCTTTGGGCTTGTTCTTTTTCTGTAGATGAAGATTTTAATTTAAGAGTTTATCAAACATCACACTTAAGCACAGACCCTTTTTTTGCTGCTTTTACAAAGATAATACCTTTATGATGTCCAGATGCAGCAGGTTCTTCCAGCGTGAGTCAGGAAGCAGTGAGAGGGTGACCAGATGTTCATCCAGTTGTGCTGGTGAAACGTACTCAGCCATCTCAGAGCTGTCAACGTCAAAACCTTCCTCTTCTTCTGTTTCTGTTTACAAGCACAAAATTAAAAGGATTTAATATCAAGTTGAATGATTTTAAAGTGACTATCAATATGATCCTGGGGTTGCACCTTTGCTTGGGCAGGTTCCTGGCAGCATGATCACAGTCGGCTCATAGTCTGCAGGTAGAGGGCGCAATGACACCATACTGCACAGTGTGTTATTGGACCTAGGAATGAAACGAAACAACATTCTTTAGGGAATATTACATATTTCATTGGGCAACTTCTTTGAGTCATAATACTTGGGTCATGACAGGCTATGTTTGAAACAGCACACTACCATAATTCTATAAAACATAACATGAAATTTTATAATATATAATATATATATATATATATATATATATATATACACACGGTGCTTATTAATAGTTAATATGGTGATTAAAATCTATGTATGGGGTAGGATTAAAGGGATATTCCACTTTTTTTGGAAACACAATGTTTTACAACTACCCCAGAATTAAACAGTTGGGTTTTAACGTTTTCGAATCTATTCAGCCGATTTTCTGATATTTAGAAGTATATCAGTAACCAGACAGTTTCTGGTTTTATTAACAACCATAGTAGGAAAAAAATATATACTATGGGATTCAATGAGACCAGAAACAGTCTGGTTACTGATATTCTTCTAAATATCAGAAAATCGGCTAAAAAAATTGGCTTCGAAAAAAATCGGCTTCGAAAACGGTAAAACCCAACTGTTTAACTCTGGGGGAGTGGTAAAATGATCCTATTTCCAAAAAAAGTGGAGTATCCCTTTAAGGGATGTAGAATATGGTCATGCAGAATAAGACATTAATATGTGCTTTATAAATAATAAACAGCCAATATTGTAGTATATACAGTATATATATACTACAATATTGGCTATTTATTATTTATAAAGCAAAGCACATATTTAAATATTTAAATAAATATTTAAATAAATATATATATATATATATATATATATATATAGAGAGAGAGAGAGAGAGAGAGAGAGAGAGATTTATACATACATATAAAAAATTATTTAAATGTAACAGTTTATTGAACCTTTTGACAAAATACAAAAGATTCTCTCATGTGTTTATTGTGGAGTATACACCTTGGATACACCAGGCTTTTATACTATAGCACATATTTGAGGAAAAAAACACCTTAATTGCTGCAGATGCTGATATTTATGTGGCCAAACAGTAAGATCAAATTCTGACAGCTTGAAAAGTAAATTAGTGGGAAATCAATGAGAAACATTATATCAGACTATTTATATAAAATTCATATACATATCAGCTGTCACTCTATATATCTGAATAATGCCCAAGTAAACTGGGAAATACTTTGTTCTATGACCAAAGCTCTGTAGTTTGCATATGCAATATAAGCAATGAAATGCAAAACAATGATGATTGAAAGATGCACAAATAAACATTTCTCAACAGTCTGATGTATCATTTTTGATATGCAAATTTTAACATGATTTTCCTAAAAGATTATCCCGATAATAAAATAAAACCAAGTTGCTTCAGCCCAGTAATTACTCATCTTGAAATATTATGAATTTACTACATGTTATTCTAACATTCTTACACCACAGCAAAAAGTCACGTGTACCGCATTTGTACTTGTATTGATCTGGTTTGGTCTGACCTGATTTTGTGTTGCATAGAAAAAAAACATCAATTGGAAAGGACATTGGCTTAATTAAATAACTAAAACTATATAAAAATGCAACATCATGAACTCATTACCTACCCACATAACCTTTTCACTGTTCAGTCATGATGAATGATAAGATATTTGTGCTAATTGTTCACCAAACTTCAACCGCACAAATCTCAATCTCATGTGTGTGAAATAACTCATTGAAGTAGAAACAAGAGTTTACAGACACAATATCTGCAAGGCAATCTCTTACCATAAGTAAACACCTAGGGTGTCAACATGTGAAGAGGCCAGGAAGTTCCCGGTAGGGGACATACTGAGACTGACGGCTGCCGCGTCTACCAGGAAACAGTCGACCAAACTATGAATGACAGTAAGAGAAAGTGGAAGAGTGTGAAAGACAATCATTCAGTCATTCAATTGGGCCAGAGGGGACTTCATCGGCTGGAGGAATCCCCTTTAGACAAACGAAAAAATATCCAACAAACTAAATGTCACTACGGCCGTATCTATGAAAGATAATAATTATCTCTGAATTTGGTTTCACTAGTTACTTTGAAAAGTATCAGTGACTGACTAAACAGAAAAAGGTCATCACAAATATCTAACCAGTCAATAATATAGAAAGTGGAAAAGGTATCAGTGGACTGGCCTGGTCTTTCCCTCCTTCAAAAGGCTACTTTAGTGGTTTGTAGTGGAACGACCGTGATGCAATCTCACTTACCAATCTAAGCATTACCTACACACGTTACAAGACACGAACTTTCAGGGCCAGATTATGCAAATGAAAAAAGGGAACTGTCCTTTAGCACTTCCATTTTAAAGGCATGTTAACATGGACAGAAAACATCATCATCTAAACATCCTATTGATAAAATATTTAGAAGCACTCAATTGAAGATTTTTATGGTACTGCCAATAAACAATAAATACCTTCAAAAACAGTAAAATTCGATAACATTTTGGACTAAAACTGCATGCAATGTAAACATGCATTTTAGTTAAACAACACATCCTTTACGTTCAACAATATTCAAAATATCACAGAGTATCAAACAAACAAATTATAGTGGCATTTATTTTAAACAACATTTATCATATACAGCAAGTCTAAACAAATGCATTTAAAGCAAAAATTCAAGCGTGTGAGAAATGTGCT
This sequence comes from Pimephales promelas, assembly GCF_988280905.1. NCBI lineage: Eukaryota > Metazoa > Chordata > Actinopteri > Cypriniformes > Leuciscidae > Pimephales > Pimephales promelas. Next base: position 10,236,810 of record NC_142772.1, on the reverse strand, counting down.
ATACAAAAAAAGTGGGATCGGGTACCTATGCAATTGCAATAATTGATTTGGAATAAAAGTTGCAGCACATTTCAGATGATAAAACATCCAGAAAGTAAAGAGTCCATTTCTATTTTTATTCTTGAATTGTGTGGTTAACACACTTTAACCCACTTTAACCTCTCAAGGTTAACACACTTTAACCTCTCATGCATCGAGCAAAACACCATGTCAGCATAGAAGTTATTCGCATACTGATTAGGGCTGCCAATTTAACATGCTATTGTAAAAAATATATTAAAAAAAGATACAATTATGTCCAATCCGTATGTAAATTTTCCTACCAACCAAACAATTTGAGCTTGAAGAAAAGCCACTTTTTTTATTATGTTTTCATCTGCCACAAAAATGTAGGTGAATGTCTTTGAATTCTCTTAATTTGGGTGTTTTTCCTTAGAAAATATTATATACGCAAAAGAAAAGCACAGCGATTTCATCCATTAATTTTAGGGCTCACTGGCTGCAAGTTGAAAAGCCTTAGTTTATGTTCTAAACTTTGTACCTGCCAGATGGAAGATCCCATGTTCTGATGGTGCAGTCCATAGATGCTGTTATCAGCCAACGTCCATCTGGACTAAATGTCTGCACAAAAAGCATAAAGCACACTTCATAAGCACTTAGTTATGCATACTTAAATCACTCACCCAAATATGAAAAGTCATAATTTACTCTCCCTCATGCAAAACCCATTCGACTGACTTTCTTTTATGGAACACAATATGAAAAAAAAGTATTTTGTCCACATTAAGAACCTTAATGGTAACCAGGGCCTATCAAGCTCCAAACAATGACAAAAAATAACCACAATAGTAGTCTATAGTGTTGTCAAAAAACTCGGTACTTCGGTACCAAGTCGGTACTAAAAAAAAAAAAATGTTACGGTACCAGCTTTTCTAGGTACCGAATACCAGGTTAATCCAGTTCTAGACGCGCTGTCTGAAAGGTGCACAGTTGCGTCCTCTTCATAACGCTGATATGGCTCTCTCTCTCTGAATCCACTTGTTGACACGAAAGGAGGAAAGAGCCACATATGGAAATATTTTGGATTAGGCTAATGTCACGTTGCCATAAGAGGCCGATTACATGCAAATTCGCAATTTCAAATATAGGCGCGAGGCAAGCGCGCTCATAATAAAAACTCGTTGCATAGCAACGACAGACGCCGCGTGAGAGCAAGCGCTTTGGAAAGAATAAGCACGCGCAAAAATATAATAAAAAAAAAACACGCGCGATATGTGAACGGCCTCTAAAGTGCTTTAGGGGTAGTTTTACGAGTACATGAGCACAGTAGTATCCAACCGACACCAGAGTACTGGTATTAGTATCGATGCATCCCGATTTATGTCATTTAATGTCAGTGCCAGTTCTAGGCGTATTCTTGCCTTTATAACTCAGCAGTTTTAAAAAGCCTTTTCAAAATTAAATATGAATGCAGTTTTAGATTAAATAAAAGTACAGTCAAATCAAATAAAACATGTTTTTTCTCCTGTAGCCTATAGTTTGGTAATGCTACAATAAGATACCATTCATCAACATTAGCTACTTCACATCAACACATTGAGTGAACAATATATTTTTACAACATTAATTAATGTTTGTAAATGTTATTTAATAGAAACACTTGATTGTTCATGTTTGTTCACTTCATTCATTGTGCATTAAATAAATGTTAACGGATTAGAACTTTACAAACAACTTTAAAAATGTGTTAGTGTACTATTGTTTATTTTAGGTCATTTTATCTATTTTTTTTCTAAAGTGTTTATAATACAAATGTACAGTTTCCATACTTGTAACCGTGATAAACACTTAAATATATGTAAATTTAAACTAAGCTTTGGTACCGAAATTGGTACCGAGAACCGTGAATTTTTACTGGTATTGGTACCGAATACTGAAATTTTGGTACCGTGACAACACTAGTATATATAAAATAATGCTTGAGAATGGCCAAAGACTTGTCAATTTTGAATTATGAAGTTGAAGCTCACCATGTCGTTTATCTGCCCACGATTTCCAGAGAATTTGCGAACAATCCTCCTAGTTTCCATGTCCAGAATGTGAACTGAAAAATTATCCAGCGCGATAGCAAGCATCCCGCTGTTTGGAGAGATCAAGCATAAATCAACATCACTGTCATCCAAACTAGGGCTCTATGACAAAAAAGGTATTTCAATATATAATAATATAATGAAAACAACAATAGCACTCATTATGTTTATTATTAAAGGTACACTATGTAACTTGTAGCCATCTAGGGGTTAAAAAACAACTTAACATTTTTTAACATCTAGGGGTTAAAAAAATACTACTAGCATTTTGTGAAAGAGCATTGTTTTGGTTGTGCTTCGGCTCTGCCAGACTGTGTGGATGAATATGGTTATCGTACTGCCCATAAAACATTCATTACTAAGAGATATACAGGTTTAGATGGAAAGATGGTTTAGATGCCCAAGAAGGGCAATCTACAGCTGATGAACAACTTCAGAGGAATCAGTCTGCTGTCCATCGCAGCAAAAACATACAATCGCATTGTCCTTAACTGCATCAGGAAACCAATCGATAAGCTCCTCAGAAACAACCAGGCAGGTTTCAGGAGCGGGCGCAGCTGCGCACAGCAGATCCACATTGAAGAAGAGTCATTGAAGCAGCAAGAGCACAACTACTACCGTTGCACATCACGTTAGGGGTGGGCGATATGGAAAAATATCATATCACGATTTTTTTAGGAAAATCACGATCACGATTTTTTATCACGATTCTTTTTCAAGTTGGTTTTAATATTTTGCAAATGGCTGTTCATTACAGCCAAACTAATGTCCCTATGTTAAAAACACAGCCTTAGGTAACAAAAGAAAAAAGAAAGCCACACATTTAGGCCAGTGGCAAAGATAAAAATCTTTGTCATTATTTTCTTTGTTATTAAAAAAATAAGACAAGATAAACATTACACAAATTAATATTCATATTAAATAAATAGTGCTTTATTTTTTCAGATGCAGTAGGTGTATTTAGCAGTAGCATTGTAGTAATTAAATGAACAAATATGAAATTAAAACACTACATAGACTTCACTGAATAAATTATTGATTCTTATTAAAGATATATTAAAGTTCTCAGTCAGTGAGTGATTTTCTCCTTGTGTTTTTTTGTTTGTTTTATTAACACTAAAGGGATAGTTCCCTCAAAAATTCAAATTGTCTTAATTTACTCTCTCAAGATGTTTTAAACCCGAATAAGTTTCTTTCTTCTGTTGAAAATAAAAGTTATTTTGAATAATGTGGGTAACCGAACAGTTGCTGGTCTCCTTATAGTTTTTTTTATAGGTTCTCTCCTGGAAGTTAATGGGGACCAGCAAGTGTTTGGTTACCCACATTAAAAAAAATTGTCTTTTGTGTTCAGCACAAGAAAGAAATTAATACAGGTTTGGAACAACATTAGAGTGAGTAAATAATGACGGATTTTTTTTTTTTTTTTTTTTGTGAACTATCCCTTTAAGATCAAGCGGCAGTAGGCTACTATATATTCCTGTTGCTTTTAGACCAGCACGCGACGCGTTTAATATAGACGCATATTACACCAGATATTCTCTCAAATGTTTGCTTTCACTTTAGACATAGCTTGTTTATGTAAACATTGTGTGTATTTAACAGTATTAGCTTAATAAGACTCGAGAGATAACTTAGTCCAGTATTCAGGCGCTGTTTGACAGACTTCTAGTGCATGTGAGCGTCGGGGGGTATGCGGTCAGGAAAGCGCACGTTAGAACAGCGCATCAGCGCGTGAATTAAATGTTTAACTGGCAAGGCTTATGCAAATAATTAACTTTTGTGAATTGCGGTGTCCCATACCTATTCCTTAACGTGTGATCATGTGTAGGCTACGTCGCGTTGTACAGTTGAGAGACGGAGGTGCCAGAACTGAACTGATAGAATGCACTGTAACACGATACTACGATATTTCTTCAAAAGCAGATCGTGGAGACATTTTAATCGTCCACGATTAAAAATCGTCATATCGCACACCCCTACATCACGTTCGTTGATTTCAAGAAGGCATTTGATTCGATAGATAGACCTATGATGTTTGCAATCTTGCGACACTATGGCATTCCTCAAAAGATCGTTGATGCTATCCAAGTCTTGTACGATGCATCGGTGAGCCAGGTATACTTGGAGGGCCAGCTTTCAGAGCCATTTGCTGTCACAACTGGAGTATTGCAGGGTGACGTTCTAGCTCCGTTTTTATTCATCATAGCAATAGGCCAAGGCTATCTGCTGGAAGCTTCGGATACCTTACACAAAAAGGTCCTCCACACAGGAGTAATACGAGACCCCAACGTGGTACAGCCATAGCCAAGGAATATAGAGCAGAAAGCAAACTTAACGATTTAGCATTTGCAGATGATATTTCACTCCTGGAAAATGATCCTACTAGGGCAAAACAACAGCTCACCAAACTACAACAAAAAGCTGGCACAGTCGGGCTAGAATTAAATGAGGAGAAGACTGTCCAAGTGCAAATGACTGCTTCCACTGACAATGAACATCTACTAATAAACGGAAAGGATGTTAAAATCATAAACGAATTCAAGTATCTTGGTTCTTACATCATATCGATGGAGAAAGACGTCAAAAATCTCTTGCATGGGTGGCCTTTACCAAGTTAAAGAATCTGCTTACTAAGCCATCGATGGAATTCAGGACTCAGCTCTTTAATGCAACTTGTCTATCTGTAGAGCTTTATGGCTGTGAGACATGAGTTCTAACGAAAGCTCTATATATATATATATATATATACTTCCGAAGTGACCAGGTGTACACTGCCCCTTAGATTGCTTTCTTATTAACAATAGGAGAGCCAGGGACAAGCTTTCGCGTGGCACATTCGCAAGGTCTCGTTCATTTCCTCTCTGCCATGCACGCGCCGCGCGCTATGTATGTCATGCGCGGATTCCGGGAGATTTTAACTAATTTGCGGCCATCAGGGAGACGCTATCAATATTCGGGAGACTCCCGGAACTTCCGATGCTTCCGATATGACGATCACATCACCTCAGTTCTGAGCCACTATTCATCAAGCCAACGCGCCGCAATCTATCGCAAATCAAAGTGAAAGTAAGTCGCAGATGCTTAACACTACTATCTTCATTAAAAGTAAAGAAATGAAATGATCTTACCAGGGCTGTTGTCGCTCTCCCTTATTGCTGTCTTTGCTGATTTTGAAATTAGCTGATGATCAATAAAATGCAGCTCATATCTGTTGCTTTCGGGGACGTGCACTTCATTAAATCTGTATATAGCGCGGCAATTGAAGATCGGATTTATATCTGTTTTGCAAAAACACATTTATGTGACCAGGTGTAAATGGAATCGTTTTGATAAATCAGATAGCTATCCAATCTGAGAAAACGCATGAAGTGGCCAGGTGTAAACAGCCCAGTAGTAACATTGTAGTAATGTTAGATGCACCTCTAGTGGACCGAACGTGTAACAACAACCACAGGCTATAGTGGCATTGACGATCCATAGGAACATGTAATGTCGTAAATATTAATAATAGGATAAATTTGAGCATTTAATATTCGAATATTATTTGAATATTACATAAAATAAGGAATGGAATTCAAATAGTATTACAGAGGAAGATTGACAGTCCTCGTTACATTACTGTAGCACATCTGTCCATCATAGTATAAAGCCTGTCCTGACAATTTGATTGGTCCGAACAGCTTTGGTTCGGCCATACTTGCTTCACAACGGATCAAGTCCAGACCGAACTTCCCATCCTCAAATGTTGTGGGCAGTGCTGAGTCCGGCTGGCATCCAGGCTAGTTTCACAGTGCATTTTAGTGACATCACTCCCCCAGGGATATGGCACACACGTATCGACTGCCCACATGATGAAAAAAAAAAAAAAAAAAAACAGGACTCATCGGACAAGGAAACCTTCTTCCACTGCTCCAAGGTCCAGTTCCAACACTCAACACTACACCCATTGTAGATGCTTTCAGCGGTGGACAAGGGACATCATAGGTACTCTAATTGGTCTGTTATTGGTCATACAATTTTGCCTGTAACAGTAGACCTTCTGTGGGCTTGGACCAGACAAGATAGCCTTTGTTGCCCTCATGCATTGATGAGTCTTGAGTCTGGTTTGTGATTTGTCCCTCAGACCACTGTTGCTACATTCTCACCACTGCTGACCGGGATCAACCCACAAACCTTGCCATTTCAGAGACAATCTGAAGCATTCTCTTTTCCTTAACAATCTGGCACAAAGAGGAACTGATTGTTTGCTTAAAATCTAATTTACCCAGAGCTTTATATGTGGGCTTGTTAGAAGATCAATGATACTTCATGTGCGACTGGCCATAATGTTCGGTCATTATGTGGCAATCGTGGCCTAATGGTTCGAGTCAGACTGGTAACCCAAAGGTTGCGGGATCAAGTCTCAAAGGTGGCTGAAAATGACTGAGGTGCCCTTGAGCAAGGCACCTAACCCCCAGTCGCTCTCAAAGCACCACAGCAAAAATGGCTGCCCACTGTTCCAGGTGTGTGTTCACTACCCCAAATGTTTGTACACTAACTTGGAATTTCTCCTCTACATTTAACCCATTCGAGTATGGGTTACAAAACTTGGCCTTCACATCTCACTTTCCCTTTTATTTTGGCACATGTTCAACGGAACATCTGATTATGAACGCAATGAAAGTGAAAAGCGAAAGTGACTTTGGTCCCATTACTCAGAATTTGTACTCTGCATTTCCCCCAACCAAGTGCACACACACCCGGAGCAGTCAGACATTTTTTGCTGCAGCGTCCAAGAAGTGATTGGGAGTTAGGTGCTTTTTTCAAAGGCACCTCAGTTGTGTGCAATGAGAGTGGAAGAGAGAACGCTGTTCATTCACTCCCCCTACCAACATTTCCTGCCGGTAGAGAGACTCGAACCAACGTTAGGTCTCTAAACGTTAGGCAAAATTACTCTAATTATTCTGATCCACAGAAGACAATGTATAATTTATGTAATATTCAAATAATGTCCAAAAAGTAATTTATTAAAAGCATTTATTCTTTCTTTGCTGAACTGATGCATGTCATTTCTTCATGGATTGTAGTGCTCAAACAATGAAATAATAAAATCTAATAATATTATTAATAATTAGAATATTTTATTATTCTTATCTAATAATAAGATTATTGGGATTTTGTTGTTTTCAATTTGCCCCTCAGTTGTTGTTGTTTTTTTCTCTGCTCATATTTTAATATTCATTTTTCTGTATAATGAGTGTGTTAGGTCTGTTTAATTTGTTGTTGCCTCCCCTACTCCCACATTCTACAATCCAACTTTTCTAATTTGACACATCCATGTCAAGAGTCTTTTTCAAATCTGAAGTGTGAAAAACCAGTGGCAAAACAGGAGAGTTGCATTACACTTTTACAGACAGCTGTAGAAAAGAAGATTTATTTTAGGGTTTAAAAAGAAAACTTCGAAAGAAATCAGTGTTAAAAACTATCCTTGCTGTAGCCTGAGGATCATCCGTTGTTAAATCACCGAAAACTCTTGGTATACATCTCCCCCATGTGTCTTCTAAAAGAGCACAATAATCCTGGTTGTCTGAAATAATCACAATTAAATCAAATAACCACGATCAGATGGTTATATTTAATAACCACGAAAGCCCTAACAGGTACGCCGTAGGGTATGTCTCAAAACATCATATTCATCCTCACTGAAGAGCTGAGCTGAAGCCCCTCTCACGTAATTACCAAAACAATGCTCCGCTCGCAGATTCAAGTCCCAACCGCAAATCTTGAGTTGAGGGTCAAATCTTCTGTACCATAAAAAGTGTTTTTAAAACAATGCATAATTAATTATGCATTAAAAGTGCAGTAAGCGATTTCCGAAAAACACTGTTTAAAATGGATCGGACTGAGCATCAAAACACACTTGTAGCCAATAAGCAGTAAGAGGCGTATACTCTCATTAGGGGGGAGGTGCCGGTGTTGCATGGTGTGTTCCTGAATTTGGGGGCGGAGCTATCAAGATAGCGGTTTGATCTTTTTGGGCAAGGGAGTGTTTGTTGTGGGGATTTTAAATATCAACAGCGTTTCTCAGAAATCTCTTACGCTAATTTTTAACATCTTTAATACCTGTCCCTGTGAAGCTGAGATAAGGCAGGGGTGGCTGGCAGGCTGTGTGTATGCAACAGCTCCTTAGATTTAAACTTCCAGATATTCAGAAGGCAATCTGCTCCCACACTAACAGTCAATTGGTTCAGCGCATCCACAGCGACCCCACGCACGGGCCCTGTATGAGCTGCACACAAACAAACACACAAAAATGCTCTTGAGATCAGACTGAAATTGACACGTATTTTGCCCCTGATGTTCAGGATGGGGTTAACTCACCCTTGTCCTCTCCGTAATATCCTTGATGAAAACCAGACTGCATGTTGTACACATCAATGTGTCCTGAAGATAGTGCAACCACTGCAAAGTTCCCGCAGGAGGTGATATCCACAGCCTGGACAACATATGACCAAATCTGATTTGTAGTCATTTGTTACATAGCTAAATGATCATGTAAACATATACCTCACATCTACACACTTACGGTTGCATGGGCATTGACGATAAGGTCCCTGTTAAGGCGTTCAGGCTGCAACCTGTGAGCACCCATTGAACCTTTCTGGTAATTCCACGTCGTAGTCATAAGGAAACCACGGTGGCATGCAATAATGCCATCCCAGTCACTCTGACGAGCCGTTTCTAAACAAAATAACATCAGCAGCATAACACACAGTTATGGCTTTCAATATTTTAGATGTGATGAGTTATTTTGTAAGGTAATTCTAACACTGTTTTGGATATAGAGAGAGGAACAGAGTTTAAATTAAAAATCGGTCATCGTTTACACACCGTCATGTCGCTCCAAACCAATAAGACATTCATTGTAATATTTACCAATTACCTCTTAAATAAGTTATTTAAACTGTGCATTGCATGTAGCCCCTGAATACAATAAGCAAACCCATTATTATTCTGCTATGAACATAATTGTCCCTCCTGGTAAAAGTGCACAGCTGAAAACAAATGAAGATATTTTTATAAGTTCAATATTTTTAGAAAGTCCAAAAATGCATGCATGACTCGTGGGAAACTATGGGGTTTGTTCTCACTTCAAGCATGCATGATTGAGCTTCCGTTTGCCACATTTGATGTGCTCTATGCATGTGTTTTGATCAATATTTATATGCGAATTAAAGCCTAAATTAAATCTGTTCATCATATAAAGTGAATCACTTGATTCATAAGGATTACTTATACAAATGTCTTTGTTTTTTTTTGATTGAAGCTTGAAAACGTTGGTTGTGTGGACTTTCAAATGAATGAACAAAAATAAAGGTAAGAGAATTTTAAAAATATCTTCAAGTGTGTTCCAAAGATGAACAAATGACATGAAGGTGAGTAATTGATGACAGAATTTTCATCTAATCATTTTAAAAACATACATTATAACTGGTATTCTAAAAATTAAATCATCATCACCTGAGGCAAAAGTTGTGATGGCTGGAAGTTTTTCAGTGTCGTTCCTCACACCTTTTTTTTTAGCTTTTGTTTTGTTGAGGGTGCCTGTTGGTTAAAAAAAAAAAAGTATTTTACAGAATAGATACTACTTGAAGCAAACCAAAATGACATCAATTGTCTTTTTAACGTAACAAGCCCATAATTAAGCGTTAAGGTAATACTTAAAAGAATACTTTTTACTAATTTAATGGGAGGGAAGGCAATTTTAGGCTGACCTTGTTAAGACTGTTTTAAAACAGAGTGTTGTTTGTTTAACTGACAGATATAACGACAGATGGTGTGAATTTGAAGGTGGGACAAGCTGTAATAAGTAGTTTAGCAAATAATTTACTTGATAGTTTGAATGATGGGAAACTAAGGCTTAAGGGTATTTAAAAAACATGTTTGGAAACAAGGTAAGCCTCGCTATTATGAATAATCTGAACAAACTGAATTAAACATAAAAAGTATAAAAATACTCAATTTCAAGAACACCCAAGCAAAGCATTAAAAAACACTTCAGAAAACGTACAAATCTAATTATTTTATGCAAATCTGTTTGGACTGCAAGTCATAAATGCATCACACATTGGGTCTCAATCATGAAACATTCGTAAATATACAATATGAGAGTGATTTGCGCGTAAAGAGACCTTCCCGAAAACTCTTCTCCTTATTCACAAATACTTCGTAAACGTCAGATGTGATCGTGAAATGTGTGTGTGTGTTAATGAATTCCAACCAGTCGTAAATGGGATGCGCGTGCACGTTCATTCTCAATTACTATAAATCCTGCCCATTATATCCCACAGACATCTATATATAGGCATATAATAACATGAATGCGAATGAAAAAGAAAGATTTCAAAAGATGCAGAAATTGAAGTTATCAGAAGTCATTCAAAACGCCACATTTTATTTTGAAGCGTACATAGTGGCGTATTGGGTCCTAAAAAAAGGAAGCTTGGCAGCATATTACAGATGCAGTTAATGGAGTTTCATGTTAATCGAACAGTCCCAGAAGTGAAAAGAACATGGTTCGACATTAAGCTTGACAGAAAAAAACTAATTAGTTCACTTCGGAAAAAATCGTATTCAAACTGGAGAAGGACCGCCATCGATCACCAGATCTGCTATTACTGGCTATCATAATAAAAGTACAAAGAAAAACCATATGTAATTACTATATAATATTTTTTCAAAATGCTGTGTGAATATGTACCTGATTAAGGTAAATTAAAATGCAGCCTTATTAATGAGCAAAACGCTCGAATGTTAAGCGCACCATTTACGCGTGGCTGGGAGCAGGTGTAGATTTCTCGCGTACCAACTAACATTTGGAAAATACGAACATTTTAATGAATCCGAAAATTTACGCCAGGACCACTTTACACACAAATTCGTTCTGCTCGTGTTTCATGAATGAGACCCATTACCTTTACATGCACTAACAAGAAAATGGCAAGTAAATATTACCGTGCCCCAAACTCTTGTTGAACTTTTCATGAACAGTTGAAAATGACTGCAAAGTACCATCTTGGCCTATTATGAGAAGTAAAAATATTAAGATCATTATGCTTAAATACATTTATCTGCGCTTATACGCCTTTATACATTTATAATGTACTGCTTATTACGGTACCTGCGCTAAGAATCTGAGAGCCACTCTGGTCATGGTGTCGAATCTTTGTTGGTGGGGCGCTGTGACCAATCCGATGTCTTAGAAGACGGCCGTCTCCTCCGGAAACGTCAAAAATCCACACCTACGTCACACATACCATTGTTTACTGGCATAACACACATTCAAATTCTACCGTCACATCTGAATAATTTACAATATGAAAAACAAGCCAGAGCAAACACAAACCCGTATGGCATTGTCTGCTCCGTTAGTGATGAGGAGGGGTTCATTTTGAAGAAATGTGAGGCCGGCAATGGCTGTTGTATGAGCATCTCGCATTTGACAGACTAATTTCTTCTCCTCTAAATCCCACAGCCCTATGTGTCCAATAGGACTGCCAGATGCCATTATTGGATGCCCATCTGCATGGCAAGGACAAAGTAAGTAGAATTTAATTGGAAAAGTATAGTATTCACTTTGTGAGGCCTAGGCAATAACATTACCTGTCCTGAAGGATAAAGCTGTAACTGGACCCCAGTCTTGTTGAAACTTCATCAGTGTTTCATCAAATCTGATATTGTGAATGATGATCTGGCCAGATGCTAAACCCACACCCACAACATCCACAGCTGTAGTCTAAAAAGATTCATTTCGACAGAACACATTACACACTAGACATCACACAAAGAAATCAATTTTAGGCGCCAAATAACTGTTTAGGTGTTACAAAATAAAAAAATTTTTTGACATTTTTGAAACACTTAATTTCAGCCATCCTATCATGCGATTACATCGTTCCCCTCATTTTACAGCATCCACATTTTCATCCATCTTGTGGATGTCCTGGGAACTAAGGTAATTATGTCAGTATCACATGGCCAGTGTAATTTGGCCTCCTCCTCAATGCATTCTATAAATGTTGTCTTGTACACATCCAGTGAGTCCACTTTTCTTCATTAGTAATATCTGAGAGGTCAATGTGTTGAAAGGCAGCTCTTCACATGTTATCATTTAGGCAGTGTTGATTTCGATTTTTAGCTCTTTTTATTCTTTCTCATCATGTACATAACAGGTTCAAGTGTAACTTTGCCAATTTTCAACCTGCTTTGTATTGTTATTATGTCTGTAAATGTAATGTAAATGAAAAAAAACACATCATTCAGCAGAATTTTGACAGCTCCACTGCTTTCATGAAAACTACAGATTATACTTCCACATTTTTGTATCCTTTGCAAAAAAAATGTTTTTTTTAAAAGGAGCTCTAAGCGATGTCACATGTTTTTTAGGGCCAAACTTTTTTTTTGTCACATACAGCAAACATTTCCACACTATCCGCTAGCTGTCTGTTCCCTAAACACACTGTAAAAAAATGAGGTCTATGCAGGCTCCACAAATGGCAACAAAAACAAACTGTGGCAACCCGCTCCACGAAACATAACAAACTGTTCCAGCCAATAACTGCCAAGAAGGCCCTGGGGGTGGGGTTTGGGGGGTCAGTGCAGATGAGGAGGAGGAAGGGTCTATCTAGCCTCCGTTTTGTTTGAAAATACTTTAAACGTCGAATTTTTTCTAAGCTCCAATTGTTCCGTGTTGTGAGCGTGTCAAACATGGCGGAATACCACAATACTTTAATATTATGCAGTGATATTGTCAAGGTTTTCTTATTTACAGTGCAGTTAAGCAAATTGCCTGCATGATGGCTTTATAATATAACAGTGCAACATGTAACGTTGCAGTTTAAAGCATATAAAGTTGGCAGTGGCTTCATAAATAAAAAAAAAATTAAATACAAAGTTCATCCAATGCACATTTCTTTGTTCTTCATTTTCTAGAACAAGAGTTGAAGAACCTTACGGTATTTTTGTGTAATTAATTAAGGGTGTATTCACACCAGGAAAGTCCGATAGTTCACTTGCTTTGGTCCGGACCAAATAAATTATTATTTATTTTTTTTTGGTACGGTTCGCTTTCACACTGCTCTTTTTGCAAGTGAACCAAAATTTGTAAACCAAACCACACGTGTGCTAAGGTCGTCCATTCATTGGACAAGGATTCTCAAGGGAAATCAGGAAGTGCAAAAAAGGCTCAGCATGGAGATATTTCCATATATTTCATACTGCAATATTTGTTCTTTTACTAATTTTGTGTTAATTCTGTACAAACGCAATATGAAGAAACTAGGGATGCACCGAATATTCGGCCGCCGAAAACTTTCGGCCGAAAATGGCCCAAAAGTGCATTTTCGGTTTTCGGCCGAAAGACTTTTATCACGAAACAATACGGCCGAAATGTTGTGATGACGCAAACAGAAACCGCGACCTGCACGTGCTTGTCTGAAGCAACATGTCTGCGGTGCGGACGCATTTCAGTGTATCTGAACCCGCGAGGAGACGGAAGCCTTGTTTATCCACCTATATCTGCTCTAAACAACGCGCGCCGCCATGACGACGATTCAAGTTGCGAGCGGGTCAAGGGCGGTGCGCGCGCTGTCTGTGGAGACTCGCGCTGCGGAGGCAGGCGAAAGTAAACAAGGCAGCGCGAGTCTCCACAGACAGCGCGCGCACCGCTCCAAACGGTCGAGGCGTTTATACTTGGAGCGCTCTCCGTTTTACTATTCCTTGAAACGACAGGGGACGACTCAAGTAACTGTCCTCTAACCATCAGGAATCGGTGAGAAGAAGAAAGATAAACGCATGACAGTGCTTATTTTTTAGTAGGCTATTCCACCACCAATACAAAAATAATCATGTAAAATCCAGTAAACCCTGAGATTATTACTTGTGACATTACAAAAAATATGTATATGGGTTTGGGAACTATGTATATGTATGTATAGAACTAAATTAATGCTCTCTTAAATATTTAAATACATTCACTAAACATGTTTCATCAAGTTTCATGTACATTTCTATTAAACACGGACTATTGTTCATTTAAAAAGGCTTTTTATGCTATTGTATGCCATATTTTTAAAATGTAACTAATTTAGACATGCAAACTGGGTCCTGGTTTGATGAGAAGTTTGCGCTCGGCTTTGTTTTTGAGAGAACGTTTCATTTTAAAACCTTTCTGCAGGCCAGTAGATTATTATTTAGTGTACACATGAGTGGGGTCAAGTTAAACATTTTAGTTAGAATTTTATTTTATACTGTGCATTGTGCTAAATAAATATTTGCATAATTTGTAATTGATTTATTCTTTGAAAATGTGATATTAATATGCAATTGCAATGCCTTGATTTTAGTAAAGTTTGTACACAGTCATAGCCATAAATGCAATGATACTAATAATTCTTTCGGTGTTTCGGTTATCGGTTTTCGGCCTTGGTTTCCTCTTTTTCGGTTTTCGATTTCGGCCAAGAATTTTCATTTCGGTGCATCCCTAGAAGAAACTAATGAGTATCATATGATACAATGTCATCTATACGAAGTTGTAATTCGGATTTTGAGAAGACGACGAGTGTAACGTTTGAGTGGCTCTATAAACACGGGGAAATACGACAACTCTCGTCTCTCGTGCATCTTTTCATTCGACCACCTTCTGTTTTTTTTATCTCTGGGCAACATCTCAACTTTGCGTTACAAGTGGCACTGCACAGAAGACGGAGAAGGTATAAAGTTTTCATTCATAGAGAGGGGCTATGTTCACTCATTCAAATAATGAGATTCTTATTGTGTACTAACAAGTGCGGTCAATGTTAACGCCTGCGATTAAGTTTGTCCAGTTTAACGTAAATTAACGCATCATCATCCTTGTATTGTAACTATCCTTACATTAATAATAATAATAATAATTCATTACATTTATATAGAATTTTTCTCGGCACTCGCTTTAAGGGGGAAACTCTTCAACCACCACCAAAAGGTGGTGAACTGCAAATGCTTTATGAACCGCAAATGATATTTTTTTTGGATCTTTGCGCGATTAGACATTCACACACGACGCGCAGAAAGACGCGCAATATTCTCTTTCGACGCAGTGCTTTCTTGCAATTGGGTCGGTTCATGTTCACACCGTAAACGAACCGTACCAGAGTTCGTTTGGAACCGTACCGAGACCACCTCTTCAGCTGGGTCTCGGTTCGGTTGTTTGGTCCGCACCCGAGTTCGATTGCTGTATTCACACCTGCCCAAAAGGTCCGCACCAAGGGGGCAAACGAACTAGAGTTCGATTCAATCGAACCAAACAAGGCAGGTGTGAATACACCCTAAGAGAAAGTACTCCACCATCTTACTCCGACAAAAGTGACTTGAAAGCACTGCCATCGTAAACACGACTTCCCACCTCGTATGTAAGAAACTTCCCCAGGAGGAAGGCACCAATAGCCTGGGAAAACCCAGACAACTTCGGGTAAATTTAGATTTGCTCTGCAACTTAGTCTGGCAAAGAGCTCATTCAAGCCCAATTCTAATCCTTTGAAATCACAGAAACAATCAGAAACGTTGGGGCGGGCTTTACACGATGACGACTGCACAGCAATGGTGAAGCAGATTTTGTACATTTACAAAGATGGATGCCGCTGTGGAACGGTTATAGTTGAACACCGTCATTAGAACTTTGTAACTGCCAAAACCATGTTATAATTTTTTTTCACAAATCTTTTTTATCATAGAGATTGTTTAATTACTAATTTTAGCTTATAAGGGAAACGGAGGAGGAGTTAGTTAGGAGTTGGAGGCTGCTACTGCTGGATATGATTCGGGTGAGGTCTGTGCACCTTTACCGATCAAAGCGCGCGCTGACA